>NW_006399867.1:227409-232393 GCF_000299155.1 Elephantulus edwardii | reverse complement strand
TTCTCCACAACCTCACCAGCTTTTGTTGTTTGCTGTTCTGTTAAATTTCGCTATTCTGACTGGGGGAGATGATATCTCATAGTTCTTTTGATGTGAATCTCTCTTAGAGCTAGGGATTTTGAGCATTTCTTCACGTGCTTGTTAGCCATGTGAATGTCTTCTCTGGTGAAGTGTCTGTTTATATCCTGTGCCCATTTTTCAATTGGATTATTTACCTTTATCTTGCTGTGGTGCTCAAGTATTTTATAAATTCTATATATATATATATAAGTTCCTTATCTGACATGTCATTACCAAACACTTTTTGCCAGTCTGTGGCTTCCCTTTTTTCTGTTGGAGAAGTTTTTGATGTGCATAGGGATTTGATTCTTAGAAGGTCCTACTCATCTATTTTATCTTCTCCTGGTTGTAGGTTATTCTTCTGACAGAATCACTGGGAGCTCTGGTGGCTTAGTGGTAAGGAATTGTGCCATTGCTATTGTTATGTGCTGTCGAATTGACTATGACTCTTAGTGACCCTATAAACAATAGTTCTGAACCCTGCCCTATCCTGAGCCAAGCTCACTCTCTAGGAGCAACCTGGCTTCACCTACTTCAGGACAGACCTGTTTGTTCTACTGGCAGTTCAAGATACATGGTTGGAATCCACCAACTGCTCCACGAAAGAAGGATGGGCAGTTTCCTCCTGTGTGATTTACCTGCCTCTAAAAACCCTCTGGAGGGTCAACTATGACTCGTTCCACCTCAGTGGTACACAACAACTACAACTTCTAGTAGAAAGTAAAGCTGTCTCTACTCCAGAAGCTACAGTCAAGACCCTCCTTTTCTCCATCTCAGCACAAGCCTGGGCAGACACAGGACTCAGAATCAGGCAGTCCACTCCCAAGACTTTGTCCTAAGCAAAATGTGGTATAGTGCATAATGTGTCGGGCTACTAAGTGAAAAGTCAGAGGCTTGAATTCACCAGGCACTCCTTAAAGATGTACAGTCTCAGAAACCTGAGGGAATGTCATCATGAGTTACAATCAATCTAGCAACAGAGTGGCTTGTTTTGGTTTTTTTTAAAAAAACCAAAACAAAACAAAACAAAACTGTGTATATGGATCTATCTGCTGATACATGTCATTGCAACAACAACATGTAACATATTGATTTTTTTAAAATTTTCTTCTATTTTTTTTTAAGGCTGGGTACAACCACTAAATTTATTTCATGACTCACTAATGGGTTACAACCCACACTATGAAAAAATGATACGTAAACCCACACTATGAAAAAATGATACGTAAATAACCACTCTGAAGTCTGTATTAGGAAACCAACAAGTGAGAATGTAACAGAAATTATACAGCATGTGTCTGTGGTTAATAACTGGGAGACATATGTCCCAATAGACCAGGACAGTTGCAGTTACATCTGTTCCTTAGTGTCGTTTCTAACACTACTGTGAGCTGTGAATCACTTGATCAACCTCTTAAAAAGCTGCCATCTTCTGAAGGTTTTGTACTAAAGATACTCATATTTAAACCTTCAGAAATAGAGACAGAATGTGTTTGGAATGCTTTTCCTTCAGGGTCAAGTATGGGTCTGGATATGTGACCTTGAGGATACAAAAAAGAAATCTTTTCTTTTTCAGACATATTCCTAGGACTAGGGCTAGAATTGATTCCCTCGACCCCTTTCCATTTCAACTTGCCAAGTCCTAGTTAAGCCAAGCTTTTTCCTAAATCATCTCCCAATTCTTCTTTAGAATGTACCATGTCATTTCCTTCCTCTAATTTCTGAAGACCATTATATAGAGTCTACATGACACAGTTTACTAAACATGATATTGCATTATTTTCTGTTTAAAATTATTTAATGTTTAAGACACCTAGTCAATTAGGCTACAACTCTCTAGGGGCAGGGACTAAGTCTTAATTTTCTTTTGTATCACTTCCAGCCATATCACAATTCTCGGCAGATGATATGTGGTCAATGCCTCTTAAAATCATGCTTGCAATTACCCTTCCTCATCTTACAGAAGGGCACTCAAACACATGAGATCACAATCTAATCCTGCCTTTTATTAGCTACATAAATTTGTTACTTTACCTAATCTTTTGCAGGAATAACACTAGGGCCTACCTTCTAGTATTGTTCTAAGCATTAAAGCAAATTAGATGGTACATATGTCACGCTCATGCTGAGCATTTAACAAGTGGAACCTATTATTATCATCATCATCACCTTCAACAACTTTTCAGAAAAATAATTGATGGATTCACTATGAGTCGTCTACAACTCAATGGCACTTAACAACAATAAAATGACAACACAGAGAGAGGAACGTTGGCCTAATGGACAGAAAATTATGCTACCAAACCCAAGGTTGGTGATTTTAATCTGCAGCTCTCAGGCCTGGTTTAAGTTCGTTTTGGTCAAACATTCTTCTAAGCGTTAAAGCACTGGTCTGTCCATTTACTGCACAGAGGTAACTCGTGGTTGCTGTGATCTAAACACTGTGGCACTAATGTGCCAAATGTGATAATGGTTACTCCTGGTGGACAGCGTTTGGTTAAGCTTCCTGATTAAAACAAGCTTGGAAGCACGAGTGGCACCCACTTCCAAAACGGCTTGCCTCCAGAAACTCTACGAACAGTGCTCAGGTCTTTCATTCATGGGGGTTCTATGAGTCGTCTATGACTCAATGGCACTTAACAACAACATAAAGAAAATATGGCAATTGTATTCTTTCTTTCTTAATGTAGAAGATGCATCTTAATATAAATAAGGCTGACAACCAACAACATCCTATGAAGTGTTTAAGCAAATATTTTTATTACTAATTTTAATGAAAATTTACAGAGACTTAAGCTTTCTAGTCATTCACTTTTCTCCCTGCCCACCCTCTTTCCCCCGCAATTCACTCTTCTCCTTAGAAAGTAAAAGAAAAACTCTTTCATTGTTATGCAATCCCTCCCCCCAAGTCCACTCCACAGTGCAGCCTTCATTCTAGACTCTTGTCATGACACTAATAATCATATATCCCTTTGAAAAAGCAAAAATTTTTTTAACTCTACTACGACCAGATGACTGTATCAAAGATGATGATGATGATGATGATGATGGGACAAGATAGGTCAGTATTCAGATCTGTTGTTCACAGAGTCACTATGAGTTGTACTTAACTTGAAGGCACATAACAACAACAACTATCAGACATGTAGGGATGGTACAGGACCAGGCAGTAGTCTGTTGTACTTAAGGTCTCTATGAATCAGAACTCACTCAATGGAACCTAATAAGAACCATCAAACACTTGTTTAGCAAAACCAAAATCTAACTCATCACCATTCAGTTATTTCTGATTCATAGCAGCTTTCTATTGGGATGCTAAAGTTGTAAATCTTTATGAGAGAACACTGCTATCTTTCTCTCATGGAGAAACTGGTAGATTCAAACCACTGATCCTTCAGTTGGCATTGCAATGTGTAATGCACTACTAGAGCACCTTAGACACTTGACCACAGACAGATTATTATGCATCTAGAGATCAGTTTGATTCTAGGTTACCTCAGAGGTTTGGACGCAATTAAATCAAGTCTGAAAATATGATACAGATCAAAACACTCAAAGCCATCCTAGAAACACCCTTGAATGGGGCTTAATTTCCATATCTACCAAGAAATAACATGTTAACCTAGTTATAAAACTCTTCGTCTCAAAGGTCCTTTACAGTATTAAAAAATAAGATTATCAAAGAAATTTTGTTTATGTGGGTTATATCTATTAATATTCATTTTCACCATATTAGAAATTAAAACTTAGAAATCTTTAAGATATTTTAACCCATCTAAAAACAATGATAATAGTACAATAATTTAAAAATAGTTTATTAAAAACAGCTACATTTGAAGCTCTGCCCGCCTATCAGTAAGAAGTTGCATTGCCAAACCAAAGGCACATGGTCCAAAACTACCCAGTGCTCTGGGGGAAAAAGATGAGCAATCTCCTCCCACGCAATTTACAGCCTTTGAAAATCTGTTGGAGAGTCAGCAATGAGTCGGTTCAACTCAACAGTACATAATAATCAATAATACCTATATTTTCCAAAGCAAAAATAAATAATTAGAAGAATAGCATCATTTTGCATCATTGCAAATTTCTTTCCTCTCTGGTTTAGTAGAAAATAGTTCTTTCTCAGCTGTTTCACTGTTTCTACATTCAGTCTGCAATGACCTACATAAGGTGGCCATCATGGGGCCTCCAGACAAATTTACCCTTGACATGAGAGAAAATGAGAGTTAATATGTGAATAATTTTTACTACTACACTCCATGAAAGGATCTCAGGGATCCCCAAGGGTGCCCAGATGATAAGTGAGAACCAGAGATAAGGCATACCCTCAGTCAGTCTAGTATATAGTTGAACACTCAAGATTAGCCTGGCCAAACCTAGACTGAATTGAAATCTCTTTCTCAGATAAAAGGTCAAAGAGAAGTTTACTTTAGCATTTATCTTTGTGTGTGTGTGTGTGTGTGTGTGTGTGTGTGTGTGTTGGTGGTTGTTGTTATGTGCCCCGTGACTCATAGCGGCCCTATGTACAACAGCCCTAAACCCTGCTCTATCCTGTGCCATTCGCACTGCCTCTGACACACCCATCCCGATTACCCTAGTCACTGAATCAATCCACCTCATAGACGGTCTTCTCCTCCTACACCATCCCTCCGCCCTCCCAATCATGATGTCTCTCTCCAAGGACATGTCCCTCCTTACAACCTAAACAAAGTATGTCAGACAAAGCCCCAGAATCCTTGCCTCCAAGGAGTAGCCTGATTTAACCCTCTCCTGAATGAATCTGTTTGTTTTCTTGGTAGTCCATGGTATATTCAACACTCTTCTTCAGCACCACAGCTCAAAGGCATCAATTCTCCTTCTATCCTCCCTAGTCATTGTCCAACTCTCTGATGCATAACAAGTGATTGCAAAGACCACAGCCTGT
>NW_006399867.1:226312-227309 GCF_000299155.1 Elephantulus edwardii | reverse complement strand
GGCGCAGGATAGAGCAGGGTTTAGGGCTGTTGTGCATAGGGTCGCTATGAGTCGGAAACGACTCGACGGCACATAACAACAACAACAATATTGGTCCAATAGAAATTGGTGAACCCTCAAGGCTGTGGTCCTTACTCATAGTCTTAGGTCTTTAGTATGTACCTGGAGCAAAACTTACACCTGTATCACAACTTTCAGTTAAATATGAAGCAGCTCTATTAAATGAAAAGTAACAACAGGGAGACACACACGTCTCAGAATAAACAACTATTTCAAATTAAAAAGACAGCATTTATCCAAGGATAAGGCCTAGAAGGGAGGAAGGGGTAAGATAGAAGGATTAATGGAAACAAGGGTTACAGAGAGGTGGGAAGAATGTGGTAACATTGTGGGTATCGCAAATAATGTTCCAAAATTAAGCATGTAAAAATGCTGATTCCTTCAATAAGATGGATGGATACAGAGACTGAAACAACGGGTTTGAGCACATTTGTGAGGACAACACAGGTTAAGGGTCACTATGAGGCACTTAACAACAATATGTTAGGTGTTGACATGTTAACACCTAACATGTTAACATCCCAATGGAGAGATGGAAACGCAATTTCTTCGTAAACTTTGACTCAAATCACAATAAATAAGTAAAAGACTATAGCATTTCAGTCTGAAAGACTAATGGACTATGTGAATCCTAGTCTCCACACCCCTGAGATGAGATCTAGATAGTGCTCCCACTGCTGACCACTCTACAAGGGAGAAAAAATGTGGGGAAAAAACCCTAAGAATCATAAATACTAAATGTACTAGTCTGATAGACACTTGGGAAATCCCCAACACTATGGCCTTTAGACTCATTTTAAGCCTCGGACTGAACTCTTTTTTTTTATTAACCCCTTTTATTTTTTTTAAATTTAGGTTGTTTATTTTTCATTTCAATGAACATCTACAGAGATTTTGGGATTCCATTCATTCATTGTTGCACCCTTCTCCCCACACA
>NW_006399867.1:209397-218997 GCF_000299155.1 Elephantulus edwardii | reverse complement strand
TTGACCCTCTGCAGCAAGTGCATCAGGTCCTCCTCAGTTTCAAGCAAGCAAGGTTGTGTCATCTGCATAACACAGACTGTTAATAGATCTTCCACCAATCCTGACGCCACACTTCTCCTCATAGAGCCCAGCCTCTCAGATAATCTGTTCTGCATACAGGTTGAAAAGGTATGGAGATAAGACACATCCCTGGCGTACACCTTTCCTAATTTTGAACCAAATTTTGAAACATGTAGTGGTTCCTTGCTCTGTTCTGATGACTGCCTCTTGGTCCAAGTATAGGTTTCGCATTAGCATGATCAAGCGTTCTGGGATTTCCATTCTTCTCAGAGTCAGCCACAGTTTGGTATGACCCACACAGTAAACGCCTTGGCATAATCAATGTGTGTGTGGTACTTACTATTTTTTTATTTTTTAATGTTTCTTCTTTATTTTTAGTTAAAGTTTATAAGTCATTGGTTTTTCATTAGTCACTCATGACATTTTTGTTGTATTAATATTACTTGATGATAAAACCACTTAACTGATATTAATTAAGTGCTATTGAATAATCAGTTTTGTTATTGTTGTGTACCAGCAACCTACTGCACTAGAACACCAAGAAAACAAAACAAAGGTAAGAAATCAAGATGTTAAGGACCTGAACAGAAGATTTCAAAGGGCAGAGCAAGAAGACAAAGCAAAGTATCATAAAGAAGTGTTCAAAGAGCTGGAGTCAGAAAATCAAAAGGGCTGAATTAATGTGGCATTTCTTAAGATGAAGGAACTGAAGAACAAATTCAAGCCTCAAGTTGCAATATTTGAGGATGCTATGGACAGAACTGTAAATGATCCAGGAAGCATTAAAAGAAGATGGAAGGAGTATACAAAGCCACTGTACCAAAAAGAATTGGTTGACACAGAAGAATTCCAAGAAAAAAACATGATCAAGAGGCAATGGTAACAAGGGAGGAAGTTCAAGCTGCTAAGAAGGAACTGGAAAAAAAAGAAGGCCCCAGAAATTGACAGAATATCAATTGAAATATTTTAACAAACTGATGCTGCCCTGGATGTGCTCACCAGGTTGTGCCAAGAAATCTGGAGGACAACTACGTGGCCAATTGACTGGAAAAGATCCATATTTATTACTATCCAAAGAAAGGTGATCCAAGAGTGTGGAAATTATCAAATAATATCAATAACACCACATACAAGTAAAATCCTGCTAACCCTAACCTAAACAACCGGAATAGTACACTAACAGAGAACTACCAGAAATACAAGCTGGATTTAGAAGAGGTGATCACACTAGAGACATTATTGCCAACATCACATGGCTCTTTGCTGAAAGCAAAGAGTATCAGAGGAATGTCTAACTGTGCTTCACTGACTATGCAAAGGTATTTGCCTGTGTAGATCACAACAAATTGTGGCTAACCTTGAGAAGAATGGGAATCTCAGAACACTTGATTGGGCTCATGCAAAACTTTTACTTGCAACAACAAGCAGTTCTCAGAACAGAGCAAGGAAACACTGCATGGTTCAAAATCAGGAAAGAAGTGTGCCAGGGATGTGTCCTGTCTCCATAACTTTTCAATCTATGTGCAGAACAGATCATTCTGGAGGATGGACTTGATGTGGAGGTGTGTGGCATCAGGATTGGAAGAACAGTCATCAACAACCTGTATTATACAGATGATACAATCTTGCTTGTCAAACTGAGGAGGACCTGAAGCATTTGCTGCAGAAGGTAAAGGACTGTAGTCGTCAATATGTAATGAAGCATAACATCAAGGATATAAAGATTCTCACCATTGGGCTACCAGGCAGCACTATGATAGATGGAGAAGAGACTGAGGTTGTTAACAATTACAGCCTGCTTGGCTCCAATCAACACTCTTGTCACCAGCAGTCAGGAAATCAAAAGATGAATTACACTGGGGAAAATATGCTATCAGGAACCTCTCCAAAGTGCTAAAGAGCAATGATGTCAGTCTAGAGACCAAGGTGCACCTGATCCAGGCTATGGTCTTCCTAATTACTTGCTATACATCAGCAAGCTGGACAAGGATGATAGAAGATGATTTTAAGTTGTTGTGCTGGAAAAGTCTTGAACCATGGACCACCAGAAGAACAAATGGGTCTGTCTTGGAGAGGATGAAACCAAGTTTCTCTTTGGAGGCAAGTATCTCACATACTTTGGGCTTGTGGCCAGGAGGGACGAGTCCTTGGAGAAGGACATCATGCTTGGAAAGATGGAGGGACAGCACAGGAGAGGAAGACTTCAGAGGAGATAGATTGACACAGTAACTGGGGCAATGGGGTTAGATGTGTTGGAGTCAGTGAAACTAGTTCAGTAAAGGGCAGAGTTCAGAGCTACTATGCATACAGTCCCTGTGAGTTGCAGGTGACTTAACTGCACATAACAACAACAATAACAATGTAATTAATTACAATACTGATCAATTTCTTATTGTACATTGCCTTTCCCTTCACCTAACTTAACTATTTAATTTTTACTCCCCTTTCCCCACCTCCGCATCCCTAATAACCATTTTAGGGTTACCTTAAAAAAAAAGTCTGGATAAATTGTGTATACTGCACTGAAACAGATGAGGGAGTTAATAATTTAAAAGCGATGTATGATAGGGTATTATGGTTATCACAAGAGTCCACAATTAAGGTTGCATAGTGGAATGTACTTGGGGCTGTGGGAGGGGTGTTGAGGGAATTGTGTATCAGGGAGGAAGTCTTTTAGTTTTGAAAGAGAGGAGCAAACTGGGGGGTGAGGGAGAGGGCTGGGCGGGTAGAGAAGTGCAGCAATGAATGAATGGAAATCTAAATTCTCTGTAAATGTTCATTAAAATGATTTAAAAAAATAATGCAAAATAAAAAAAAAAGCTCTAGGAAAGAAAAAAAAAAAAGTACCTGAGTAGAATAACAATAAACTCTCCAGCTACAGTGTTTGGTAGTCTACTACTGATTGTGCTATCATCATATTCATTCTTCTAAAGGGACAGACCTCCCCCGTTGAAAGGAAATAAGAAACAAGGAACTGCTACTGAAATGAGGCTCTATTTATGGCACCCTTCTCTGGGTGGGCTTCAGGACTAGAGTCTGAACAATGAGACGATGCCATACAGAGTTCAAAGTTTAGTAGGGGTTCTCACTCTGGTCCTTGTTCTCTGATGTTATTCATGCACATAAACTGTCTACTACTTCTGACATCACTCATGTGTTTGTGGGGTTTTTTTCTTATAGAAGCTTCACTTGTTATGTACCAGGTTTTCAGAGGCTTGTAAATCGCACCTGAGGAGACTGCTCATCTTTCTCCAAAGAAGTAATTGGTGGATTTAAACTGCATGCCTTTGGTTTGACACCACAGTTCCTTACCACTAGACCACCAGCACTCCATTACAGAAGCTTTAAGATATCTTAAATACTTTTACTGTCAAAATAAATGCCAAAAGAATGATCATAACATAGCCTCTTTCTCTTTTTTATTGAAAAACTAAAGAAATAAGTGCATGAAAAAAGGAGAGACAAGTGCATAAAGAAAACTTTCTTATCTCTGAGAACAATATAACAATAACCAAGAACTGGACATATAAAATTATAATTTTAATAATCATTTCAGTTACTTTAAGGAAGAGGAAAACTGAGGTTTAGAGTCACATGACTTGGACCTCACTCTTCAGGCCCCATACTTCACCGAGATCACAGAGACCTGTGCACAAATTATAAGAGCCAAGAATGCCCTCAAGGCTAAGAGCACTTCACCAACAAGAAACATTTCTCCAGTCACCAAAGATGCCCAGACACCTCCACATACTGGATCAATCAACCCTATACCCTACGCAATCTCAAAAGAAGAAACAGCACAGCAGGAGATATCGGAGAAGCTAGACATTTAAGCATTTAATTACTTTTTTCCTAATAGTCTATAAATGAGTGCTCATGAAAGAGATTAAATCAGCCATAGACAAAGGTAAATTCCATTTTTCTTTACTCATAAACGTCATGACATCAATCAAAATTGCAATTCCACTATATAAAATAAGAAATTCCCTGGACAGCATAAGTATGGGAAAGATGGAGGGAGGGACCTAACAAAGAAGGCAGAATGGCATATGGACTGTGGGACAGAAAATCCTTGTTTTAGTCCTGATTTTGTCACGTATTAAATAGAAATGTGTGACTTTTGTGAATTCAGTCTGTTCATTTTTGAAATAAAGGTAGCATCTGCTCAAGCATGCGGAATTAGTGTGGGCAGAGTCCTCATGACATAATATGGTCATGTGTTAGAATGTCAACCTACTGGTCAGTGATTAGAATCTACCACCTGCTCCTGAGGTAAAAAAAAAAAAAAAGACTATATATATCCTTGAGTAAATATTTACTACCTCTGAAGCTCAAAGTAACATCACCATGAGTCAGAATCCATGAGGGCAGCTGGGTTTAGTTAAAGCCCTAAGTACTCAGCTAGCAATGGAACCCACCGGCTGCTCGTCAGAAGAAAGATTTGGCAGCCAGCTTTCCCTAAAGATATGCAGCTTTGTAAACTTAAGAGCAGTTCTACTCTGTCCTACACCATCGCTGTAAATCAAAATCCTCTTATGGCACTGGGTTTGGTTTTTGGTTTAAGGCGGTAATATCAGAAAATCTCATGGGCGACGGTACCTACCCTATAGACCTTCAGACTGCTGGAGAAGATACATGTAAATCAGCAATGACACAATAAGTGCTAGGATGGAAGAAGGCAAATGAGGCTCTGACAGTCAAAAGCATGAACATCTAAAGCAGACAGAGAGGAAAGGTCTCAGAAAAGCCTTCCCAGAACACAGGAATGACACGAGTTGTTATAGAAAAGAGCAAATCAAAGTAACGAGAAACAGCAAGAACAAAGGGTAAGCAGGGCAGTTTACACTGGTGGTGAAGGTGTAGACAATATTAAGATCCTGAAGAATATTTGAAAATAATTGAATTTTATCTTAAAAAAAAATTTAGTCCTTTCAGGATTTCAAGGAGAAGGCCACCGAAGGCAGCCTCGCTCCTAGTGTAAAAACAAAAGGCAGAAGAAAGGGGAGTGGCACCCCCACAGCGTGACCCAGGGGGCCGAAGGAGGCCCCATACAGTGAATACAGAGCATTTCTGGGCTCGAGGGTTCACCACTTGGCCCAGTGATTTTCCCAGATTATCAAGACCCTGCCTACGGGACAAGGACCCTGCGCGCGAGTATCAGAACCAGGCAGAGCCACTGAACGCCACGGCTGGAGCTTCGAGGGCCCTCACTCGGGGCCCTCTGCTCGAGAGGATTGTCGTGGGCCGCCTGCCCACCCCGACACCCAGCCCACAGCAGGCCACTTACCCGACGCGGGAACCGAGACTCCGGGCTCGAGCAGCAGCCCGCTCCCGCGTTACCATGACGACGGCGCACCGGCGCTCCGCAGCACCGCCCCGAGCGCTGCTTTCTAGGGCAAGGCTGCTCAAGGTTGCAAAGGTGCGGGAACTGAGAGGAGAGTCATCCGAGTAATTAAAATTAAAGCTGACTGCCAAATCTTTCTTCTGCGACGTTTACATATTTTGGAATTTTCTGTTACGTAGTTTATATTTACTTGACAGCTAAAAAGTCTTAAGGGTGCTCTTACGGCCTAGTGGGTAAGGAGTTACAGTGCCAACAACAAAGGCAGGAGGTTCGAATCAACAACCAGCTGCTCCAAGGGATAAAGCTCCTCCTCTGTGCGATTTGCAGCCTCTGAAAATACTCTGGAGGGTCAGCCAAGGCTTGGTCCTATTCGACAGCGATGAGAAAGATAGAAAACATAGGTGAGACATAGTAACCTGGCAGTCTTAGTCTTATAATTAATCTTTAAATGGAAGATATTTTTCCCTGAAAATGAGAATATTTTCCGAAGACTACCAAAAGACTGTAAATAAATAACAGATATCTTGCATAATTTTCTAGTCTGTGGGCATTTTTTCCGTGTGGTTGATGGTCATTGTCACATACAAGTCTTTGCCAAAATGTCAACAAGTGCCAAATATACTAGGAGATGAAGGATTTCCCTTGATTCCTGGAATTTAAGATCCAGAAGAGATAACTTTTTCAAAGGATCAGTGACTTGAGGGAAGGAGTCATGGAAAGAAATCAATAGAGAAGGATTTAATTTACTCAGTGTTTCACAAATGCTCACAAAGAATAAAAAGTAACTATGTTACAAACCCCAGGACACCCACCCACCCAAAGTGTCAATGGAATAGCTCCTATGACATTCTTCTTTTCTGTTTAGTCTCTTAGAATTCCACCACCAGGTGTGAGGACTTTGCCCCAACAAAATTGCAAGCATTGTTATTTTTGTGTGTAAGACTTGCTGTAGTGTGGATACCTATGATTGGTGAGTCTTAACTATTTGTGGTTACCAATCACTCTGAGATTGTAATAGCATTTTTACTTTCCATATAACAAAGAAGCTTTTTAAATGTACATATATATTTATATCTATATATAAAACAAATATATACTGGTTTATTTACAAAGTTTGTATACATAGTTTTCCACACCAAATCTTTATCATTTATTTCATCTGCCTCCACTCATCAAATTGTGCAACTCTATGATTAATGCCTCCAACCCTACCCCCCATCCTGCTCATCCTCAACCTTCTGCTCCCAACCTCTCCCTCTTTGGATCCTCATACTCATCCAACAATAATGGTCTTATACAATATTTGTCTTTATGGCACTAAGTTAATTCATGCAGGATAAAGCTCTCCAGTCCCTCTCAAGCTAGATAGTAATTTATAAAACCATTGCTTCTGCATGCTGCATAATATTCCATCATGTTAATAATGTACCTTAATTTCTCAAGCCATTTGATTGTGGTTGGACATTTTATCTGTTTCCATGTTCTTTCAATGGTGAATAACGCTGCTGTGAACATTGGTGGACAAGTCTCTGTGTCTCAGTTCTCATTCTCGGGATATATTCCAAGCAGTGGAATAGCTGGGTTGTACGGAATTTCTATGTTCAGTTTTTGAAGAAGTGCCAAATTGCTTTCCAGAGTGGTTGTACCATTTTACAATCCCACCAACAATGTATAAAAGTTCCTATCTCTCCACATCCTCTCCAAAGTTTCTTACTTGCTGTTCTGCTAAACTTTTCCACTGCTTCAGTAGTGAGATGGTATCTCATATGGTTTTGATTTGTCTCTCTCTTATTGCCAGTGATTTTGAGTATTTCTTTTATGTCTTTGTTGGCCATCTGAATATCTTCCTCTGTGAAAATTCTGTCCATGTCTTTTGCCCATTTTGTATTGTGTTATCAGTCTTTTTCTTGTTGAGGCCCTGTAGGATTCTGTAAACTTTTGAGATGAGACCCTTGTCTGAAATGGTATTGCCAAATGTGTTTTCCCAGTCAGTAGGTTTTCTTTTCACTCTGTTGGAAAATATTTTTGATACGCACTGGGATTTAATCTTTAAAATATCCCATTCATCAATTTTGTACTCTCCACGTTGTTCTTTTCTGGCTGGATTTGGCAGTCCTTTTATACCATAGACTAGGCCATCTAAGTCTGATCCCAGATTGTCTCTAATGAACTTTATGGTTTGGGGCTTTACTCCCAGGTCTCTGATCCACCATGAGTTGATTTCTGTGCATGGTGTCAGATGTGGATCCTGTTTCAACTTTCTGCCTATAACAGTCCCGTTTTGCCAGAACCAGTTGTTGAAGAAATTCTCATTTCCCAATTTGATAGGTTTTCTTTCCTTATTGCATATCAGTTGGCCATATATAGCTGGGTCTATTATTGGGTTCTCAATTCTGTTTCATTGATCTATGTGACTGTCATTGTACCAGTACCAGGCTATTGTGGTTACTACTGCTGTCTAGTAGTCTTTGAGGTCAAGAAGTGCTATGCCTCCCATTTAATTATTTTTTTCTGGATCCACAAACTACATTTACTGAGCACTTACTGAGTATTTCATATGCAAAACAGGCAAGAAGAGACAGGTGAGGACTTGACGAAATATAGACATCAATTTTAGCACTAACTAAACTATTAGAGACGTACAAAAATTTTGTACATTATACTCTAAATATCATTCTTATGCCCATCAGAAGAAGAGGCAACAATCCAATACAGTAACATTTTTTCCAAATTATGCTTATTATTGTACAATTACCCTAAAATAGGTTGGTCAAATGTCAATAGAACATCCATTCTTATTACACAAAATATCTCACATTAAAGATTGCTTGAATATGGTAAATCTTTGATTCACTTTAAGTCATCCATTCAGTTCCTCCAAGAAACATAACCACATTTGCATTACTTCATTTTACCATTAAGGTCCACCTTTCTTCAGTCAATCTTATTATCAGATTCTCTTCAGAAATCTTTCTTCATATCTCTTTTGTCTGATCATCTTCTTCAAGTTTCCTGATTTCATTTTGTAAGCAATTTATAGTTTTACAACTTGCTTTTAATCTAAGTTTTGCAATTTCAAAGCTTGTTGTTGTTTTTTTTTCTTTGCGGCTTCCAATTTTTCTTTGGTTTTTCACTTCAAGTTCTGTAAATTCTGTTTCATGCCTATAGGCTCCTAATGTAAGTGACGAGCTTGTCAGTTATTGCTGTACCATTGCTGTTGGATCTTAAAATATCCTTTCATCATAAAACTTTGAAACAGCTGTGGTTTTTCCCAGCATTGCATTGGTGTCTGACTGAAACAGCTTTAGTAAGTGATAAAGGGTTACAGATCTTTCATTAGGATCAATGAACAATATTTTGATGATTATTTCAAATTTACCCCATCCTGTTTCAGTAATTTCATGTGGAGGCACGGTAACAACTCTTAAAGGATTACCATAGCTTTCATGTAATTTAAACTGGATTTTCTTCATATATGCTGACATATCCTCATTTCTGTAAGGTTTTACTTACACCGTCCACTGGTGAGGGTATCCATCTTGCTCTCTTTTCTTTCCATGGTAACGGGCAACATTACCATAACTATTGCTCTAACAATGGTAACCCTCTTCACTCTCCTGCTGGAGTCAGGCCCAAATTCGGCCATTCTCTTGAACATCTTGTCCCACGGAAGAAGCTGCCACCTCCACTAGGGAAAGAGCCCCGGGCCAGCGGGACCGCTCCTCCTGTGTGGCCCCATGTGGAAGATTTCTGACTGAGGGAGGGCCAATTGCTGGGCTTGCGAAACTAGGCAACCTCCAACGACTTTCATTTTTGTTTTTCAGAAGTGTCTTGATTATTCAGGGTCTCTTTCCTCTCCAAACATACTCGACAATTTCCCTTTCAATATCCTTGAAAAAATTAATTTGGTATCTGTGTTGGGATTGCGTTAAACATGTAGATTGCTTTTGGTAGGATTGTCATTTTCACAATATTGAGTATTTGTATCCATAAAAAGGGCACTTTCCCCCATTTCTTTATGTCTTTTATTGTGTCTTCCAGAAATGTTCTTTAGTTTTGTCTGTATAGAGAAGTCTTTTGTATCTCTAGTTAGGTTCACTCCCAATTATCTCAATTTGTGGTTGCCTATTACTCCGGAGATGAAAAGGCGAGAAAAAATGGGGTTGCTTTCACAGTTAAAAAAGTAATTTCTAGAT
>NW_006399867.1:199705-207062 GCF_000299155.1 Elephantulus edwardii | reverse complement strand
CCTCTATGAGATGGATTGATTCACTGACTGGGATAATCACGATGGGTGTGTCAGAGGCAGTGCGATTGGCACAGGATAGAGGGTTTAGGGCTGTTGTACATAGGGTCGCTATGAGTCGCAAGTAACTTGACAGCACATAACAACAACATTGTAAATGGTATTGCTTTCATCTTTCTTAGAATTATCTTAACAAAGAAGCATTGTAAATAAAATCTTAACCTTTTGAGTCTTTTTATAATGCTAAAAAATAACAAAGACAGACACAAAATCAATGAAATTCATCACCTCCATCAAATAGAAAAAGAACAATTTAATTCCATCATTTCTAGAAGAAACTCATAAAAACAAGAGCTGAAATCAACCAGATAGAAAATAGAAAAACAGTTGAAATCATCACAAGACTAGGAACTGGTTTTTCAAGAGTCAATAAAACTGACAAAATGAAGAAAAGTTATAACACAAATAAATTGACAAATTGATTAATAAATTATTGAAGTGACATCATAACAAAACCGGAAAAAACTACACCTATAATATCAGAATATTATGAAAAGTTATACTCTTGTAAATTTGAAAGCCTGGAATAAATCAACAAGTTCCTTGAAACTCATATCCTATCCAGATTGACACGGACAAATGTAGAACACTTGAACAGATGCATAACAAAAGGATAAATTGAGAAGGTCATAAAAACACTCCCCAACAAAAAAAGTCTTGGACCAGAGACTTCACAGTTGAATTCTACCAAAGAGAGAAGATTTATCAACAGTTCTACTTAAATTATTTCCCAAAAATGGAAAAAGAAGGAACCCTCTCACAGTCATTCTATGAAGTATACCAAAACCTAATAACAATACCAGGTAAAGATATTACCAAAATAGAAACTACAGCCTAATATCACTCATAAACATCAATGCAAAAATCCTTAACAAAATCCTAGCCAATAGAATCCAACAGCACATCAAAAAAATAATTCATCATGCTCAAGTGAGATTTATAACAGGTATCCAAGGATGGTTCATTGTAAGGGAAAAATCAGCATAATTCATCACATTAACAAAGCAAATAATAAGAACTGCATGACCCTAGAAATTGATGTAGAAAAGGCTTTGACAAAATCCAATACCCCTTCCTGATTAAAACACTAAGCAAAAAGGAGTAGAAGGGAATTTCCTCAACATTGTGAAAAGTATATACGCAAAACCAAGAGCCAATATCATTCTCCATGGAGAAAGACTAAAAGTCTTCTCCACACAAATAGAGACCAGACAAGGAGGCCCACTGTTGCCACTCCTCTTCAATATTGTATTGGAAGTACTTGCTAGGGTAATATGACAAGAGAAGGAAATAAAAGGCATCCAGAACAGCAAAGAGGTCGTTAAACTATCAATATATGCAGATGACATGTGTACACAGAAAACCCCAAGGTCTCAACAAAGAAACTGTTATAGCTTGTAGACAAATTTAGTAGTGAGATTCCTCTACAGTAACAAAGAAAACACAGAAGCAAACTAAGAAAGCAATGCAATGTACAATAGCCAACCACAAATTGAAATACTTGTGAATAAACCTAACTAGAGATGCAAAAGACCTTTACAAAGAAAACTACAAAACACTTCTGAGAGAGACAGTAAAAGACCTAAATAAAAGGAAAAATGTTCCCTGTTCATGGATAAGACTCAATATAGTAAAAATTACAATCCTACAAAAAAATCAACATATTTAACACAATTCCAATAGAGATACCAAATTCAGTTTTCCAAGAGATACAAAAGGTAATTGTCAAGTTTATTTAAAGAGGAAAGAGTCCCTGATTAAACAAAGCATTTCTGAAAAAGAAAATAAATAAAGTGGAAGGCACAGTACTCCCTAATCTAAAAACCTACTACACAGCTGTAACAACCAAAACAGCATGGTACTGGTATACAATGAAAGGCACAAAGATGAAGGGAACAGAATTGCACTTACAAAAGTTAGCCAGAGCAAAGAAAAGAAATCAAGAAAATAAGTAGGCGAACAGAAGATTTCAAAGGGCAGATCTGGAAGACAAAGCAAAATATTATAATGAAATGTGCAAAGAGCTAGAGTCAGAATATCAAAATGGCTGAACTCACTCAGCATTTCTTAAGCTCAATGAACTGAAGAACAAGTTCAAGTGTCAAGCTGCAATATTTAAGTATGCTTTGGGAAGAATATTAAATGATCCAGGAAGCATTAAAATAAGATGGAAAGAGTATACAGAGTCACTGTACCAAAAGGAATTGGCAGACAAAGAAGAATTTGATGAAATAAGGTATGACCCTGTGATGATGAAGGAAGAAGTTCAAGCTACTCTGATAGAATTGGCAAAAATCAAGGACCCAGGAAATGATGGAATACCATTTCACATATTTCAACAAACGGATGCTACCCTAGATGCACTCACCAATTTGTGCCAAGAAATCTGAGCACAACCACCTGGCCAACTGACTGGAAGAGATTCATATTTGTTCTCATTCCAAAGAAAGGTGACCTGACAGAATGCAGAAATTATTGAACAATATCATTAATATGCACATACAAGCAAGAATCTGCTGAAAGTTATCAAAAAATGACTAGAATAGTACATCAACAGAGAACTGCCAGATGTGCAGGCCAGGTTCAGAGAACCTGTGGTACTAGTGATACTATAGATAATGTTAGATGGATCTTGGCTAAAAGCAGAGAGTACCAGAGAAATGTCTGTGCTTCATAGACTATGCAAAGGCATTTGCATAGTGACTGCGTGGCTCACAACAAACTGTGGCTAATTCTGATAATGGGAATCCCAGAACAGTTGATTTTGCTTATGCAAAACCTATATTTGGACTAGGAGGCAATCATCAGAACAAAGCAAGGAAACACTGCATGGTTTAAAACTGAGAAAAGAGTATGCTAGTGATGCATCCTATCTCCACACCTTTTCAGTCTATGTATAGAACAGATCATCCAGGAGGCTGGGCTCTATGAGGAGGAATGTGGCATCAGGACTGGAGGAAGACTCTTCAGCAACCTGTTATGCAGATGACACAACCTTGCTTGCTTGAAACTGAAGAGGACCTGAAGCACTTACTGCAGAAGGCCAATGACTGCAGTCTTCAATGTGGATTGAAGCTCTACATCAAGAAAACAAAGATTTTCACTGGGCCAATTGGTAGCATCATGATATATGGTGAAGAGATTGAGTTTGTTAACAGCTTCAGTTTGCTTGGCTTCACAATCAATACTCTTGGTATCAGAAGCCAGTAAATCAGAAGATAAATTGCAGTGGAAAAGTCTGCTGTCAGGGACCTCTCCAGAGTACTGAAGAGCAACAGTGTCAGTCTGCAGACTAAGGTGTGCCTGATCCAGGCCATAGCTTTTGCAATTACTATGTGTCAGAAAGCTGGACAATGACTAGGGATGATAGAAGGAGGATTGATGAACAAACAGGTTCATCCTAGAGAGGGCGAAGCCAGGCTGCTCCATGAAGGCAAGGATTCTGAAACTTTGACATATTTTGGGTATGTTGCAAGGAGGGACTAGTACTTGGAGAGGGACATCATGCTTGGGAGGGTGGAGAGACGGTGCAAGAGATGAAAAATCTCAATGAGATAAACTGATTCATTGACTGGGGTAATGGGGGTAGGTGTGTCAGAAAGAGTAAGGCCAGAGCTGTTATATATAGAGTCGCTATGAGTCACAAGCAACTCAACAGCACATAAAAACAACATTTCTTGTCAACTGATTCCATACAACCCAGATATTCCACTACTTGGAATATACTCCATGAAAATTAGAACTGAGGCACAATTTATTTACCATCATAAGAACACAGAAACAGCCCAAGTGTCCAACCAGAATAAAACAAATTGAGAAATTGTGGTATATTCACATGATGAAATACTATTCAGCATTCAGGTACAACGATTTTAAAAATCACTACCTAACTTGGAAGAGACTTTAGAGCATTACGCTAAGTGAACTTAGTTCCATAAGGACAATGGTCCTTATGTATAAGACCACTGCAGAAATAAAAAGAGAACTATTAAAACATGCACGGGGCTCCAAGGAGGGAAGAGGTGGGAACAGAGGGGGCTTGTACAACTTAGTGGGTAGAGGGAAGGGGGGTAAAGGAAATGGAAAAGATCTGGAAAAGACATAAAAAGATGGCATAATGGTGAGCATAATTCAATGGAGATTAAGTTTATGAAATAATTTATGGGAATTATATGAAACACAATATGAATTCCTATGGAATTTAAATAAAATCAGTACTTTCTACTATGGCCTACAAGACCATACATTGCATATTTCTTTAACCTTATCTTTTAACTCTTACTTTTTCTAGCCACAATGACCTTTTCCTATTCCTTTACTAGAACAAGTTTATGTCTCTACATCTTTCTCTTTTTTTTGTCTACATCTCATCTTTCCTCTTGTTATTCACTCTGTTCGAAATACTTTTCTATTACCTTTTAATTTGATAGTTCCTCATTCTTCAGTTCTCAATCCAAATACCACTTCCTCATGATATGGCAGAAATGTGAGATTCTAAACAGTCAGCCAATATTGGAGCTTAACAAAGTTCTTTATCATAGTTAGTCAGAGTGTCATTACTATGATCAAAATGTTCCAACCTCGAGAGGAAGCAAAAATTAGGTTTATATACAGAGATTGGGCATGGGCATTACACAAAGTTCATTGTGGTTGGTAGTTGAGATTTCATTACATTTGTTACATTCAGGAGATGTTATTGCTTCTGACTTCTCATTGGTGTCCAGTCTCTGGACCAGGTACAGGATGTAGTCAGGGAGTGGTAACAAAGCTGGGTCAGCATGTAATAGAACACAAAAGCTCAGCAAAACATACTACTGCTAAAATTATTGAGGCATGGTGTTGTTGTTAAGTGCTGTCAAGTAGAGTATGACTCATAGTGACCCTATTAACAACAAATCTGAATCCTGTCCTATCCTGCACCATCCTCACACTTCCTGACACACAAGAGCTCGTTTGCAGCAGTCACTGTGTCAATCCACTGGTCAAGGGTCTTCTTCTCCTTCACCAATTCTCCACTCTTCCAAGCATCATAGCCCTCTCCAAGGAATAGCCCCTCCTAGCAACATTCCTGAAGTATGTGAGGCAAAGCCTCATAAGTCTTGCTCCAAAGAGCACTCTGGCTGCACCTTCTCCAAGACATATCTGTGTTTTCTTCTCTGTCCATGAAATGTTCAGTGCTCTTCTCCAACACCACAGCTCAAAGGCATCAATTCTTTTTCTGTCATCCTTACTCCTTGTCCAGCTCTTAGACACTTAGCAAGTGATCAGAAAGACCATGGCCTTTATCAGATGCACCTTAGTCCTCAAACTGACATCACTATTCCTCAATAATTTGGAGATGTCCTTAACATGCCAACTTGCCCAGCACAATGTGTCTCCTTATTTCCTGACTGCTTATATCAAGGGTGTTAATTGTGGATCCAAGTAAGATGAAATTGTTGACACAGTTTTAGTTTCCTCTCCATCCACCATGATGTTGCCCATTGGTCCAGTCGTAAGAATCTTTGTTTACTTGACATTGAGATGCAATCCATATTTCAGGCTGCATTCCCTGATCTTCTGCAACAAGTGCTTCAAGTCCTTCGCAGCTTCAGTGAGCAAGACTGTATAATCTTCCCAACAGAGGTTATTAATGAGTCTCCCTCCAGTCCTGATGCCACATTCCTCTTCATAGAATCCAGCTTCTCAAATAATTTGTTCAGCATACAAACTGAATAGGTACAAAGGGAGACTACAACCCTGATACAATCCCTTCTTAATTTTAAACTATGCCGTGTTCCCCTGTTGTGTTCGCAAAACAGCCTCCTGGTTCAGGTATAGGTTTCACATGAGCAGAATTAAGTGCTATGAGACTCCCATTCTTCTTAATGTGAGATATACCTTGTTATGATCCACACAGTCAAATATTTTTACCTAGTCATATATATTTCTTAAAATATCTGTCAGAACAAAATGGCTTCCCTGATGCTAACATACAAACTGCTACTATACTCAGAGAGGTCATCCTAATCATATTATTTAAAATAGCCTCCACTTCTCAACTAACAACTCTCAGGATTACATCCTTCTGTTTATCTCCTTCCT
Organism: Elephantulus edwardii; assembly: GCF_000299155.1. Lineage (NCBI taxonomy): Eukaryota > Metazoa > Chordata > Mammalia > Macroscelidea > Macroscelididae > Elephantulus > Elephantulus edwardii. Next base: position 200,921 of record NW_006399867.1, on the reverse strand, counting down.
ACAAAGGTTTCCACTAACTGAAATGATTTTGCTTATTTGTTCACTGTTTCTGTATTTTTCATGAATAGCATATTTCTAGATGCTGGTGTGCCTAATATTTCTGGGACTACAGTGCACCTGATTCAGGTCATTATATTTTCAATCACTTGTTATGCATCTGAGAGCTGGACAATCAATAAGTATGACAAGAATTTATGCCTTTGAGCTGTGGCATTAGAGAAGAACACTGAATATTCTATGGACTGCCAAAAAAAAAAACCAAACAGATAGGTTTGGGAGAAAGTAGGGCCAGAAAAGAGTGTCCTGAGCCATGTTATTTTTATTCCTGATCATCTTTGCAGTTTCTTGTTAGAGTTATAACATCTATCTGTCAGTTCGTTATATTGGGAATTGTTTTGCATGGTGCTCATTTGCCCATTACTTTATAGGCAAGTGTTTGTATGCCTGCTTGTTTTCAGCTGTTGTCTGTCAGTCCACTGTATTGGTGTAATGTGTGGGTTTCTTTGATGCTGGAAATTGTACCACTGGTGTGTCAAGTCGCAGAGAGGTCCCTCATGGTGGACAGGTTGCAGCAGTGCTCCTAGAATAAGACAGACTAATAAGAAAGACTGGCCATCCACTTCTAAACAGCAGGCCTTTGAAAACTCTATAAACAACAGAGAGATAGGTAACTATAGTATCTGAAGTAAAACGCAAATGGGAAGTCACTCAAATATGAAGTGAAACAGTTGCAAATAATCATTAGTATTTGGAACATGGAATATACAGACTATGACTGTAGGAAAACTGGAAGCTGTCAAAAATGAAATAGAATGCATAAAGACTGGCAATCCAGGCATTGTTGTTGTGTATCATCAAGTTGGAACCAACCCATAGCTAACCTTCTGTCAGGTTTTCCAAGGCAGTTTTAACTTCACGGAAAGAGATTGCTCATCCTTCTCCCAAGGAGTAGCCGGTGACTTCCAACTGAGTGAGTGCCTTTGAGATTGCAGCTTATCTATTTACTACAAGGCCATTAGAGCTCCCTTTCTAAACATTAATGAACTGAAATGAGCTGTCATGAGCCACTCTGAATCAGACAATCATATGATATGCTATGCTAAGAAAGAAAAACTGAAGAAGGATGGTGTGGCATTCAAAACGAAAAGGACAATTTCAAAAGCTACAGAAATGGCAAAGGAGGTTGAGTTTTCAAGTATGGAAATACAAAGGAAGA
>NW_006399867.1:175489-196475 GCF_000299155.1 Elephantulus edwardii | reverse complement strand
ACACTCACACAAAAATAATAAAATTTAAAAAAAGAAGACAAAAATTCTCAACCCTGGGCCAATTGGCAGTACCATGATAGATGGAAAAGAGATTGAGACTGTTAACAATTTCAGCTTGCCCAGCTCCACAATCAACACTCTTGGCACCAGTAGTCAAGAAATCAAAAGATTTCTGAGAAAGGCTGCTGTCAGGGAGGGACCTCTCAAAAGTGCTGAAGAGCAATGATGTCAATCTAGAGACTAAGGTATGCCTGAATCAGGACATGGTTTTCTCAGTTACTTGCTGTGCATCAGAAAGTTGGACAATGACCAAAGATGACAGAAGAAAAATGTCTTTGAGTTGTAGAGCTGGAGAAGAGTATTTACCATACCATGGACTTCCAAGTAAACAAGTTTATCTGGAGAAGGTGAAACTGTACTGGTCCTTGGAGATAAGGATTTTGAAACTCCGTATCACATACTTTGGGTAAGTGATCAGGAGGCACCAGTCTTTGGAGAAGGACATCATGCTTGGAATGGTAGAGGGGAAAAAACACAGGAGAGGAAGACCCCTATTAAATAGATTAACACAGTAATTGGGATGAGAGTAGGTGTGTCAGAGTCAGTGAGACTGGCTCAGGTTAGAGCAGGGTTTAGGGCTGTTGTACATAGGATCGCTATGAGTCGCAGGTGACTTGATGGCACATGACAACCACCATACCAGCTTTTACAATTAGAAATTGATCAAGTATGCACTCAAGATGGATTAATAATTATTAGAGATGAATGAAAAGTTGGAAGCAATGAGGAAAGAATCGTAGTTGGAAAATAAGAACTTGACAAAAATGAGGTGGGAGGGAACCCGGCCGTGGGGTTGGGGGGTGGTGGGAGAAGACTTGTCTGGACAGTATGAGTGAGGGAGGGTGTAATGGGGAAGGCTTTGGGCCGCTTTGAACTGCGGGTGGGTTTGAGGGGCTGGCAGGGTGGAGTCTCGGGTCCAGGCCAAGGGACTGATCTGCCGTTGGTACCCCTCCAAACCCACAGCGCGGCCCATCCTGTCCTCGCCATGAGGCCGCAGCAGGCACCGGTCCCCAGGAAGGTCTTCATTCCGCCAGACTACAGGAGCTGCACTCTCTGTCAGTTCCAGACTAAGTTCCCCGCGGAGCAGGAGAACCGGATCGATATAGACAACAGTTTGAAGAAACAGTTCGAACTCTAAACAACCTTTATGCAGAAGCAGAGAAGCCTGGGGGTCAATCACATCTTGAAGGCTGTTTGGCTTGTTTAACTGCGTATACTATCTTTTTATACATGGAAACTCATTATGAGAAGGTTTTAAAGAAAGTCTCCAAATATATTCAAGAGCAGAATGAGAAGATACATGCTCCCCAAGGCCTCCTCCTGACAGATTCCATTGAGAGAGGACTTCCAGTTGTATCTTCTTAACCCAGATCGTAAGGTCCAAATATTTCTAAAAAGGAAAATTCTGGTATAGTTTGCGGCAGTGGCTGGAGAAAATTTAACTCCCATCTCTTGGATTGCCGTAGGAAGTTTCTGTGTGAATTGCATGCCTACCATAAGTCTCCCATTTCCAACATTTTTCTCTTGAAGCATGCTTCCCCTTCCTTTGTATTGTGCAGATCTTTGGGGATTGTTTAGTACTCTGGTTACCGTCTTTCTTGGTGGTTCTGAGGGCATCTTGTAGTAATAATGGGGGTGGTAGGAGTAATGCGTTTCAGCTGCAGAAACTCTGAACTTTAAAGTCCCTTTGAAATGTATAAACTCATAATGTGTGGTGAGACTTGTCATCCAAATGAATTGGAGTTCCACAGGTTCATCTACTAATTGAAATCACTTACAGCTGCCAGATGTATAGTTCATTACCTTTGACACACTGTGCAAATTTTAGAGGCACTAAGCTTTGAAAAATCACTAAGTGAATTTAGTAAATAAAATTGCAAAAGAAAAAAATTTTGTACATTCAATGATTTATTCATAGCAAATACTTCTTTTAAGAAACACAACTGGTGACTTTACATGTGGACTTTACCTGATGGTCAGCACAGGAATCAGACTGTCTATATTTGCAGAGAAAAAAATAATTGGAGTTTACTATTATACCAGGTGTGGACTGTAGGAGAGATCATCAATTACTCAAGTGAAAGTTCAAATTAAAGCTGAAGATTAAAAAAATTCACAAGAAACAAAATACAACCTTGAGTCTATTCCACCTGAATTCAAAAATCATCTTAAGAACAAATTTGAGGTATTGATTACCAACAAATGAAGACTAAAAGAGTTTTTAATGAAATCACAGATAGAATCCATGAAGACAGCAAAAAGTCATTACAAATAGAATAAAGAAATGGCCAAAATGGATGTAGAAAGAAATTATGAAAATTGTATTAGAGCTTCAAGAAGCCAACTCAAAAGGAAGAGATGCTGAAGTAAAAGATTTGAAAAGAAGATTTAAAAGGACAGCTTGAGAAAAAAAAAAAGAAAAGTATTTCAAGAAAAGTATATCAGAGAATGTGCAAAGAGCTGGAGTCAGAGAATGAAAAGGGAAGAACATGTAAAACATTTCTCAAGCTGAGAGAACTAAAAAACAAATTCAAGCCTTGAGTTGCAATACTAAAAGATGTAATGGGCAAAATTTTGAATGATTTAAGAAGCACTGAAAGAAGATGTAAGGAATACACAGAATCACTGTACCAAAAAGAACTGTTCAATGCTTAAAAAATTCACAAAGTGTCATATGAAGAGGAGTCAATGATAAAGGAAGAAGTTCAAGCTGCATTGAAGGCACTGGTAAAAAATAAGGATCCAGGGATACCAATTGACATTTTTCAATAGTTGCATCCTTGGATACACTCATTAATCTATGCCAGGAAATTTGGAGGATAGCTGACTGGAAAAGATCCATATTTGTTTCCACTTCTAAGATAGGTGATCCAACAGGATATAGAAGTCATTAAACAATATCATTAATGTCACATGCAAGCAAAATACTGCTGAAAATCATCCAAAACCAACTGGAACAGTATATCAACAGGGAGCTGTTAGCAGTTCAAGCTGGATTTAGGAGACACTGTGGTACCAGGGATATTATTGCTGATGTCAGCTGGATCCTGGCTGAAGGCAGAGAATACCAGAAGAGTGTCTATTTGTTTTAATAACTATGGAAAGCATTTGACTGCGTGGAGACTGTGTGGATCACACCAAACGATGGATAACATTGGAATGGGAATCCCAGAACACTTAATTGTGCTCATGTGAAATCTTACCTAGACCAAGAAGCTATTATCTGAACAGAACAAAGGAACACTGTATGGTTTAAAATAGGGCAGGGTATACGTCAGGGGTTTGTATCCTTTTCCCATACCTATTCAACAGTGTGTTGAGCAAATCATGAAGCCAGACTTTGTGAAAAGAATGTGGCATAAGTATCAGAGGAAGACTCAACAACAACCTATACTATGCAGATGACACAACCTTGCTTGCTGAAAATGAGGGGGACCTGAAGCACTTTTTGCCTAAGATCAAAAAGACTATAGCTTTTAATATGAATTGCATCTTAACATCAAGAAGACAAAGGCCTTTAACACTAGGTCAGTGAGCCACATCATGATAGATGGAGAAAGGATTGAAGCTAATTATCTGGTCTTGCTTGGATCCACAATCAGCACCCTTGGTATCAGCAGTCAAAAAATAAGGAAATATATTGCTTTGGACAAGTCAGCTCTCAGAGATCTCACAAATACGGAGGAGTAGTGATATCAGTTTGAAGACAAAGCTGTGCTTGATTCAGGTCATAGTCTTTTCAATTACTTGCTATGCATCTGAGAGCTGGATGAGAAAGACGATAGAAGAACTTGTGCCTTTGAGTTGTGGTGTTGGAGAAGCATAGTAAATTATTATGGACTGTCAAAAGAACAAACAGGTATGTCTTAGAAATGGTTTAGCCAGAGTCCTTCTTAGAGGCAATGATGACAAAGCCTCATCATACTTTGGACATGCTGCTATGAGAGGCTATTCCTTGGAAAACGTGGAGAGTCCACAAAAGAGAGGAAGACACCAATCAATATGGATTTACACGGTGACTGAAGTAATGGGCTCAAGTGTATTAGAGATGCTGAGGATGGCACAGGATAGGATGGATTTAAGGTCTATTGTTCACAGGGTCCCTATGAGTGGAATTCAACTCAGTAACACCTAACCACAGCAAAGTAGTCTACAATGAGCTGTGGTGGCATTGTCCATAGGGTGTTGTGAGGCCAACCTCTGGCAGTTCAAATCCACCCACTGCTGTGAGGGAGAAAGATGCACAATCTCTTCCCATGCAATTTACAACCTCAGTAAACCCACAGAAAGTTCAGCTATGAAATAAATTCTGACTAAACAACAATGAGAGAAAGAGGGGAAAAGTAATTCATAGCTATTCAAGTTCTATGCTCATGAAAGCATTCAAGAAGCTGGACTATATGAAGAAAAGTTTGACATCAGGATTGGAGGAAGACTCATCAACAACCTACATTATGTAGGCAACACAACCTTGTTTGTAGAAAGTGAAAAAGATTTACATAACTTACTTCAGAAAATCAAAGACTACAGTCTTCAATATGGGTTACATTTCAACATCAATAAAACAAAAATTTCACAACTAGACCAACAGACAACATCAGGATGGATGGAAAAAATATTGAAGTTGTGAGTGATTTCATGTCACATGGATCCACAATCAACCCATGGTAACAACAGTCAAGAAATCAAAAGACACGAGAAAATTTGCTATCAAAGACCTGTTCAAAATGCTAGAGTAAAAACATTTACTTTTTACTCTTTTAAAGAGTATAAAGATTTAGGTGTGCCTGCGTATTTTTCAATTGCTTCATATATGTGAAAATTGAACAATGAATAAGGAAGATGAAGAAGTTTTTTTTTATTTTTGTATTATGGGGTTGTCAAAGAATACTAAATATACCATGGACTGCCAAAATAACAATCAAATCTGTCTTGTAGGAAGTACAACCAGTGGTGCTTAGAAGCAAAGATGGTGAAACAATGTATCATATACTTTGAACATACTGTTAGGAGATGCCAATCCTTGAAAAAATGCATCATGTCAGGAAAAGTAGTGGGTCAGTATAAAAGAGGAAGACTGTCAAAGGGATGAATTGACAAGGCAAATGCAGCAATGGAATACAGCATGGTAGAGCTTGTGAGGATGTCATAGGATAGGGCAAGGTTTCTTCATCTTGTACATAGGATCACTATGGGTGGTGGTAGATTTGATAGCACCTGACAGCAACAAAAGTAACCCACTGTGGTATTTATATTATCACAGCCCTAGATAACTAAGGGAAAATGATGGCTAGATTGAAGAAACTCTTCCTATGTCTTTTTGTTTGTTGTTGTGAGGAGTCATGGAGTCCAGCATGATTCAGTGAACAGGAGAACAGCTGACCTACACCTGGCCCTATCCTGTGCCATCCTCCTCAGCTCTGATACACTAGAGACCATTACTGAATTCACTGTCAGTTCATCTCATCGTGGATCTCCCTTTCTTTTTCTATTTTTCCAAGCATGATGTTCCTTTGCAAGGAATAGACTCACCTAGCTACATATCCAAAGTATGAAAGGTGAAGCTTCACAATCTTTGTCTCCAACGAGAATGCTGGCTGCACTTTCCCCACACATATCTGTTTCTTCTTTTGGTAGTTCATGGGATATTCAGTACTCTTCCCCAGCATCACAATTCTTTTGCCAACCTATACTCGGATCAAGAAGCAGTTCTCAGAACAGAGCAAGGAAACACTGCATGGATCAAAATCAGGAAAGAAGTGTGTCAGGGTGTCATCCTGTCTCTTTACTTTTTCAGTCTTATATGCAAAACAGATCATTCAGGAGGCTTGGCTTTATGAGAAGGAATGTGGCATCAAGATTGGAGGAAGACTCATCAACAGCCCATATTAAGCAGATGACACAACTTTGCTTGCTGAAACTGAGGATTCCTAAAGTGTTGCTTAAAAAGGACTGAAGCTCAGGGGAGGGGCAAATGAATCATGGAGTTGTACAACTTAATGGGGGGGGGGAACGGGAAAAAAGAAGACAAAGATTCTCACCACTGGGCCAAATGACAGCACCATGATAGAGAATTGAGGTTAACAATTACAGCTTGCTTGATTCCACAATCAACACTCTTGGCACCAGCAGTCAGGAAATAAAAATATTAATTGTACTGGGAAGATCTGCTATCAGGGATCTCTCCAGAGTACTGAGAAGCAACTATGACAGTCTAGAGACTAAGGTGTACTTGATCCAGGCACTGGTCTTCACAATTACTTGCTATGCATCAGAGAGCTGGACAATGACTAAGGATGACAGAAGAAGAATCAAGTTGTGGTGCTGGAGAAGAGTCTTGAACATACCATGGACCACCAAGAAAACAAGTAAGTCTGTCTTGGAGATGATGAAACCAAGTTTCTGCTGGGAGGCAAGGACTGTGAAGCTCTTCTCACCTACTTTGGGCATGTGGTCAGGAGAAGGACATTATGCTTGGGAGGGTGGAGGGACAGCACAGGAGAGGAAGACCCCAGATCAGATGGATTGGTAGAGTAACTGGGGCAATGAGGGTAGGTGTGTCAGAGTCAGTGAGACTGGCTCAGGACAGGGCAGGCTTCAGAGCTGTTGTACATAGGGTCGCTATGAGTTGCAGGTGACTTGATGGCACGCAACAACAACAACATCTTTATTCATTGTCCAGCTCTCAGAAGCAAAGCAGGTAATTGAGAAGACCATGGCCTGCATCCAGAGCTTCATCCAGTCTTCAAACTGACATCATTGTTCATAAGCATTTTGGGAAGGCCCCTGAAAGCAGACCTGACAATGCAATGTTTCCTGACTTCCTGACTGCTGGTACCAAAGGTGGCTGATTGATGATCCAAGCAAGAGGTAATCCCTAACAATTTCAATTCTTTCTCCATCTATCACAATGGTGGCTGTTGGTTCTTTGGTGAAGACCTTTGTTTTCTTGATATTGAGATGTAATCCATATTGAAGGTTATAATCCTTGATCTTCAACGGCAAGCATTTCATATCTTCTTCACTTCCAGCAAGCAAGGTTGTGTCCCCTGCATAATGCAAGTTGCTGATGAGTCATCCGATCCATATGCCCCTTTCCTCTTTGTAGAGTCCAGTTTCATGCATTATTTGCCCAACATACAGACTGGATAGGTATGGAAAAATTACACAGCCCTCATGCACATCCTTCCTGATTTTAAACCATGCAGCACTCCTTGCTCGATTCTTACAGCAGCTGATCTAGGTATAGATTTCTCATGAAAATAATTAAGTGTTCTGGGATTTCCATTCTTCCCAATGTTAGCCATAGCTTTGAGACTACATAGTCAAATACTTTTGTATAGTCAATAAAACAAAAATATACATTATTTTGGTATTCTCTGCTTTCAGCTAAGATTCATCTGACATCAGCAATGATATCTCTGGAGCCACGACTACTTCTAAACGAAGTATGAACTTCTGGCAGTTCCCTGTCCATGTACTGTTCTAACCGGTTTTTAATTATGTTGTTGTTGATTGCTGTTGAGTCAGGCATGACTCATAGTGATCCTATGAACAAAAGGCCTGAAGCCTTCCTATAACTACCGTCATTTATCAAAGCTCATAGAATTTCCAGAAGAATTTTGTTTAGGGAGTGGATGCCACTCCAGCAATACTTTTCCTGCATGTGATATTAGTATTGTTTAGCAATTTCCACATTCTGTTGGATCACCCTATGGATCTTTTCCAATCAGTTGGCAAGACAGCTGTCTTCCACATTTTTTGGCATAAACTGATGAACACTTAGTAGCTGGGAAAGACTTCCCTTTATTTCTCATTAGTCACTATTACTTGAGTTGAGATTAACAAGATTTTGAAATAATCATAATGAATTTACAGAGGAAAGGATATTATAAATTCAACCACCCTGATCATGTAAATTCTCACTAGAATATAAACTTCACAAGAGCAGGACTTTGTCTTATTCCTCAAATAATGATTGCATCCATTTATATGAGTGGAAGCAGAGGAAATTTAACAATAGTTGAGTCACTACTAAGTGCCAGACACAATACATAATTTTAACTATTATTTGCCTCTCATAGTTGTATCAAGAAAACATTTCTATTTACATAAAAGTAATGTTAAAAGTGATTTGAGAAATTTGACAAAAATGAAAGCCTCAACTAAAATTTGAACCCACTGCAGACTATGTAACCTTCAAATATGTGTCTTCAAACTGTGGTGCTGGAGAAGAGTCCTGAACACACCATGGACTGCCAAGAAACAAATAGGTCTGTCTTGAAGAGGGTGAAACCTAGTTTCTCCTTCGAGGCTAGGATTTTGAAGCTCAGTCCCACATACTTTGGGCATGTGGCAAGGAGGGACTGACCGGTTGTTGGAGAAGGACATCATGCTTGGAAGGGTGGAGGGACATCACAGGAGAGGAAGAACCCAAATGAGATAGAGTGATATAGTAACTGGGTCAATGGTGGTTGGTATGTTGGAATTAGTGAGACTGGCTCAGGACAGGGCCAGAGCTCAGAACTGCTGTACTATGATCACTATGGGTTGTAAGCAACTCGATGGCACATAACAAGAACAACAGCTGATATAACGAGGTAGTCTTTCCCTTTCACCAAAAAACTGAACAAGCTTGTGTAAATACCATGTGGTGAACAGCTGAAGAATATGTCATTAAGTCAGTGCTACCTTAGTTGTCAGGAAATCAGAACACCTTTAACTAATATGTTTGAAACTCTATTCTCCCATACTTACTGTGGAAATACACCACGCAAAAAATCTAGGACACTGGACATGCTGAAAAGGGGTGGGTTTTGTCCTGTTTTAATTTTATATATAAGTGTTTGATGAAGGTGGCCTGGTGGTAAGACGGTGCGCTGCAATTACAGAGGCAACTGGTTCAAATCCACAAGCTGCTCCGTGGGAGGAAGATGAGCAGTCTTTTGCCAGGAGCTCATCTGCCTCTGAAAACCCGCTGGCTAGGCATCTATGGCTTAGTTCTGACTCGATAGTACACAACAGCAGAGCGAAAGAGCAAACTTGACATATCCTTGACATCTTAGATAAAAATAATTGTATCTGGAAAATGGAGAAGATCAGGCAGTCTCTGATTAATCTACATATTTTTGGTAGCTGGTATGTATTACATACACAAGGCATGTGACAATCATTTAATATTATAACAACAGCAAAACCACTAGCTACAAATAAATAAAAATACCGAGCTTCTAATATTTTGTCATCTTTGCTTTCTGATAGGGAAAACAAGTAAGACTTAAGGAGGTATAAGTTTCTGAACACTGTCAGTTTAGAGACAAAATCGTAACATGATCACTCTTTAAAGACAGATGTTGTTGATTTGCCGTGGAGTCCAGCACGACTCACAGCAACTCTAAGAACAAAAGACCTGATGACCTTCTATACCTATCGTCGTTTCTACAAATTCATAGATTTTCCAGAGGCATGTGGTTTAGGAAATGGATGCCACTCTTGCTTCCAAACTGGTATTAAACTGGGAGCTCCACCAAACACTCCACCTTGGGAAACTGGTAGGGCATTTGACACCTCAACGGCACAAAGTTCAGCATTACAGCAAACCCAGATTATGTCAGTACAGCAAATTGACAGAAATGTGCTGTACAATTTAGAATGTTTCTCCAAAATGTAACATCGGTCTCACTTAGCAGTGGTTAAGTGCTGTCAAGTTAAATACAACTCATAGCGACCCTATGAACAAAAGACCTGAACCCTGTTCTTTAACTAACTCTATGCTCATAAGAGTTTCCAGAGGCATGTGGTTTAGGAAGAGGATTCCACCCCTGCTTCCAAACCAGAATCAATCTGGAAGCTCCTCCAAACACTGTCCAACGAGGGAGCGATGGTAGCCTAGTGGCAAGAAGCTGCACTGCAATCCCAAAGGTTTGCAGTTCGAATCCACCAGATGTTCCGCGGGAAAAGGAGAGGCAAACTCCTCCTGTAGCAGTCAGATCTGATTTGACGGTACACACAAACACTGTTCACGATGGGTTAACCATTACGGTATCTGACACACCTATGACACAGTGTTCAGCATTACAGCAACTCCAACCTAATTTCAGTACAGCAAATATACAGATTACAGCTGTACCACTTAAAGAATGTTCATCCCAAAATTAATTAATTTGGCCCGAGAGCCGAGTAGACCCCCCCCGCCCTTGGATCTTTGCTGGCTAAACCCGGCATAAGTCCAATCAGCTGACAACGGCTTGTGAAGGGGGGAAAAACCCCAATAACACAAACCAAAACGTTCCTTACGTGACCCTCATCAAGACGCGAGAAACCAATGTCCAGAAACCATTCCCTAGAGACAGTTAAACAAGGTAAATTAACGCCTCAAATATTACACTAATCCCAGACGAAGGGCGTGACTACTTCCTGTATGACACCGGAACCTTTGGCGGGATTTATGAGTGGCAGTGGGGAGCGATTTAGGTATGGAACTACTTCCTGCTACTGGCTGGGACTGGGGAGAGGAAATAGCTGCCAACAGATGCGTCTGGCCTGCGCCAGCGCAGTTTAAGGAGGAGGCGGGGGAAGCGGCGGGAGGAGTGGGTGGCAGGCAAGGCTGCGGGCATAGAAGAAAGTGTCGGAGCCGGTAAGTGAACCGCCTTGAGCAGCAAGTAGTGAGTGCACATCGCGTTGCTTTGCAAGTCTGAACTCCCAACTTCCCCATGACCCAAGTGGATAGAAGACCGTGCTTTGCGCATTGCTCATAAGTCAGTGCAAGAAGGGCTCTGCTGTTGGATCGCTGAGGCCCGGCCTTAAGAGGCTCCAGACTGAGATCTCGTTAGTAACTGCTCTGCTCCAGAGCCTAGGAAGGCGCTTGGGTTCTATGCCCTGGACAGCTTCTCCAAGCGGTGGTTGGAATCGGGGAAAGATGAGTACGGTGTCTCCCATTTAACCCTGGGGACCAGGCGAGATCCTGTCAAGTGGGCGGTGTACATTGTTTTGGAAACTGTAGAAAGGGCTTATAAGGAGAAACAGACTGAAACCATACTTTCCCTGCCTTGTTCGGGCTCCTTAGGCTATTGGGTGTAGAGTTGTTTTTTTAACGACAAATACTTGCTCCTGTCACTTCTGGACAAGTTAACAGCCTTCCAGTGAAACTAACATGTTCCCTTATCCAATCTAGCTACTGTTGTGAATATATGATGAGTGCTCTTGTAAAAAGACTTGATGGAGATGCCAAGTTAAATGTCTCCAAATACTTTTAAGAGGCAAGGCCACCCTAGGCATTCGTGCCTATTTAGCATACTTTCCTTCATCTTCACATTATAAATATTTAATAGTCAGTAAAACTAGAGAATCATCCTAAAGGTACTTGATTCAGTTATAAATTAGCATTTGTGAAAACCTTATGAAATAATGTGAGATAAGGTTCTTTACCTTTTTAGTAAAATGATTACATAATGGTTGTACTGGAAAGATGAAGAATAGTTTTTAAGTTACTGCTTTTCTGTTGTCTCAGGTTCGGCTTTAGAGTGTGGTGAAGGATACGGTTCATGGTGCATGGAAGGAAAGCCAATGCGCAGGTAGGCATTTAGGAACAAAAAGTTCAGTTTCATTGGCCAAAATTCAGCACTTAATAATTTGGTGCCTCATTGAAAAAGCAAGAATGCGGTAGGAGTGTTAATTTATTAAATTTTGCTTGAAACTAATAATTCTTGTTATAAAATAATTACTGAATGTTGATAATTAATAGCTTCTTAATAGAGTAAAATATGGAAGTTTCTGAAAAGTGCTGTGAATTTTATAGTTTTCAAACACTTAAATCTTCCTTTTTGCCTATTGTTTTCTTGTATAATATTTATAATATTATGTTTAATAGTCTTTAATTTTGTATATAATTTAAAAGGTTCTGTAGACATTTAAGAAAAATAATTCTTTTTAAGTTTTTTCATTATATTTTCAATTGAGTGTATAAAGTCTTTCACAACTCATATTTATTATATCTCCTTAAATCCCTTAGTAAATAAAAAAATATAAGGAACCTATTAAAAATAATAATTCTTTCTAATACACTGTTTTGCATATATGATTATGACTTAAGCCATTTCACTGATGTTAAGTAATACATTTTTTCCTTCTAATAAAAATACGTGCAACGCAGGACACATTGTTCAAGAATTTAAAATTATATTGCACATGATAGCTAAGTTCACAGAAAATTAGAACAATATGTGAGAATTCAGTAATGCTTTTTTCTATTCTACAATGTGAGACTGGCATACTTAGTGAAATGAAATCAGTTTGTTTTTCTTTATAAATCCTACCATCTTAAAGCGAGGCTTCATTTTATAAGTTCCTTTTATATGTTATGGACAGTGTTGTTACATGTGTTTTCAGAGGCAGTAAATCACATGGGTGAAATAATGAAATTTCCCATTTGCCACTAAGCAGCTGGTGGATTCGCACTGGATGCCTTTGGGTTGTCAACACAGCTTCTTCCCATTTAGTTACCAGAGCTCCCACCTTTTTCATGTATTGAACTGTATTTAGTTATTTGGTATTTAACATCACCTATGGACTCCCTACACCTCTGGGTGTCATTTTTCTTTCTTGTTCTTTTTCTAGGAGTGTCATTTTTAAGAGGAGAAACATTTCATCTTGGGAGTTTGACTTGTACTTTATAACCAGGAGTAAGATCAAAAATATGTATCTTTTTATTTTCCAGACCCATTATTGATTTGTTGATTGACTTTTAATTGTTTAAGGAGTTCTAGTGCCACAGTAGTTAAGCACTTGTGTGCTGACTGAAAAGCTGGGGGTTCAAACTCACCACTTCACAAGAGGACAATGTGACAACCTGCTTCCCTAAAGATTGTTGTTGTTTACCGTGGAGTCAGAACCGACTCAGAGCTGACCCTCCAGTGAATTTTCAGAGGCAATAACTCACATGGGAGATTGCCCATCTTTCTTCTGCAAAACTGGTGGATTTGAGCTGTGTGCCTTGGGGTTTGCAGTGCACCTCCTTACCACTAAGCCACCAGAACTGCCTTCCCTAAAAATTACAACCTTCTGGTGGCCTAGTGGCAAGAAGCTGCCCTGCAATCCCAGAGGTTCACGCTTCAAATCCACCAGATGCTCTGTTGGAGAAGAAGGGGCAATCTCTTTCTGTACCAGTCAGATCCGATTTAATGGTACCCCCCCAAATTAATAATAATAATAATAATAATAATAATAATAATAATAATAATAAAATTACAACCTTTGAAATCCTGACTGGCAGATTTGCTCTCAGAGGGTTGATATGAGTTGGAATGAACTCAGTAGCCATAAATTTAGGTTTTCCTTCTTTTTGTTTTGTAGATATTCATCTTCTCTGTGTTCATTTACTTTTCTAGTGTATTTTATCAAGGCATTGGAAATTAATGAGTATTTAAAAATGTTTTGAAAAAAATGTTTTGAGATTTACAGATGTATCAGTGTGACAAATGTTGTCTTATACCTTACTTTAAAGAATACAATTAATAGCATATATATTAAATACTTTATCATTTCAACTTTCAACATAATTGCAAAAGCCACTGATTGCTACTCATCTTAAGCTGTCATAAATACCATAGATACTTAACTGCTAAAAATAAGAGCGTATTTTTACAAAAGAGGAGGAGGAGCATGGAATGTTTTTGTTTTATCACTTATTTCTTTATGAAATATTCCCTTAATCACTTATTTCTACTCCTTTCTCCTGCTTTATAATATAATACTGTTGGTTATTCAAATGGTATTGGAGTGTTCTCGTACCATTAATCATTAAGCTACAGTTTTTATCACTACTTAACCAAAGCTTGTTCTGCTCACTCTTTTATGGTCTGGCTTTTACCTAAGACTTTATAAGTTATAGTTATATCTCACTACCTTTTCCTTTTTTTTTGGATGTCATTCTTACCTCTGCAACTTATATTCACATGCTACAGATTTGAATTGAAATTATTTAAATATATTTTGTTCCTCCCTACAAGATTGTGAATTCTTTGAGTCTCCCATGCCTTCTATATGTTCACATCCTTAGCCACTTGTTGATTATCTTTTTTTTTAATGGTTTGACAGTTGATCTACAGATGGTTTTTTCCCCTGCAGAAAAAAAATGGTAAACAATTGAAAATTGTTAAAAGTATCCGTGTTTAATTACAAAGTGTTATAAATTGATTAGCATTTTATTGATATAACTTCTTTACATTCATCTGTTTCTTTAACTAGCTGTTACATTTATTGTTGTTGCTGCTGTGTAACATCAAGTTGGAATTGACTTGTAGCTGACTCTGTAGCAGATTTTCAGAGGCAGTTAATTGCCCATCTTTTTCTCAAGGAGTGGTTGATGGATTCAAACCATGTACCTTTGCATTGGCAGTGCAGTTCATTACGTATGAGCCTTACATATGCTCATCTAGCTGTTATTAAAATTTAAAAAATATTAATACGATTCTAATGTGTTGAATTTTTTTTCCTCTGAAATATGTGTTATAATTCCTCTGAAGGAAGAGTCTGATTTGGGCTGCTAGTTCAAAGGTCACTTCGAGTTACCTTTGGATCTACCAGCTGCTCCTCTGGGAGAAAGTTGAGCACTCTCCTCTCCTTAATATTGCTAGCCTAAGAAGCCCAATGCAGGGTTACTATGGGTCAGAAGCAACTCAAAGGCAGGGAGTTTTAGTTATTTTAACGTCTCTTTTTTTAATCCCATTTGGGAATGGATTATCTTTGTTACATGTTAATAAGGAAAAATGTGTAAATTATGTTTTGAGTCAGTCCCTTTTTGAGATATAGAAAATATTAAACAAACAAGCTAACTAGCAGAGTTGGGGTAAGCTAGAAGCCAAGATCTCTAAGAAACAAGGAAGTAAAAGGACATTCCTTCAGCACAAGAAAAGAGAGATAACTTTCCCCTAAAGCCAGTGCTCTGAATCCAAATGGTAGCCTTCTAAACTATGAGAAAATAAATTTTTGTTTGCTAAAACCACACTTCTGATATTCCCATTATAGCAGTATTAGATAACTAAGACAAGTTAGTCAACAAAAAGTAAGTCTCAGTACTGACCCCAACCACTGGTTTTCTCCAGAGTTAATCACTCCAGTTTTCTGTGCATTCTTTCCAAGGCATTGTAGTACATATACAAAATATATTTGGCTATCACCCATTTTTGAAAAGCTGTAGTAACAGACTTTTCTTCCGAGGATCACATTGAGCTGCTGCTGATATCAGGGGAGACTTTAGAGGTCACTACCGTGGCAGAAGACATCAAGACCAACCACCAAAATTAAGAACTACCGAACTGGCCCTTTTGTAGCTGCTTCCCCAACCAGAACCATAGAAACTGCTGGCAGAACTACTTGGATTTCCAGCGCTGTGAGACAGCAGTGACTGCCAAAGGCAGCTATGTCTCTGTGTGTGAATGTATCAGCATGTACAATTCATGCTGCCCATGCCCTGGGTATTAGCCTGGGACAACCTCAGGGCACAGGCACATTCCCTGGGAAGACCTGAACTTCATCTCTCCACAGAATCTTCAATTGAACTTACCAAATAATAAAAACTTACTGGAAAAAAGGGGATGGGGGAAGCCTTGGTGTCAGCATATCATACACTTTCTTCTGATTATTTTATCACTTCACAAATTAACTCATAGATTTGTTATTATCACTTCACAAATTGACTCATAGATTTGTTATAAACATATATAGACCCACCTTCTTATTTTTAATTACCAACACCAAACTCACTGTTGTCGAATTAATTTTGATTTGTAGTGGTCCTCCATCAGGTTTCTAAGACTGTAAATCTTTGATTGCACTTCTTTCTCCCTTGGAGCAATTGGTGGATTTGAACTGCAGACCTTTTTGTTAGCAGCCCAGTACCTTATGTACTACATCACCAAAGCTACAAATACTTTTGGCAACTATTGATATTATTTATATGATGAGATACTCATTACAATGTTTTTGAAAGAATGCCTAAGAAATGGTACTATGTTTTTAAAACTTTACATTTAGTACATACAGCTTCCCTCCTGAGACGTAATCTACAGTCTCATCAATGTTTCTAACTCTCTATTGTTGAATACTGTCTAGTCGGAACCAACCCATTGCTAACCCCCCAGCAGGTTTTCAGAAGCAGGTAATCACATGGGAAGAGATTGCCTGTCCTTCTCTGGCAGAGCAGCTGGAGAATGGGAACTGCATGCATTAGGATTTCAGCACAGCTCCTCACCACTAGGCCACCAGTGCTCCCTATGCTCTAAATAGTAATTTTAATTTACTTAATTTAGAGATGCTGGAACATTGTAATTCTTCTTTATTTAAGTATGTAAATAGGGCACTAAAGATTCTATTAAGAATTGGTTTATTCACTTAACCAACATTTATACTCCCCACAGCTGTTGAGTTGCACTCATAGTCCTCCTCCAGCTGGTTTCTGAGGCTGTGCGTCTTTATGAGAGGAGACTACTCATCTTCCTCCCTCATAGCAGCGATGGCTTAGAGCTGCTGACCTTTCAATTAGAGGCCCAGTGCTTTACAAACCACACTGTTAGGGCTTCTAAGCATTTACCTAGTAACTGCTGCCTGCATGGCACTATTGAATGTAAGTGAGCTCTGGTAGCTTAGTAGTAAGAAGTTGCATGGCCAACCTAAAAATAGGCAATGCTGACCCACCAGCTGGTATGCAGGAGAAAGATGGACAGTTTCCATCTTTACAGATGTGTGATATATAACCTCTGAAAATCCTTTGAGGGGGTCAGTTTTAAGTTCTGACTCAACAACACATACCAACAACATACTAAATATATTGTGGTAAAGTGATGGAAATAGTCATTAAAGAGATACATCATAAAAGTAATTTTTGGGGAGCTCTGGTGGCCTAGTGGCAAGGAGCTGCAACTACAATCCCAGAGGCGCACGGTTCAAATCCACCAGATGCTCTGCCAGGGAAGGAGGGACAATCTCCTGTACCAGTCAGATCTGATTTGACGGTACACTCACACAAAAATAATAAAATTTAAAAAAAAGTAATTTTTATAGAGAGGTTAATACAGAAGGAGTCTCTGTGGAAGAGGGGAAAGATTCCCCAGAGATGGTGATACTTGATTTCATTGTGGTAGTTCTTATTCTGAAAAATAATTTAAAAGACATGGAAAATGAGGCAAAAAATGTAACAAGTTTGGATTTGATTTTTTCAGTACTTAATAGTCAGTGAGCAATGCGATACAAATCACGTTTCTTTTGACGTTTTGTAGGAAAATAGGAGTGGGAAAGATGAAAGAGACAATGGCAAAGGAACCAGCGTTGGTGTGCTAGGTTAAATAATAGATAAGGACTTGGAGTAGATGTATGGCAATGGGCACTGAGAAAATAGGCCAAAATGGAGTGTTTGTTTAGTAGTAAAATAAAAACAATTTGGTGAAATGAGGAAAAAAATAATACAAAGTTTTATAGGTTTGAGTCCAGACTGCTGAGTAGTGCAAAGTGAATCTCACAGATGTTCTTCATGTCCTACATTAATAGTCAGTATATTAAGTGGGAATAATGAAAAAAAAATTGAAATGACATGAAAATTACCAAAATGGAGCACAAAGTAAGCAGAGATGTCACCTGTAGACTTGCTTAATGTGGGATTGTCACAAACCGTACTTTGTAAAAGGATACTTGTCTTTGAGGTGCAGTAAAGTGAAGTTGAGTAAAATGAGGTATGCCAATAATATCAACCTCTCCAGAGATACCTAGCTAAAGAAACTGGTGTTGGCTTGAGATGAAAAATACAGGAAGAGAAACAGGTTTAATTTAACTAAGAATAAATCCTGTTTCAAAGACATTAAGATTATGTCTGGGAAACAGCCAGGGGGAGATATTTTAGCTACCAACTAGCCAGAAGATAATTGAAATATGGGTCTGAGACCCAAGCTCTTTAGGCCAGAAAAATAAAAAATTGAGTCATCAGTATGTAGAAAGTTCTTAATGCTCTGTGTGTGTGAATATAAAATAGAAAAGGAAAATCTGAAGAACAAATTCAAACCTTGAGTTGTAGTACTGAAGGATGCTGTGGGCAGAATATTGAATGATCCAGAAAGTGTCAAAAGAAAATGGAAGGAGTATGCAGACTCTCTGTACAAAAAACAAATGGCTAACAGAAGGATTTCATAAAACAACATATGATCAAGAGTCTGTGATAATGAAGGATGTTCAAGCTGCTCTGACGGAAGTGGCAAAAATCAAAGCCCCAGGAATTGAAAGAATACCAATTGACATATTTCAGCAAATAGATACAGCCCTGGACATGTTCACCAGGTTGTGCCAAGAGATCTGGAAAACAACTACCTGGCCAACTGACTGGAAGAGATCCATATTTATTCCTTTTCCAAATAAAGCTGATCCAACAGAGTGTGAGAGTTGTCAAACAGTATCACTACTGTCACATGCAGGCAAGATCCTGATGACGATTATCTAAAAATTATAGGAACAACATATCAACAGAGAACTGCTAAAAATGCAAGCTGCGTTTAGAAGAGGCCATGGCACTAGGGATATCATAGCCAATTTTAGTTCTTGGCTGAAAGTAGAGAATACCAGATTATCATCATCATCGATTATGTAAAGGCATTTGACTGTGTGGATTACAACTAATAGTGGCCAACCTTGAGAGGAATAGGAATTCCAGAACACCTAATTGTGCTTATCTGAAACCTGTTCTTAGACCAAGAGGCAGTCATCAGAACAAAACAAGGAAACACTGCATGGTTCAAAATCAGAAAAGGAATGCGTCAGGGATGCCTTCTATCTCCATATCTTTCCTATTTTTATGTGGAACAGATCATTTGGGAGGGTAGATTTTTTTATGGGTGATATATGGTAGGCATTTAATATTTGAAGAATAAATAAATGAACAACACAGTTGACAAATGCTATGTGAACTCAAGAGTAACACACTGACAGATCATTTCTAGATGTAGTGTTCATGAGTATAAACTTTGGACTCAGGCTCCCCTTTCCTCCAACCCCACTTAAATCTTGACACAATTAGCAGCAGGGAGTAACATTGTGTACATATGGGATTTTAATGTCTACTTCCACTACTCTTTGAAAACAAGTAGTGGATAATCTTACTACCTAACACAACTATTGATACACAGTAGGCATTCAAACAAGAATATTGAATACGTGAAAAGATCAACAGATCCCATGACCTGTGGGGTTCAGGTGAAGGATTAATTAGAAGCAGATCTAGTGTGACTGCATCGTGGTAAATATGTATTATCAGGGAGGGTAGATTTTATGAAGAGAACTGTGGCATCGGTATTGGTGGAAGACTTAACAGCAGCCTTGTTACGCAGATGACAACCTTGCTTGCTGAAACTGAGGAGAAACTGAGGACAACCTGAGGCATTTGGTGCAAAAGGTCAAGGAATGCAGTCTTCAATATGGATTGCAGTTTAACATCAAGAAAACAAATACTCTCACCATTGGGCCAATTGGTAGCATCATGATAGAGGGAAAAGAAATTGAGATTGTTCACACTTTCATCTTGCTTTGTTCAAACACTTTTGGTACTAGTGGTCAGAAAATCAAAAGATGAATTGCATTAGAAAAATCTGCTATCAGATACCTCTCCAGAATGCTGAAAATCAGGGATGTCAGTCTAGAGACTAAGGTGCACCTGATTCACGTGATTCATTGTCTTCGCATGTAAGATTATAAATTAGGATCAGCTTAATTCAGTAAGGGCAGCTTTATAATTTCCTTTGATGTCTTCTTAAAACCAAATAATTTCATTTAACTAGTTAAAAGCATCTGCATTGAGTATGCATAAAAGAGTATTTTAAGATCTATCAATGTGGTAATTCAGAAGTTTAGATAGGAACCTTAGATTGTAATTATATGTTAATGAAGGAGGAACTGTTGTCAGGGTAAAGAGTAAAAAATGAGACTAGACACTAAGAATATATAAGAAAACAGTTAAAGCAGGGGGCCAGCAGTTAAAGCAACTGAAGCGCCAAACCCAGCTTCCCTGTGCCTTTATTGAAAATAGCCAGGGAGCAAATCACAAAGAGAATTCTATGCAAGTGAAGCTAAACTCTTTTCTATTGAAAACCTTATGCTTGACTCAGAGTCAGGGGTGGGGAGGTTAGCAAGTACAATACAAGAATTGTGTAAACACCTAAAATTTACCTTAGTGCCTACCCCTCTAAACATTTAAGGTTTGCCTTAGTGCTTCAGAGTGAATTGCAGCTTGTATCCACACCTCCCTCATATCCTGATATATCATTTGGCTTATTAAAAATATTTAGTATGAAAGTAGGATTCCCACAGGGAACAGTTCAGAAAAAGAGGGTGAGAATGGTTGCATAACTTTAATGTAATCAGTGCCAGGGAAGAAATAAAGAAATTAGGAAACTGAACAGAAGGCAGCACGGGAAGACAAAGTAAAGTATTATATTGAAGTGTGTGAAGGGCTGAAGTCAGAATATCAGAAGAGCCAAACTCGGGCAGCATTTCTTAAGCTGAAACAACTGATGAACAAATTCAGGCCTTGAGTTGCAATACTTAAGGATGCTGTAAGCAGAATATTAAAGCATCCAGGAAGCATTAAATGAGGATAGAAGGAGTTTACAAAGTCACCTTAACGAAACGAATTGGCTGACATGAATAATTTCATGGAACAAGATATGAGCAAGAGGCTGTGGTGATGAAGTTCAAGCTGCTCTGAAGAAATTGGCAAAAACAAGGCCCCAGGATATGATGGCATACCAATTGACATATTTCAACGCCCTTGATGCGCTCATCAAGTTGTGCCAGAATATCTGGAGTCCAACCACCTGGCCAGCAGAGTGGAAGAGATCCATATTTGTTCCCATTCCAAAGGAAGGTGACCGGACTAGAGTGTGGAAATTAAAGG
>NW_006399867.1:169574-172574 GCF_000299155.1 Elephantulus edwardii | reverse complement strand
CTTGGGAGGGTGGAGGGACAGCGCAGGAGGGGAAGACCCTCTATGAGATGGATTGATTCAGTGACTGGGGTAATCGGGATGGGTGTGTTAGAGGCAGTGCGGTTGGCGCAGGATAGAGCAGGGTTTAGGGCTGTTGTGTATAGGGTCGCTATGAGTCGCAAAAGACTCGACGGCACATAACAACAACAACAACATTAATATTACATGCAAGCAAGATTAGGGTGAAAATTATCAAAAAAGCAAGTGGACCAGCACATCAACAGAGAGCTGCCACATGTTCAGGCTTAGTTTAGAAGAGGCTGTGATACTAGGTATATTATAGCTAACGTTAGATGGATCTTGGCTGAAAGCAGAAAGTGCCACAGGAATTTCTATCTATGTTTCCTTGAGTATGTAAAGGCATTTGACTTGGTACACAAAATGTGCCTAATTCTGAGAAGAATAGGAATCCCAGAACACATGATTGTTCTTATGTGAAATCTATACTTGGACCAGTAGGCAGGCAGAACAGAGCAGGGAAGCACTACATGACTGAAAATCAGGAAAGAAGTGTGTCAGGGATGTGTCCTATCTCCATACCTTTCCAGTCTATATGCAGAACACATATCCAGGAGGCTGGGCTCTTTAGGAGGAATGTGGCATCAGGATTGGATCTGTGTTATGCAGATGACAGAACCTAGCTTGCTGAAACTGAGGAGGACCTGAAGCACTGCTGCATAAGGTCAAGGTCTTCAGCCTTAAAAATGTGTTGAAGCTCAACATCAAGAAATAGATTCTCACCACTGGGCCTATTGGCAACAGCAGCGTTATAGATGGTTAAGAGATTGAGATTGTTAACAGCTTCAATTTGCTTGGCTCCACAATCAACCCTCTTGGTACCAGCATCCAGGAAATCAAAAGATTAATTGCATTGGGAAAATCTGTCAGGGATCTCTCCATAGTACTGAAGAGCAATGATGTCATTCCGGAGACTTAAGATGCACCTGATCCAGGCCAGAGTTTTTGCAATTACTTCAAATGCATCAGAAAGCTGGGCAATGACTAGGAATGATAGAGAATTGATGCCTTTGAGCTGTGGTGCTGGAGTATTGAGTATACCATGGACAGCTAGGAGAGCAAACAGGATAGTCCTGGACAGGGTTAAACGAGGCTACTCTTTAGAAGCAAAGATTCTAAAGTTTTGACATTCTCTGGTCATGTTGCAAGGAAGGACCAGTCCTTGGAGTGGGACATCATGCTTGGGAGGATAGAGGGACAGCACAGAAGAGGAAGACGCTCCATGAGATGGATTGACACAGTGACTGGGGTCATGGGTTTAGGTGTGTCAGAGACCATAAGTTTGGCTCTTGATAGAGCAGCTTCAGAGCTGTTGTGTATTGGGTGGCTATGTGTTCCAAGCAACTTGACAGCACCTAACAACAATCATTTTCACTTACTTACACA
Organism: Elephantulus edwardii; assembly: GCF_000299155.1. Lineage (NCBI taxonomy): Eukaryota > Metazoa > Chordata > Mammalia > Macroscelidea > Macroscelididae > Elephantulus > Elephantulus edwardii. Next base: position 171,131 of record NW_006399867.1, on the reverse strand, counting down.
TGTTATGTGCCATGGCATGAGAAATCACATAGCTGACCCTCCATCGGGTTTTCAGAGGCTCTACATCTCTCAAGAAATTACCCATCTTTCTCTCATAGAGCTGCTGGTGAATTTAAACTGCCTGCTTTTGAGTTAGTTGCCAGTGCAGTTCCTTACCACTGTTGTTGTTTTGTACATAGAGTTGGAACTGACCCATAGCTGACCCTCCAGCAGGTTTTTAGAGGCAGTTAATTGCAAGGGAGGAGATTACGCATCCTCCCGTGGAGCAACTGGTAGATACAAACCGCATGCCTTCAGGATTGCTGCGCAGCTTCTTGCCACTGTGGCACCAATGCTTCACCAGAAATGGTTATATTGGTTCATGTTTAGCAGTGTGTATTTTCAACAATCTCGGCAGCATTTTTAAAATACGGGTTTCTTGATTTTTGTTTGTAGATTCTGGAGCCATGCCCCTACCAGTTCTGACTCTCCAAATAATAGATGGAGAACTATCATATTCCAGAGTAGCTAACTAGGTTTCTATATTCAAGCTTTTTAGTTAATTTTGCTGTTTTACTTTTTTAAAAAATATAGTCTGAGTAAAAATGACAAAGAAAATTCATTTTTCATTCAAGTGCTCATACACATTTTGTTTTATAACATTAATTTCTATATTCATAAGGTAATTATAATTTTCACACTTCCAATGATTCTGATTGCCATTAATCTTTCCATAAAAGATTAATGTCTTCTCTTTAAAAACACATCAAGCACTTCACACATTTGCATATTATCTTTGTGCAGGAGCCATGCAAATCTTCTCTAAATTGTTTGCTTTTTAGTATCTGCTGCCAAAGCAAGCACTGCTCTTTTATTTCTTCAGTATCGGCATGCCTTGGATTATAAGTAACACAGATTCTTAGCTGAAAATGGTTTAATCAGTATAGAAGTTTGTTTTGTTTTCGTGACAGGAAGCTAGAGATGGGTTCTAAGGTTGATTGTTTTAGTGGCTCTGTAATATATTGGGCTCAAGTTCTTTCTCCGCTGTTTCTCCACTGTAGCTCCTAAAAGATCAATTTCATCCTAACATGATACTGATCTAACCTCTCCGTAACATCACTGTTGTTATTGTTGTATACTGTTGAGTCAGAAATGACTCATAGCTAACCCTTTGCCTGACCCTCCTCACATGAGAGGGAAGAACCTGCCCATCTTTCTCCTGTTGAGCCAGTGGAGGATTCAAACTGCCTGGCTTTGGGTTGGCGCTGCACTTCCTTACCCACTATGCCACCAGAACTCTGCCATCACTATTAATACTTTGTTCTTAATTTGCAATATCCAGAAGAAACTTGCTTGTAATCATGTTGTTGTTATGTGCCGTCGAGTCGCCTGCGACTCATAGTGACCCTATGTACAACAGCCCTAAACTCCGCTCTGTCCTGTGCCGCTCTGTCCTGTGCCAATCGCACCGTCTCTGAAACTCCCATCGCAATTATCCCAGTCACTGAATCAATCCACCTCATAGAGGGCCTTCCTCTCCTACACTGTCCCTCCACCCTCCCAAGCATGATGTCCCTC
>NW_006399867.1:164737-167064 GCF_000299155.1 Elephantulus edwardii | reverse complement strand
GATGACCATATGATATATTACTCTGGAGATGAAAAGGTGAGGAAAAATGGAGTTGCTTTCATAGTTAAAAAAGTCATTGCTAGATCGATCTTGAAGTACAATATTGTCTGTGACAGGATAATATCTATACGCTTGTAACCATAGAATGTATATTTATTCTTTCTGTTTCATGATCAGCTTATATAGGAAATGCCATCTGTAATTAAGTGAATTAAGGTTCTGCTTTTTAAAGGTTGGAGATATGACCAATTTGCCCTGAAGCACACGGTGGGTAAAGGAACAAAACCAGGGTTTATTTTAAAGTTTGAGATAGTTTATGGTAAAATATGCTATTACTACAATTTTTTTGAAATCATATTTCTGAAAAGTATTAAAAGAATACAAATTCTGCTATTCTTTCATTACTTATTAGCAGGTCTTATACCCTCTGCATTTTTGAAAAACTATTCTTTTACAGAATTGACATTTAATGGGAGGAAGTAAGCACTCTTTGGTATCCTGGCTTCCAACTGTAGCTAGAAACCAGAATAATTTTTTCTCTTGTTTCCAGCAACTTAAAATGCATTTAGATCAGCCTTACTTGAGTTCAGGTTTATATGTGTGTGTGTATATTTGTATAGCATTAGATTAGTATTGACATAGAAATTCCTTTGGAAAAAGTAAATAGAGATCCTAATAGCATTGACTCTTAAGAGAATGAACAGATTCATCTCGGAGAGGTTTAAAACAGGCTGCTCCTTGGAGGCAAGGATTCTGAAGCTTTGTCTGACATACTTTGGGCATGTTGCAAGGCAAGATCAGTTCTTGGAGAGGGACGTCATGCTTGGGAGGTTGGAGGGACAGCACAGGAGAAGACGACCATCAGTGAGATGGATTGATTCAGTGACTAGGGTAATAGGGGTAGGTGTGTCAGAGACAATAAGATTTGGCACAGGATAGAGCAGGGTTTAGGGCTGTTGTACATAGGGTCACGTGAGTTGCAGACATAACAACAACAAGAAGATGGCTTAGTGATAAGTAGTTGCCCTGCCACCCCAAAGGCATATGGTTTAAATCCACCAGCTGTTCGATGGGAGAAAGGTAAGCACTCTCCTCCCATGCTATTTACAGCCTCTGAAAACCCACTGGAGGGTTAGCTATGAATTGGTTTTGTCTTAACAATGCACAACAACAACCAGATTTTTCTAGGAGCCTTGGTGGCATAATGATTTAAGTACTTGCCTGCTAACTTGGAAGTCAACAGTTCAAACCAACTAGCTGGTCCAAAGAAAAAGTGGCTGACAGCTTCTGTAAAAAAATTACGATTTTGTAAGCCCTGAGGGGTAGTTCAGTTCTTCCTATAGAGTCATTGTGAATCAGAATTGATCAGTAAGAACAGGTTTTGTTTGTTTTGGATAAATTTTTACTTGGTCAGTAAGATTTGCTCCACTGAACCTTTTTCAGTTTAATTAAAACTTCGTAGGATTCTGTTCTTTCTGTGAAGCATTGAGATTCAGTTTCTTTAAATGTGTTTCTAAAATTAATCTCTAGAAAAAAGCACAAACTGATAGTCCTTTGCTCAGTTCACTGATAATTTACTCTATTCATTGATATGTATTATTAAGAATTATTTTTAATGAAGACTTTGAAAATTTAGGAGATTTATAGCCTTCTCTTACGAGAAAAATTTTGGCTTTCCCTCCTGGTGTAAAATAGCAACAGTCCTAATTGTACTGATTTTCATCCTGTGCTTAGCCCCTGGGTATATTTGATACTGAACAACAACCACCCCACCATCACCACTTTTCCATTGTTGTTATTATATGTTGTCGCATCCACTGCAATTCATATCAATCCTATGAACAGTAGGTTTTTTTGTTTTGTTTTTGTTTTTTTTTTGCGTCTTCTTGAAATGCTTTATTGTTGTTAGCCCGCCCGTCAGTTAGGGAAGGTGGAGTTTGCTTGTTCCCCTCACTAGTTTTGAAGTCCGAGCTGGAGCCGAGCGACAAAAGCAGGTCGAGTGTGTAACCGACTGACCGATCGATCGGTGAGGAGCAGCTGGGGGAGGGCAGAGGGCGAAGGGCCAGATCGTTACGCGTTTTTTTCCCCACACTCTCTCACTCTCTCTCTCTCTCTTCACGATTTGGGGCCGCCCCAGGGGCCTGATCACAAACCCTGCTTGGCCAGGGACGCAGACACCTCCTCCGCGAGTGTTGCGAGCTGGGGCGAGTCTTCCATGTTGATGCTGCCGGTGGAGGAGACGTTGCTGAGGTGGCGTGGGGACGTGTCCCCGGACACCACGGGCGACTTGTACACGATTTCTGCCCCGTGGTCTGTCTTGGCTTTGG
>NW_006399867.1:163247-163772 GCF_000299155.1 Elephantulus edwardii | reverse complement strand
GAAGTCGAGGACAGAGAAGGAGAAGGTGGCTGTGGTATGTGGCGACGCCGCTGCTGCCGGTGTCAGAGCTAGAGGGTGGCGGTGACTGCGAGAGCTGAACAGTAGTTTTGAACCTTGCCCTATCCTAAGCCAATTTCGCCATCTCTGAAACACCTATCCCCAATGCCACAGTCACTCGGTCAACCCATCTTATCTGGGATCTTCCTTTCCTGTGCCCTCCCAAGCATGATGTCCTTCTCCAAGGACTGGTCCCTCCTGGCAACATTCCCAAAGTATGTGAGACAAAATTTCAAAATCATGCCTCCAGAACAGACCTGTTTGTTCCCTTGGCAGCCCATGGCATATTCAGTGCTCTTCTTCAGCACTACAACTCAAAGGCATTAATTTCTTCTTCTGTCATTCTTAGTCATTGTCCAGCTTTCAGATATAAGAAATTGAGAAGATTATGGCCTGGATCAGGCACACCGTAGTTTCTAGACTGACATTATTGCCCTTTAGCACTCTGGAAAAGTCTCTGACAGCAGC
>NW_006399867.1:154509-161877 GCF_000299155.1 Elephantulus edwardii | reverse complement strand
AAAAAAAAAGCATCTATTAATCTGTAGTTCAACTTGAAAGGTTTTAGGCTGTTTATTCCATCAGATTTCAGAGCTATTGATATCTATTATAAAAAGGTATGACCACATTTATTTCTAAAGTTAATTTCTCTCCAAAGGTACCCAGAAAAACATATGCAAAAATGTACTTTTCTGTCATTTGAACCCTTCGGACATTGTTAGAATAAAGGAAGACTAGGGTTTGGATTCCACCCCTCATTTTCTTTTTTTATTTTAATTATTATTATTTTGTGTGTGTGTACCATTGAATCGTATCTGACTGGTACAGGAGGAGTTTGCTGCTCCTTATCCAGCAGAGCATCTGGTGGATTAGAACTGTTTGCCTTCAGGATTGCAGCACAGTTTCTTGCCACTAGGCCATCAGAGCTCCCTCTCTTTTTAATGATTTAATTGTGATTTGAATGAAAGTTGTGTACAAAGCAGATTAATTTTTCATTTACGTATTCATTCACTTTTAGTTTTATAATATTAATTACAATACCCATTTCTCCCAGTTGTTTCCTCTAATATTCTTTTCCATTAGTCCTTCTAGCTTACCCTTTTCTGCCTCAGAGCTTTGTTCTTGGACAAATGTTGCTCTTTTGAGTTTATATAGTTGGATATTCTGAATATTCTAAGAAGTGAGTGCTTCCCTGGTATTATTGATCACCTTATAGAAATCCCAGAACACTTAATTGTGCTCATGGGCAACCTAGAATAAGAAGTTTGGTTTGAACAGAACAAGGGAACTTTGCTTGGTTTAAAACTGGGAGAAGTGTCTGTCAAGGTTGTATCCCTTTTCTCTACCTTTTGGATCTGTATACTGAGAAAAGAATTCAAGAAGCTGAATTATATGCATAAATATGTAGTGTCAGGATTAGAGGAAGATTCACAATAACCTGAATTATGCAGGTGATACAGCCTTGCCTGCTGAAAGTAAAGAGGGCTTGAAGCATTTGCTCTAAAAGACTACTACAGCTTTCAGTATATACTGCATCTCAATATGAAGAAAATAAAAATCTGCATACCCGTGTTTATTGCGGCTTTGTTCACAATAGCAAGGAGTTGGAAACAACCTAAGTGCCCATCAGCAAACGAATGCATAGAGAAGCTGTGGTATACTCACACAATGGAATTCTATGCTGCATTGAAAAACAAGAAACTCTTGCAATATTCAAAATGGGTGACTCTGGAGGACGTTATGCTGAGTGAAGTATCTCAGGCACAAAAGGACAAATACTGCATTGTGCTTCTGTTATAAAACAGGACTGACCTTGGGGTTGGGGAGAGACGGAGAAAGTGGGTTCAACAATGTATACTGCATTGAAACAGATCAGGGAGAAAACTGTTTAAAAGGGATATGTGATTAGGGTTTTTTGTCATGACAGGTATCTAGAGCGAAGGCTACATGGTGGAGTGGACCTGGGGAAGGGTTTGTAAAACAATGAAAGAATTTTACTTTTCCAAGAAGGTAGTTTACTAGGGGGGAGGGTTGGGAGGGGAAAAAATGCAACAGTGAATGAATGGAAATCCAAAGTATCTGTAAATTTTTACTGAAATTAATAATAAATTTAAATAAATAAAACAAAAAAAAACCAGAAGAGAAAAAAATGAAATGGATGTCAGAAGAAATTCTAAAAAGAAAGAAAATAAAAATCTTCACCACTGAGACAACAGGCAATATCATGATAAATGGAGAAAAGATTGAAGCTATCAATGATTTCATTTAATTGGATCCACAATCAACACTAATTGTTACAGCAATCACACATTACTTTGGGAAAATCTTGTCAACCTCTTCATAATACTAAAGAGCAGTGATGCGAGTTTAAATAAGGTTCACCCTGTCCAAGCCATGGGTTTTTCGATTACTTACTGTGCATCTGAAAGTTGGACAGTTAGTAAGGATGACAGAAGAAAATTGATGCCTTTGTGGTGTTGGAGAACAGTACTGACTAACCCATGAACTACTGAAAGAGCAATCAAATCTGTTTTGGAGGAAGTGCAACCAAGGTGTTCTGTAGAGGCTCCAGAAATTGACAGAATACCAGTTGACATGTTGCAACAAAAGAGATGCAGTGTTGGAGATTCTCAATTGTCTATGCCAAGAATTTTAGAAGATGGCTATCTGGCCACCTGACTGGAAGAGATCAATGTTTGTGCCCATCAAAAAGGCAAGTGATTTAACAGAATAAAGAAATTACAGAATAGTATCATTCATATCACTGTCAGCAAGTACAGTTTTGCTAAAGATAATTCACAAATGGTTTCAGTAGTACATCAACAAGGAACGGCTGGAAAATCAAGCCAGATTCAGAAGAGGATGTGAATCCTGGCTGAAGGCAGAGAATACTGGAAAGGTATGTATTTGTGTTTTATTGACAATGTAAAGGGCATTCAACTGTTGAATCCTAACAAAGTATGGATAACATTGTGAAAAATGGGAATTCTCTGTAAGTTAATTGTGCTCATTTGAAACCTATGGCACATACCAAGAAGAGTCTTGAACTAAAGATAGGTTTATTGACTGCATGATTTAAAATACATAAAAGTGTGCACCAGGGTTATGTATTTATAGTATACTTACTTAATTTTTGGGTAGTGAGCAAATACTCTGAGAAATGAAGAGGTGTGCAACTTGAGGCTTGAAGGAAGACTCATTAACAACTTCCAGTATGTTGGTGATACAACCTTGCTTTCTGAAAACAGACAGAACTCAGAACTTGAAGCATTTATTGAAGAAAATCCAAGACTTTAGCCTCCAATACAGATTATACTTGGACATGAATCAAAAATCTTTATGATTGGACCACTAAGCAGCATCATGATAAATGGAGAAAAGATTGAAGTTGTCAGGGATTTCATTTTATTTGAATTCACAGTCAATGCCTACAGAAGTAGCATTTAACAAACAACATAGTTCATGTTAAAAAGGAAAAATGTCACTTTGTGGATTAAGGTGTGCCAGACCCAAGGTCTGGTATTTTTAATTGCCTCATAATGCATGTGACAGAGGAATAATAAATAAGGAAGACCAACAGAGAATTGATGACTTTGAGTTGTGGTGTTCACTGAAATACTAAATACACATACCATGGGCTGCCAGAAGAATAGACAGGTCTGTATTAGAGTAAGTGCAGCCCAGTGCTTTTTGGAAATGAGGTTAGGAGACGTTTTAGCTTATATGCTTGTACAAAACCTATACTTGAACCAGGAGGCAGTCGTCAGATCAGAGCAAGGTGACACTATATGGTCCAAGATTAGGAAGGGTGTATGCCAGGGATGTATCCTGTCTCCATACATTTTCAGTGTATATGCAGAACAGATCATCCAGGAGGCTGGGCTCTGTCAGGAGGAATATAGCATCAGGATTGGAGGAAGATTCATCATTTGGGGGAAGATTATGCAAATGGCACAACCCTGCTTGCTGAAACTGAGGAGGAACTGAAGCACTTGCTGCAGGAGGTCAAGGACTGCAGCCTTCAATATGGATTGAAGCTCAGCATCAAGGAAACAAAGGTTCTTACCACTGGACTGATTGACAGCAATATGATAGATGGTGAAGAGATTAAGATTGTTAACAGCTTTAGTTTGCTTGGCTCCACAGTCAACACTTTGGTACCAGCAGCCAGGAAATCAAGAGACAAATTGCATGGGGAAAGTCGGCTGTTAGTGGCCTCTCCAGAGTACTGAAGAGCAACAATGTTAGTCTAGAGACTAAGGTGCACCTGATCCAGGCCATAGTCTTTGCAGTTGCTTGCTGTGCATCAGAGAGCTGGACAGTGACTAGAGATGATAGAAATAACTGATGCCTTTGAGCTGTGATGCTGGAGAAGAGTGTTGAATATACCAGGACTGCCAGGAGAACAAACAGATTCATCTTAGAGAGAGTGAAACCAGGCTGCTCCTTGGAGGCACAAAGATTCTGAGACTTCATCTGACATGCTTTGGGCATGCTGCAAGAAGGGACCAGTCTTTGAAAAGGGACTTCATGCTTGGAAGGGTTGAGGGACAGAGAAAGAGATGGAGACCATGAATGACACGGATCGATTCAGTGACTGGGGTCATGAGGGTAGGTGTGTCAGAGACAGTAAAGTTGGCACAGGATAGAGCAGATTTCAGGGCTGTTGTACGCTGAGAGTCTTAAGCAACTTAATGGCACATAACGCCAAACAACAACTTTTCACATATTGTTATCAGAAGGGATCAGACCCTGCAGAAGGACATCATCTTGGTTAAGTAGAGGACCAGTGAAAAAGAGGAATATCCTAAACAAGATACATAGAGTGGCTGCAGCAATTGGCTCAGACACCACAGCCAATAGTTAGATTGGCACAGAACTGGAAAGTGTTTTGTTCTCTTGTTTACAAGATTATCCTAAGTCAAAACTGAATTGATGGTACTATATCCTCTCTCCCTACCTATTCAGTCTGTATGCTGACCATGTCCTGGAGGAAGTCTCACCAACTTTTGTAATGCAGATGGGACAGCAAGGAGGACCTGTAGCCCTTGCTGTAGAGGATCAAGCACTGTAGCTGTCAACAAGAATTATATCCTAAGATAAAACAAAAATCCTCACCACTGTGCCAATAGGCAACATCGTGATAGATGGAAAAAAGGTTGAAATTGTCAACAATTTCCTCTTGCTTGGATCAGCAATCAATGCCCTTGGTACCAGTGGTCAAGAAATCAGGAGATGTATTGCATTGAGAAAGCTGTCCAAGATCTTTCCAAAGTCCTGAAGAGCAGTGATGCCACTTTAAAGCCTAAGGCACACTTGATTCAAGCCATGGATTTTCCAATCACCTGCTGTGCATCTGAGAGCTAAATAGTGAATAAGGAAGACAGGAGACAATTCTTTGCCTTTGGGTTGTGATGTTGTAGAAGAGTGCTTTATTTCCCATGGATATTAAAAGAACAAATTCATATGTTCTAAAGAATGTGGAACAAGAGTGCTTCTTGGAGACAAGGATGGCTAAGCCTTCTCTCACATACTTTGGACGTGTTGGTAGGAGAAGGGTATTCCTTGGAAAAAGGACATCATGTGTGGAAAGGTGGAGGATCAATAAAGTAGAGGAAGACACAGATGGATTTACACAATATCTGTGGCAATGGACTTTCAGCGTCTGCTGTGTGCAAGGCATTAAGCAGCAGAGTTTTTTTGATTGTTTATGTAGGTGGTAAAAATGATCCTTTATCTGCTTGACTGGCTTTGTATTTCAGCTTTAAATTGTCAGGCATAAACAGTTCTGTTCTGCTAGATGCTGGAAACTTTTAGCAGTTTATACTCTAGAAAATAAACTCACTTGTGAACTGAAGTCAGGCATAGAAAGATTACTTTTAAAATGAATGTATTTGAAGAAAGCATTGCTGTTGGAAGGGAAATAATACTTCATATTTTTTGTTTTCATATTGTGGTGTTGCAAATGTTTCTTTGCTGCACTGGAACCTTGCCCTATCCTGAGCCATTCCCACATTCTCTACCATGCTCAAGCCCATTGATACAGTCACTTTATCAATCCATCTTGTTGAGGGTATTTCTCTTTTTCTGATCCTCCACCTTTCCCAGCTTGATGTCTTTTTCCAAGGACTGGCTCCTACATGCTCAGAGTATATGAGATGAAGTTTCATCAGCTTGGTCTCTAAGGAGCACTCTGCTCCTTTCAAGAGAGGTTTGTTTGTTCTTGTGACGGTCCATGGTGTTTTCAGTACTCTTTGCCATCACCACAATTCAAAGGCATTGATTCTTCTTTGTATTCTTTAATTGTTCAACTTTCAGATGTATGGGAAGCAGTTAAAAATATCAAGGCTTGGATCAGATGCACATTGCTCTTTTATACCTTAGTGAAGTCCTTGGCAAAATATTTTCCCAATGCAAAACGCTTTATTCTTGATTGCTGCTACTGTGGGTATTGTTTGTGGATCCAAGTACAATGAAATCATTGACAACTTCAGGCTTATCTCCATCTATCATGATGTTGCCCATCGGTCCAGTGATGAGAATTTTTGTGTTCTTGCTGTTGAGATGTGATCCATATTGAAGGCTATAGTCTTTGATCTTCTTCAGTAAGTACTTCAAATCTACCTCAGTTCTACCAGCCAGGTTGTGTCATCTGCACGCTCCAGTCTTGGTGATGCCACATTCTTCTTTATACAGTCCAAGTTCTCAAAGGGTTTGCTCAGCATCCAAATGGAATTTCTAAATGTTGAAATGGTATGACCCTAATACATACCTTTCCCCATTTCAAACCATGCATTGTTCCTTTGTTCTATTCAAACAACAGGTTTTTTTTGTCTATATATAGGTTTCTCATGAGCACAGATAAGTATTCTGGGATTCCTACTCTTCTCAATATTAGCCATAATTTGTTATGATCAACACTGTCAAAAACCTTTGCATAGACAATAAAACACAAACATATCTGCAAAATTCTCTATTTCCAGCAAAAATTCATCTGACATCAACAGTGGTATCTCTCATGCCACAGCCTCTTCTGAATCCACCTTGAATTTATAGCATTTCCTTGTTGATGTCTTGTTCCAATTGTTTTTTAATAATCTTCAGCAAGATTTTACTTGAATGTGTTACTAATGAGATTGTTCAAAAATTTTCACATTCTGTCTCTTGGATAACCTTTGTGGGGGAATTGGAACAAATAGAGATCTTTTCCAGTCACTTGGCCAGATAACTGCAGGTGCATTTATTTGTTAAAACATATAATTTAGTATTCTATCAATTCCTGGATCCTTATTTTTTTTCTAATACTGTCAGTGCAGCTTCCTTCATTACCATTGAGTCTTTTTTGTTTTTTTAAAGAAGCAGCAGCATTTATTTTAAGCCATGATAAACATTTAAGCAGCCCCATCCATCCTCTAGTGACAGGGCCAATGCTTAGCAGTAAACTGGAGGACAACATGCTGCATCATCTGCACCACCATGGAAAGATGGTCGAGAAAGTTGTTGATGGAAAGTCTAAGGAAGCGAACAGCTTCAGCAGGCTAGGACGCTGCCGTTCATAGAGACCTCCATATGAATCAGCTCTTGGTGGGGCTTAACCTCTGCAGCCAGGGCCTCACTGGGCCATATCTGCCTCTCGCGATGATTGATGATCGATGATCAGAAAGAAAGAATTTGCTCCCGCACTGCCCACTTCTTTTTTTTATTTTGCTAGTGTCAATGAACATTTACAGAGATGTGCTCACCAAGTTGTGCCAAGAAATCTGGAGAACCAGAAAAAAGCAGGAGTAGCCATATTACTCTCTGATAAAATAAATATCAATGTAAAAACCATCACGGAAGATAAGGAAGGTCACTACATAATGCTGAAAGGGTCAATAGAACAAGAGGAC
>NW_006399867.1:145199-148828 GCF_000299155.1 Elephantulus edwardii | reverse complement strand
GCTCCTTGGAGGCAAGGATTCTGAGGCTCTGTCTAACATACTTTGGATATGTTGTAAGGAGGGACTGGTCCTTAGAGAGGGACATCATGCTTGGGAGGGTGGAAAGACAGCGCAGGAGGGGAAGCCCTCTATAAGGTGGATTGATTCAGTGATTGGGGCAATTGGGATGGGATCAGAGTTGGTGTGATTGGCACAGGACAGAGTGGAGTTTAGGGCTGTTCTTAGGGTTGCTATGAGTCGCAAGCGACTCGACGGCACATAACAGCAACAACAAGTACCAGGAGATTGGGGGGAAAACCCCACATATTTTTGTTTATCTTCTTATGATGCTTTTTGCATCATTCAGTATTTTTCCTACAGAATCCTTTATTGTTGCAACTCAAGGCTGGAATTTGTTGTTCAGTTTTTGTAGCTTGAATAATGCTGAGTATGTTATTCCCTTTTGATTTTTTTTTTAACTCTGGCTCGTTGTATATTTAATTAAAATACTTTGCTTTATCTTCTTGAGCTCTCTTTGAAATCTTCTGTTCATCTCTCTTCAGCATTTCTGCCCTGTTTCCACTACTTTACATTGTAGTGCAAGCTTAAGAGTTTCTACTTTTGATTTTATTAACCAGTATAATTGATTCACCAAACTCCTCACTGTCAGTGAGGTAATAATGGTTAAAATTAACGTTTAACTATATTTTACTACAATAAAATTATTTTGAAAACAAAGTTAAACTTTAGTACAGACTTGCTTAATTTTCATTTCAAACTTTCCTTAAATATTAATTGAAGCAGATTAAGTTAGATTTCACTTTTATGTCATTTAAAAAGAACCTTGGGTTTTATTTATTCTATGTTTCTAAGATATATCTATGATTTAGTAATAGCTTTTTTGAAATGTAAATATCATATTAAAGATACAAAACTTTTCTTATTAATTAAGTAGAGCATATATTTATCCAAATAACTGATACTTAAGGTTTTTCAATATCCTAAAGTTTGAGTCTAAATTTTCATTTCTTTCAAAGACTAAGGAATTCTGGGAATCTATTCTGACCCTTGGCAGTTACTCATAGCATCACAGTGGAACATTACTGTTTATAACTTGTGACTTTTTTTTAAGTTTTATAAGATCATTTTGATAAAGATGTATATCATAAATCCACCAGATGCTCTGCTGGAGAAGGAGGTGCAATATCCTCCTGTACCAGTCAGATCTGATTTGACGGTACACGCACACAAAATAAAAAAATTTAAAAAAAAATGAAGAAGAGGCTTTTAAAAAAAAATAAAATAAAAAAAGATGTATATCATATTTGGCTATGAGATCAGACTTTTTAAAATTAATTACATGTCATTTGAAGTACAATCTCTTTCCTTGAAAGTTAACTAAAAGCTTTCAAATCCTGAGCCTTTATCATTTTCTGATATATCAAGCTGTCACTTTGACCTCATTTAGCTTTGCAAATTCTGATTTATGAATTGTGGCTAAATTCCTATGTATGGGGACAGTGACAATACTGCAGTTTTTCTACCTGGCAGTCATCAAGTTTCTTTGGTAACTCCCAGCATCAGAAATACTGAACTTTAAAATTTAGATATCTTAGAAAGACATGGTGGTAGTGTTATGTGCTGTTGAGTCAGAACTGTCTCATAGATGAACTTCCAGTGAATTTTCAGAATATAGTATACAGCAATATAGTGCCACACATAAAGTAACTTGGGATCCTGGCCGATTTTCCTTCTGTTTTTTGTATAGTTTTTTTTGTTTGTTTGGTTGGTTTCTTTTTTTTTTCCAGTTTTTTTTTCTATATTTTTTTCATTTCAATGAACATCTACAGAGATTTTGGGATTCCATTCATTCATTGTTGCACCCTTCTCCCTGCACAAACCCCTCCCCCCCCCCTTCCTCCTTCTCCTTGAAAAGCAAAAGAAAAAACGCCTCATTGACACAATCCCCCCCACACACCTCCCCAAACCCCACCCCCTACCCCCAAATATAATCCACTCTGCAACCCTCATTGCATACTCCTACGATAAAAATAATGCCCTAAAATATAATACTTTTAGACTATTCTCTTCCCCCATAGACTTCAATGCCATAAACATATTCTTTTTTTTTTTTAATTGTAACATGACCTGCATTTTAAGGAATTTGTACTGAATCTTAGAAAACTTTAAAATACCATGCCATGAAAACAAAAATTTAACACCAGATATATTTTAGAAAAATAATAAATATCGAGGTTTGGGTCAACTAAAATTAAAGAATGACACTTTATAGTTCTGTTTTGTGCAGAGAGAGAATAATTTACAAGTATTTTTTATAAATTTTAATTATTGTAGTGTAGGGAATTTTAAAAGATGTGGCCCAAGACAGTCTGACAAATACTTCTAGAATGAAAAAAAGAACTTTTTACGTTTATGAGTATGCATTGTAAAGGACTTTAACTTATAATTGATACTATTCATCCTTCAGGTGATTTTAAGGAAGTTTCTGGTATCCTAGAGTTCTAAGAAAAGCAGCTCTCTGGGAGCCTGTTTTTCTCTCTTGGTCCTTGCATAGCTTTCCTATTTCTGGACTTATGAACACTTTAGGGCAGAAATGAGCTTCTAATAATACTGCCATCTTCTTTTTCCCCTACTCATTCCTCAGGTGTACCAACATTCGACCAGGAGAGACTGGAATGGATGTAACAAGCCGATGCACCCTTGGAGACCCCAACAAGCTGCCAGAAGGGGTTCCCCAACCTGCCCGTATGCCCTACATCTCAGACAAGCACCCTCGACAGACCCTGGAAGTAATTAACCTTCTGAGAAAGCACCGGGAGCTATGCGATGTGGTGTTAGTTGTGGGTGCTAAGAAGATATATGCACATCGTGTCATTTTGTCAGCCTGTAGTCCATACTTCAGAGCTATGTTTACAGGAGAATTGGCAGAGAGCCGTCAGACAGAAGTGGTGATACGAGACATAGATGAAAGAGCCATGGAGCTACTGATTGACTTTGCGTATACCTCCCAGATAACTGTGGAAGAGGGCAATGTTCAGACTCTTCTGCCAGCTGCTTGTCTGCTTCAGCTGGCAGAAATACAGGAAGCCTGCTGTGAATTCTTAAAGAGACAATTAGATCCTTCTAACTGCCTTGGCATTCGGGCTTTTGCTGACACACATTCATGTCGTGAGTTGCTAAGGATAGCAGACAAATTTACCCAGCATAACTTTCAAGAGGTAAGTTATACTTGATGGTTTAGTTATATTCATAATATATCTCTCAGGAGCGTTAATTAACATTCAAGTTCTAATTAAAACATACCTACCTAGATATTTACTGCTGACTTCTCAGCTTGTTTTTTTTGGTTTTTTTTTTTTTTGTTCTTGTGGCCAACTTTGGATTCTCCCAGCAAAAGTTAAGGTTTAGGGATTTAATCTCTGGAGTCATATTCATAATAGTCAAATTTATCAGCCAGAATATAGTTGATTAATTCATAATGATATTAGATGGAGGGCTGGTGAAAGGGGGAGAGATGTGAAGGGAGGGGTAGAAGTGGATGGATATCCTGTGGGATGGTGAAGCAGGAAATAAGTGCGTAAAGGTGCATGTGAGAAAGGCAGGGACAACACTGACACTAAAGTTAACTC
>NW_006399867.1:140391-141472 GCF_000299155.1 Elephantulus edwardii | reverse complement strand
GTGTCAGAGACAGTGCGATTGGCACAGGACAGAGCGGAGTCTAGGGCTGTTGTACCTAGGGTCTCTATGAGTCGCAGGTGACTTGACGGCACATAACAACAACAAGAACAATTCATAATGAAAGCTCTGTCTCCTAGAATACCTGCTGTCCATCATTTATATGAACCATTCCTGATTATAGAGATTATTCATCAGATTAATTTAGATGTGAGAGGTTATCTGGTGAATAACCAGAAGAAAAGGAATTTAGATGTTATTGAAATATTTGTTTTGACATTTTTTTTAATTTAGCTTTTTTCTTTTCACTACTTCAGTAATTTAACATATATTTCTAAAACCACCATGTATCAGCCACTGTGCTTGGCAACTGGGGCCACAAGTGATGACCGTATAGTCCCTGTCATGGTGTTAATAACCCAGAAGGAGAGATAACACAAATAATTCATTATACTTACTAGGTATAAAGAGCAGTGATATTAGATAATTTAAGAATATATGACAAATTTAACTTTGTTTTGTAATGTGTGTTTTGTTTGTTGAGTACTGTTGAATCAGAACTGACCCATAGTTGGCCCTCCAGTGGGTTTTCAGGGGCAGTTAATCACACGGGAGATTGCCCATCCTGCTCCAGCAGAGCAGCTGATGAATTTGAACTGTGTGCCTTCAAGATTACAGCACAGCTTCTTGCCACTAGGCCACCTAGCTCCTGCAAAATCCTGAGACAAGAAGAAACATAGCTATTTGGAAGAACTAAAAGAAACTCAGACTGCCAGAGCAAGAGAGAGAATATTTTATAATGATTTCATAGAAATAACAAAACCAGATCTCACTGTACTTTTTAGACCATGCTAAGAATTTCAGATTTAATATTGAGAGCAATAGAAAACCTCTAAAGGATATTAAGCAAAGAAATGATGTAGTCCTGTGATTATAAAAGTTATTCCCTTATCTACTAGGATGACCTCCAGTGACTCAGAGATTAAAACATACAAAATGAAAATATTAGAAGACAACATATAATATTTCCTTTGTGATAGTGATGTTAAAAAAGCCTTTTCTAGGGAGCTCTGGTGACCTAGTG
>NW_006399867.1:130949-140161 GCF_000299155.1 Elephantulus edwardii | reverse complement strand
TTGTAAAACAAGACAATAACAATACTTAGGTCAGAAGACAAAGTAGGAGATATATTTGCAATTCATATCACAGAGTTAATCTCTTAAATATATCGTCTTCCTGTTTTGATCAGAAACCTAGATCGTTACAGTACAATAAAATCCCCGGAAGGGAGGTGTGTGTGGGGGGGGAAGGCAATGCCATATTCTGATAACTTCTTTGACGCTTATATCACAAAATTTCTCTAAAAAGCTATAACAGCCTGAAAAACTATTCATGAAAAAGAAAAGGTGGACACAGCAGATAGAGTACAGCTGCTTTCCCTGTGATGTGAGTCTCTGCCATAAAAACTAAAAATTCATGACAAAGGGATAAAATTCACAAAACCACCCACTTAGAAGATAAATGGCACCATGCTAGAACATCATTGGGTTATAGAAGAAATAAAAACTGAAATAAAGTTCTGCAAAACAAATGATAGTGAAAATACAACATACCAAAAACATCTGGGATACAGCAAAGGCAGACTACAGGCAACAGTTCATAGCAATAGGCAAACATAAAACAAAGGTGGAAAGAGGCAAAATTAATGACCTCAGCAAAAGAAACAAACAATATTAATAACTCAACACCTTCTCTAATAGAAAAAGAACAACAATCTAAACTCACAGCCTCTAGAAGAAAGGAAATTATAAGGAAAAGAGCGAAAATCAATGAGATCGAAAACAGAAAAACAATTGAAACCATCAACAAAACTGGGAGCTGATTCTTCAAAAGGGTCAATAAAATAGGCAAATTATTGGCAAACCTAAAAAAAATACATAAATTAAAAAATACATAATAAAGGTGGTATCACAACAGAACCAGATGAAACTAGAATATCGGAGTATTATGAAAAGCTATACTCTGATAAATTTGAAAACTTAGAGGATATTGACAAATTTCTTGAAACTCACACCCTACCGAGATTGACCTAGACAGGTGTAGAACACTTGAATGGACCCATCACGAAAGAAAAAAATTGAGTAGGTCATAAATAAAACTTCATCTTACAAAATAAAACACCTGGCTTCACAGCTGAATTCTACCAAACTTGGGAGAAGACCTATCACCAATTCTATTTAAACTACTTTTAAAAATAGAAAAAGGAAAAACAAACCACAACACTCCCAGAGTCATTCTATGGTGCAGGCATAACCTTAATACCAAGACTAGGCAAAGACATTACCAAAACCAAAAATTATAGACCAGTATCTCTCATGAATATAGATGAAACAAATCCTTAACAAAATGCTGGCCAAAAGAATCCAACAGCACGTTAAAAAAAAATCATCATGACCAAGTGGGATTCATAACATGTAATGCAAGAATGGTTCAACATAGGAAAAACAATCATCGTAATACATCACATTAACAAAGCAAAAACAAGAACCTCAAGATCCTGTCAATATGCAGGAAAGGCCTTGAACAAAATCCAACATCCCTTCCTAATTAAAACACTAAGCAAAATAGGAATAAAAGGAAATTCTTCAACATAGTGAGAAGTATTTACCCAAAACCAAGTGGTAACATTCTCAATGGAGAAGGACTAAAGGCATTCCTCTTGTGGACGGGGAACAGGCAAGGATGCCCATATTCTCCACTCCTCCTCAGTACTGTATTGGAAATACTTGTTAGGGCAGTATAGCAAGAGAAGGAAATAAGAGGCATCTAAGTTGGCAAAGATGTGGTAAAACTCTCACTATAAGCAGGTGATATGGTAGTATAAGCAGAAAACCTCAAAGACTCAACAAAAAACCTCTTAGACCTAGTGGACCAAATTAGTAGAATGGCAGGATGAGTATACAAAAATCAGTGGGATTCCTCTGAAGTAACAAAGGAGACCCATAAAAGGAAACTAAGTAAGCAATACTATTTACAATGTTGTTAGGTGCCCTTGAATCACCTTCAATTCCTAGCAACCTGATGTACAATAGTTCTGAAGCCTGCCTTGTCCTGAGTCAGTGTCACTGAGTCCAACACACCTACCCCCATTGCCCTAGTCACTGTATCAGTCCATCTCAACTGGGGTGGTCTTCTTCTGCATTATCCCTCCACCCTTCCAAGGATCGGTCCGTCCTGGCTACATGCCCAAAGTATGTAAGTTGGAGCTTCAAAATCTTAGCCTGCAAAGAGAAATTTGTTTGCACTCTCTTCAAGACAGACCTGTTTGTTTTCTTGGAGAAGAGTGCTGACTCTCCCATTGACGGCCAAAAGAACAAACAGATATGTCTTGGAGAGGGTGCAGCCAGAGTGCTCTAGAGGTAAAGATGTTGAAGCTTCATCTCACATACTTTGGGCATGTTGCTAGGAGAGTTTATTCTTTGGAGAAGGAAATCATGCTTGGAAAGGTGGACAGCAGAGGAGAGCAAGATCCTCAACTGGATGAGTGACATAGTGACGGCAGCAATAAGCTTAAATGTGTCAGTGTGAGGATGGCATGGGATAGGACAAGGTTCAGATTTGTTGTTCATAGGGTTGCTGGGCAAATCTGCAGTTAGGGGCCTCTCCATCTTACTGAGGAATAATGATGTCAGACTGAGGACTAAAGTGTGTCTGATTCAGGCCATGGTCTTTTGCATCTGAGTGAGAGCTGGACAATGAACCAGGATGTCAGAGAAAGAATCAACACCCTTGAGTTGTGGTGTTGGAGAAGAGCACTGAACATCCGATGGATGGCCAAGAAAAAAACCAGAAATATCTTGGAGTTGGTGTAGCCAGAGTGCTCTTTGGAGGCAAGAATGATAAGGCTTCACCACTCATACCTTGAGCATGCTGCCAGAAGGGGGTCATTCCTTACAAAGGACATGATGTCAGGAAGGATGGAGGGTCGGCCAAGGAGGAAGACCCTCAGTTAGTTGGATTGACATGGTGACTGCTGCAATGGGCTCTTGAAAGTTAAGAAGTGTGAGGACAAGACAGGGTTCATATCCCTTGTTGATAGGGTCACCATGAGTTGTACTCAAACCGGTGGCACCTGACAACAACAACAACAACAACAACAACAGTGTTTTATGGCATACACTATTACACATAGAAACTAATTATAGCTCAGGAGATTTTACACAAAATACATTTTCATAATACCTGGCTCATTCTCCTTACATAAGTTGGCACTTGTTATAAAGTTATATATAGTGGGGGCAAGGTGGGTTTTTTAAAAGAACATTGGCAGTTTGAGAAAATGGGAATCTATAATAAATCTGTACAGCAAAAAGAAGTAAAATAATTCTTTAAATGGCATAATGATGTAAATTCAAGTATTCTAATCAGGGATTTTCCCAAAATGCTGAAGAGCAATGATGTCGGTCTGAAGACTAAAGTAGGCCTGATTTAGAACATAGTCTTCTAAATCACCCGATGTGCATCAGAGCTGGACAGTGAATAAGAGTGACAGAAGAAGAAATGGTTCCTTTGACTTACGGTGTTTAAGAGTACTGATATCCCATTGTTGTTGTTACTGTTATATGCCATTGAGTTGCCTGTGACTCAAAGAAATCCCATGCACTTAACTGAACCTTGTTCCCTCCTGAGACTGTCTCATTGTCTCCGTTACACTTGCCCTCTTTACCCCAGTTCCCATGTCAATCCATCTCTTCTGAGGTCCTCCTGGACCAATTCATTTTGGTACAGTGACTCAGCATATACCTTCTGTCTTTGGATGATGTGTCATTCAGTATCTTTTTATTTTTTTATAGTTGTATTTATTTGTTATTTTTAAGTTCTAATAAATGCTTTTAGTTCTTTGAATGCTAACAATTCAGTGTCAATGTGTAGGATTTAACTTTTCGTTTTACATAAATGGGGACCACCTATAAACTGGTAACCTGCTGCTGCTGCTGCATTTCATGTCTTGATGAATATATTATGAGAGTTTGGTAAGAATAGAAAAACCTTCAGCTAACATTTCCAAATAGTTATTAGTGATAAATTATTGGGCATGAAATGTTCTCAAATGACAAATTATTGTCTTCTATACTTTTTTTTCTGTCATCCTTATTTATTGTCAGAATTACACATGCATGTTATTGTTGTTGTTAGGTTGTCTTCTATACTTTTGAAAAATTTTATTTATATTTACAAATGGAATCTGAAATTTAGATTCCATAAAATCTGTACTGTAACAGGTATTCAGATGACCTTATTTAAAGTAAAAGAGTCTTTCACCCCTTTTAATGAAAGTTTATAAGGTACAGAGACACCAGGATATCACTTTGTAATATTAATTTAATAAGTAAATATATGACTCTGAATTTCTGATATGGACACTAATTTTGTACATTTCTCATCATTGTTCAAAATAAATTTTGTTTCATTCCTCAATGGAAAAAAAACAATTAATATTCAAGTGAAGGAATTACATTAAAAACCAAATTTAAAATACAACCTCAAACAGTATTCAAGTAGCAATCAGAGGGACGGGGGAAAAAAGATATTTCAACAAAACCATCTCTTTTTTTCCCAAATATTTGAAGGCTATTTCTTAAAAAACATACCTTATTCATTCTGGGGAAAGTAGAGAATCAGTGAGAGCAAGACTCTCCAGGAGGTGATCAACACAGTGACCATAACAAAGGGCCAGAGCATGGTGGAGGCTGGTGAAGGAGATGCAGAACAGGGCAGGTTTCTGATCTGTTTTTCATAGAGTTGCTATGCATTAGTTATCAGTAGTCAACTTGAGGGTACAAAATCACCACCAAAGAAGAAATGTGCAAGATCTTTATATTTATGACTGTACTATACAATAGCTGTCCTTGTTGCCATTATCTTAATTCCTCAGCCTTAGCCACAGATTAAAAGAACAAGGGCTGCTTGGAGACAGCCATATATTTCTGACCATTACCAACTTCACAAAAGGGAGCTGTCAGTGTCAATTATAGTCTATTAACATCAATAACACAAAACTGTTGTGGTGTTCTCAACAGCAGCAACACAAAACTAATTCCCATGAGGTCAGATATGTGTCTCACACTCTGCACATCTTTCTACTCATCCCAAAACCAATCTTACTACCTTATTGAGTATGGCTTACAGACCACACAGAACCTTGTTAGGAAAGTTAAAAGACTATATAATTCATTTCCTTCACCCCCTCGCTCCACCCATAAAACTCTGCGACCCTGTGATTTCCTACCTGCCCACCCTCAACCCCCATCCAGAAGGAACCTGAAAAAGGTAAGCATAAATCAGTTGTGATTAATTTTCTAAAACATAATGTAGGAAATGATTATATTAAATATAAGGTGAATGAAGCAAAGTATGAAGTACAATTTATATTCATTTTATATATAAACCAATACAAAGTAAAATTTTTAAAAACAACAGATAAACCGGTCTCATTCTGTCACTTGAAATTGTTACTAATCACTGTTACAATTAATTAGAAGATCCTGAGCCTGGGATTCTGTAGTGAAAAATGTTAGCAGTTATATGATTTAACTGATAATTTAGTTCAAAGTAAAATATGCCTAAGTATACATCAACAGATAATAAATGAAGACCCTGTTGAATTTAATAATTTACTTGCCTATTTTTCCTTGCTATTGAAGATTTCAAAGGGCAACTTGGGAAGACAAAGCAAAGTATTAAAATGAAATGTGCAAGGAGCTGGAGTCAGAAAATCAAAAAAGCTGAACTTGCTTGGCATTTTTTTAAGCTAAAGGAACTAAAGAACAAATTCAGGCCTTAAGTTTCAATATTTAAGGATGCTATGGGCAGAATATTTAATGATCCTGAATGCATTAAAAGAAGAGGGAAAGAGTATACAGAGTTACTGTACCAAAAACAATTGGTAGACACACAAGAATTTCATGAAACTATAAGATCAAGAGGCAGTGATGATCAAAGGGAAAGTGCAGGCTGCTCTGAAGAACTTGGCAAAAAATAAGGTGCCAGGAATTGATGGAATCGCAGTTGACATATTTCAACAAATAGATGCTGCCCTGGATGTGATCACCAGGTTGTGCCAAAAAATCTGAAGGACAGCTACCTGGTCAACTGACTGGAATAGAGCCATATTTATTCCCTTTCCAAAAAAGGTGACCCGACAGAGTGTGGAAATTATCGAGCAATATCACTAATACCACATGCAAGCAAAATCCTGCTGGAGATTATAAAAAAAAAACAAACAAAAAACCAACAACAAAAAACTACACCCAGCCAAAACGCCTGGAACAGTACAAAGACCAAGAACTACCAGAAACACAAGCTGGGTTTAGAGGAGGTCACATCACTAGAGACATTACCACCAGTGTCAGATGGATATTGGCAGAAAGCAAAGAGTACCAGAGGAATGAATATCTATCTGTATTTCATTGACTATGCAAAGGTATTTGACTGTGTTAATCAAAACAAATTGTGACTAACCTTGAGGAGAATGGGAATACCAGAACATTTGGTTGTGCTCATGTGAAACTTATACTCACATCAGGAAGCAGTCCTCAAAATAAAGCAAGAAAACACTGCATGGTTCCAAATAGGAAAGGAAGTGTGTAAGGGGTGTGTCTTGTTTCCATACCTTTTCAATCTGTGTGCAGAAAAAAAAATCAGGAGGTTGGGCTTTATGAGGAGGAATGTGGCATCAGGATTGGAGGAAAACTCATCAACAACCTACATTATGTAGATGACACAACCTTGCTTGCTGAAACTGAGGAGGACATGAAGCACTTGCTGCAGAAGGTCAAGGACGGTAAGTCTTCAATATGGATTGAAGCTCAACAACATGAAGAAAACAAAGATTCTCACCACTTGGCCATTTGGCAGAACCATATGATGGATGGAAGAAAGATTGAGGTTGTTAACAATTACAGCTTGCTCAGCTCCACAGTCAATACTCTTGGCACCAGAAGTCAGAAATCAAAAGATTAATTGCACTGGGAAAATCTGCTGTCACGGACCTCTCTAGAGTACTGAGAAGCATCAATGCCAGTCTAGAGACTCAGGTGTCTTTGATTCATGCCATGGTCTTCACAATTACTTGCTGTGCATCAGAGATCTGGACAATGACTATGGATAACAGAAGAAGAATCACGTTGTGTTCCTGGAGAAGAGTCTTGAACATACCATGGAATTTTAAGAAAACAAATAGATCTGTCTTAGGGTGAAACAAAGTTTCTCCTTGGAGATAGAATTTTTAAGCTCTGTCTAACATACTTTGGACACATAGCCAGGAAGGACCAGTCCTTGGATAAGGACATCATCCTTGGAAGGATGGAGAAACAGCACAGAAGAGGAAGACCCCTGATGAGATGGATTGATAGAGTAATAGAGGTAATGGGGATAGGTGTGTTGGAGTTAGTGAGACTGCTCAGGATATGGCAGGCTTCAGAGCTATGGTACTTAAGGTCATAAGTTTCAGGCAACTTGATGGCACATAATGTTTGGGATCTAACACGTTTGTCAATTCTTTTTGCTAGCTAAGAATTCAAAATATATTTGGTGAGTAAATGCAAGGATAATCTCAAATGTTAATGAATCTTTGTTTTAAGATAATTATGTTTTAAATTTTTTTTTAAAAAAAATGCTGTAATTCAGGTTAGTAGCAGGATACAATCACTCAATCAGGACAGTTTCTGAAATGTGCTTGTAGGCACCTCAGCCTTCAGTCTCCGGCCTTAGGCCAGTGTTACAAAGCTCTTGATGTTGTTGTGTACTGTGGAGTTGGTACTGACTCATGCTGACCCTTCCAGTGCATTTACAGAGGCAGTTAATTGCATGGGAGGATATTGCCCATCTTTCTCCCACAGAAGAGCTGGTTGATTTGCACTGTGTGCCTTTGGGATTGCAGCACAGCTTCTTACCACTAGACCATCAGAACTCCCTACGGAGCTCTTGTTGTTATGTACCATGGAGTCAGAACTGACCCTCCAGTGGTTTTCAAAGGCAGTTAATCACATGGGAAGAGATTGCCCATCCTCCTGTGAAGGAGCTAGTGGCCTCAAACTGCATACCTTTGGGATTGCAACACAGCTGCTTGCCATGAGGGCTCCCCTCCCCACACCCTGTTGTCCGATAAACTTGGGCAAAGGCTCGCATGAGCCATCTCAAGATCAGCTCCTCCCCTGGTCCTCTACTGATGCTGCTGTAGGTCTAACTGATGCAAGAATATCTGGCCCCAAGGGTGCACACTGCATGCCTGCTGATTCTTTGCTGGTGGTAAAACTCAAATCTGCCTCCACATCTGCTCAATTTAGTAACAAAACTAGTCAGTCCTCTTGTGAATAGACTTAACACACCCTTTTCACATATTCTGCTCATCCACTTGGCAAAATCAGATTCAATGACTTAGGAAAGCCATTTTGAACAATAAACGATTTTGAGCATATGGTATATTTGTCCAAGTAGCATGGTCCTCAGAGGTGTCCATAAGGCATGATTCTTCACTATATTCATGCATTTTCACTGTGTCCTCAGTTTTTTTTTAAAATTGTTCTCTTGGTCTTTCTACTCTAGACATTACCCTTTTAGCAACTGACCTTCCTCTGAATACTTTTCATGATTTCTTGAAATAAGGGTCTTGTGGAAAAAGATAGACAGTCTTCTCCACTGAGACTTACAGCCTACAGAAATCCACAGTACGGTTAGCAATGAGTTGGTTCCGACTCATTCACAATGACTGCAAGTTTTGTCTTCCTGGGGTTGAATTATGGTTTGAGTGAAAGTTTTCAAAGCGTATTGGTTTGCCATTCGACCATTCATACATTGTTTTGGTTTGTTGTTGTTTTTGCACATTTTTCCCCTCCCTCCCCTACTCCATCCTCTAACCCACCCAGCAGTGCACCCCTTGTTCCAGATTGTTGTTATATGAATAACACCTAATCATATAATCCTTTTGGGCAGTTCTTCCCTTTATCTGTACTATGATCTATGCACTCTTTTCCCATTCTCTGCTAACCCCACCCCATCTGCCCTATTTTAAAACAGCAGTATTTTATAGTATTTGCCCTTTTATGACTAAGATATTTCACTCAGCATAATTTTCTCCAGGCTTCCCCATGTTGTGTGATGCTTTTTGAATTTGTTTTTCAATGCTGCATAATATTCCATTGTGTGAATGTACCATAGTTTTTGCTATCCATTCATTTGTTGTTGGTGCTTTTTTAATTTGTTTTTCTTTTTTTTTCCTTTTTTTTATTGGGAAAAAATATTGGGGGTACAAGGAGGTGAGGGTTGGGGGCAGAAGGGTGAGGATGGG
>NW_006399867.1:124335-129099 GCF_000299155.1 Elephantulus edwardii | reverse complement strand
CCAAACCTGCAGATGGCGGTCATGCATCCCATCCCCCACCTCCTACACAGGTGGCCAGTGGGGCACGTGCCCCCCCAGCGCAGGAGGCCTGCGGGAGGCACGCAGCCCCCCCAGCACAGGTGGCCGTTGGGAGCGCGCCCCCCTTGTGCGGGCGGCTGGAGGGTGTAATTTGTTTTTCAGTGTTGCATAATATTCCATTGTGTGAATGTACCATAGTTTTTGCTATCCATTCATTTGTTGTTGGACATACATGTTTGTTTTTAGAACAGTTATAGCTTAATTTATTCTTAATATAAATTTTATTTGGCTGAGTTTATTTTACAAAAAAGCAATTTTTCTTAAATTGCATGCATCACCAATTTTGTTTCCTCAATTTTAACTGTGTCCTTTTTAAGTACTGTCTTGTTCTCTTCTTGACATTTTTCTTATCTGCTGGCATTGCATGCACTTTGAATTTGAGAGTTCTTGCTAAATTTGATCAAGAATAGTAGATGATAGGGGAGCTCTGGTGGCCTAGTGGCAAGAAACTGCACTGCAATCCCAGAGGAACATGGTTCGAATCCACCAGACGCTCTTCTGGAGAAGGAGGTGCAATATCCTCCTGTACCAGTCAGATCTGATTTGATGGTACACGCACACAAAATAATAAACAACAACAACAACAACAAAACCAAAAAAGAATAGTAGATGAGGCACTGTCTTTTGGGTGGATAGAGTTTATTAGAAAAAAAGGCTCTAGAGGGCAAATTGGAGCAGTCTCAGCACTTTGGCAGTACAACTTAACTGCTTCATTAAGGGATCTTACTAGCAAGATTTTGTTATTTTCTTAATGCTAATAAAGTTTATTAATAAAGCTTGTGAGCTCTGGTGGCCTAGTGGTAAAAAGCTGTGCTGTAGTCCCAAAGGCATGTGATTCAATGCTACTGGCTGCTCCCCAGGAGAAGGATGGACAGTCTCCTCCTATGCGATTAACTGCCTCTGAAAGCCCATCGGAGGGTCAGCTCCAACTCTACAGTACACAACAAAAATAACAATAAAGCTTTACATATTTATCACTTGTTGGGGAGAATGTGGTTTTCTGGCAAGTGACCTGTCTGGGTGATACTATGGAAATGAGATGTGTGCACATCAAGAAGGATCTGGGCCAGTGAGAACCACTTATTATGAGATAGTGTGTGTGGGTAGATTCTGCAGGTGTCACTTTGAATCCTATTGCAGTAGAAGATTCTCAGCTGCCTCTAGTGGAGTCAGACAGTGTTTGGAGGGTGGTGGATGGTGCATGCTTAAGGAATCCTTTTTAGCAGGTTTCTGCCTGGGAAGCAACTTAACAGGAACTAATTGCTTACTGCAGTAGAACGTGGGCACACTTTATTAGTGGAAAGCTTCTGCCTTGCAGTTTTCTGTCCTAATACCAGACACTTGAGATCTGGCTCTGGCTGCTTTGTCTCAC
Organism: Elephantulus edwardii; assembly: GCF_000299155.1. Lineage (NCBI taxonomy): Eukaryota > Metazoa > Chordata > Mammalia > Macroscelidea > Macroscelididae > Elephantulus > Elephantulus edwardii. The sequence continues at coordinate 127,649 of NW_006399867.1, read as the reverse complement.
TTGTACTGTGAACCACACTAATTTTTATTGAGCAATAATATTTTTTATTGACAACAGTAAATTACGTATGCTCACAGGTGGGCTTTTTAAAATTTCATTTGTACCTAACAGGTGATGGAAAGTGAAGAGTTCATGTTGCTTCCAGCCAATCAACTCATTGATATAATATCTAGTGATGAACTGAACGTTCGTAGTGAAGAACAGGTATTTAATGCAGTGATGGCTTGGGTCAAATACAGTATTCAAGAAAGACGTCCTCAGCTACCCCAGGTAATAATGGAAATGTTTCTCTGAGAAATGTCTTTGTTTAGATGAAATAATTTATATTTGACTTGCAGAAATTGTCAGATACTGCACTCCTTTATATTAATGAGGTAGCCCATATTTTAAAAAATAATAATAATAAGGACTTAAAAAATAATCTAGGACATACATATTTAGAAGGATTCTGACTACTTCCATTGTGAACTTTTTACTCCTTTACTATTTTTAGGTTTCATATGAACTCTAGATTTGTGCTATGTTGTTGTGGGTAGGTGCCATCAAGTTGACTGATTCATAGCAACCCTATGAACAGCAGACCTAAACCCTGTTTTATCCTCATTATCTTTGACTCGAGTGGTATAGGACAAGTGAAAGACTAAATATGATAAAAACTGTCTTGCCCTTTCTTATAGCTTGGTAATCTGGTTGCACTTTGAGAAGGAAAGGAAAGATGTGGGTTATAAGTGGTTGCTCAGTGAGGTACTTAAGACTCAGTGTTTTTACAGTTATAGTCTTTACCAGTTTAACAGTATATTTTGGGGGACTGTTACTTTTTAATCCAATTATATAAACTGATCATAGAAGAATATATACTGCTAAAATGGAGTAATTTTTAATTTCATGTGCTTCAATTATTCTATATAGGTTACTGAATTGGTGGTTAGAACTTATTGTAGTATTTATACTTCCATCCCTCTTCCTACATATTCAGTTATCTCTGAAAGGAATTTAAAGAAATTAGAAAAACAATAGGTAAGAGTAAGTCATTACTAAGATGAAAAATGAAATTAAATTTGTTCCAGGCTCATTTACTCAGTGAAATTTTCATAGATTTTAATGCCTTAAACAGTGATTAGGATAGAGAAGACAGGGTATAATTCCATCTCAGACCAATTTTCTACCCCACCCCCCCCACAAAAGGTCATCATTCCTGAGTGAGCTGAGAGGAAATCTCTTCTACACTTAATGTATTATAGGTGAAGAGACAAAGGGCCTTGGGTTTTCTATATACTTTGAACCACAAGTGAAGGGGAAGAAGAGGAAGATACCTCTTGAATACATGATGGTCTTGTGGTTATTGATGGTCTTGCTATTATTAAAAAAATTCTCTCCCCTTCTGGAATCTTAAGATTAACTATATAATTTTTTCACTAAGACACTAGGAGAGGAGATTCTGTCCTGTTGTCTTCAGAGTATAATCTTTAAGTTCAAATTTCAATGTAGGGTCATGCAGGCAGTTAGTTGAGGGGATGGATTGAAAATAACTTTTCTTGCCTTTGCTGTCACATAGTCTCTTAACTCATAAATGGGAACTCCTGCTTCAAAAAGTGTTTATTATCTGACAGGTGCTACAACATGTTCGTCTGCCTTTGCTTAGTCCCAAGTTCCTGGTGGGTACAGTAGGCTCAGACCCCCTCATCAAAAGTGATGAAGAATGCAGGTATGAAATGGAAAACTAATAACTCGACCTTCCTATTTTACTGTAATTTCCTTATTTAGATTGAATCCTAACGAGAGTCTTTTTTAAAGTTGAAACCTAGACACTTCAGTATTTAACAAGTGTTTTTCTGAGCTAGGGTCAAGAGACAGCGCAGGAGAGGAAGGCCCTCTATGAGGTGGATTGATTCAGTGACTGGGATAACTGGGATGGGAGTGTCACAGACAGTGCGATTGGCACAGGACAGAGCGGAGTTTAGGGCTGTTGTACATAGGGTCGCTATGAGTCGCAGGCGACTCGACGGCACATAACAACAACAACAACAACAGGGTCAAGAGGAGGAGGAATACCAGTAGTCTATACCATTCGTTTGGTTGAGTTTTGGTGGTTTGTTTTGGGGTTTTTTTTCTCTTACATTTGGTTCTTATTCATGTAGAAGGTGGCAATAAAGAGGTAGATTTCTAAGCTTTTAATGCAAGTTTGATAAGAAGTGGAAAGTATCTGCTAATATTTTTTCCCTTGAGATAAAGAATGCTGTTTACTTTGTCAGTGAGCACTTTTTCATGCTATCACATTTGCCTAGTTAGGAATAAGAACTTTTTGTTTTGTAAGATTCTAGATGGACTTAAAGATCTTTCACATTCATAGAGTAGCTATAAAAGAATTTCTACTAAAAAAAATGTGGAAATAGTTTCCACTTGGTTTTTGTTTGTTTACCAATTTTATTTTTGATACCTCAGTACAACCTATTAAGATAAATCTTAGTAAAACCTGAGAACTTCCACAAAAATGTAATTACTCTTTAGGTTGGTGTACACTATTTAAAAAAACAAACAAACCACAAACTTATGAGGAATTTTCCTTGGAATATACAGTAAAAGTTATAAATAACCTAGAAATAGTAATTGTGTCATAATGTCTGTAAACCTACATATGTTTTGATGAAAGAATAAAATTCTTTAAAAAACAAACTCAGACATTGTTTAATGTATTAATTTGGTTTTGTAATATTTTTAAAATGGAATAAAACAATTTTGTCATTAAATATACTTTTTTTGAGCTTTTATAGGCAATTTTATTTTATTTTTTTACATTGTGGCTTGTTGTTGTTGTTAAGTGCCATCGAGTCGTTTGCGACTCATCGCGACCCTATGTACAACAGCCCTAAACTCTGCTCTATCCTGTGCCAATCTCATTGCCTCTGACACACCCATCCCGATTACCCCAGTCACTGAATCAATCCACCTCATAGAGGGTCTTTCCCTCCTGCGCTGTCCCTCTACTCTACCCAGCATGATGTCCCTCTCTAAAGACCTGTCTCTCAGTAGGTGTCATTTTTTAAATAATTTTTTAATTAATTTTAATGAAAATTTAGAGACTTTGAATTTCTATTCATTCATTGTTTCACTTTTCTCCTAGTCCACCCCTCCACCCCCAGTACACTCTTCTCTTTGAAAAGTAAAAGAAAAATTCCCCCATAGTTTTAAAATCCCTCCCCCCCAAGGTCAATTATGCAGCCTTCGTTCTGGACTCCTGTCATAACAATAATATCTAATCACCTATCCCTTTTAAACAGTTTTCTCCCTCATCTGTTTCAATGCAGTATACATTA
>NW_006399867.1:122822-123950 GCF_000299155.1 Elephantulus edwardii | reverse complement strand
ATGGTCTCTTTGGGGTATATTCCCAGTAGTGGAATTGCTGGGTCAAATGGTATCTCTATTTGCAACTTTTTGAGAAGGCACCACACTGCTTTCAGCAGTGGTTGCACCAGTTTACACTTCCAACAGCAAATAAGTGTTCCAGTTTCTCCACAACCTCGCCAGCATTTGTTGCTTCTGTTCTGTTAAATTGTGCTATTCTTACTGGTGTGAGATGATATCTCATAGCTGTTTGGTAAATACACTTTTAAGACATGTTTGAACCTGAAATCATCTTGATATTTTAAAATTATTTTTCTCTTGAATATTTAAATTATTACAAGTGAAAGAGAAGTTAGTACTCAGAACTACTTAAACTATACAAATCTTTGGATCTCTCTTAGAAACTAAAGAAATTTGGAATTGTCCTAGATCCTAGAATGGAGAATAAGAGAAGTAGGTTCACTTACATTTCTTCCTATCTGAAGCTTGTCCCTTTAATAGGATATGTTACATGAAGAATTTATATATTATTAGTCTTTTAAATAACTAAAAAATCTCAGCTTTTAGTCTTTATACATTCTACATCTTAAAATCTGAAGAAGCATTGTAGACATGATTTGCAATTATCAGGTTCTGAATAATTCAGTATGAACTAAATATATACACAAGTAGCTTGCACAGTATTAGAATATTGTAGCTAGCAAAAGTAATTACTAGTTGCAACTCTTTTTTTAACGTTAAGCTTTTAATTCAAAATCCTGGAATTATGTTAAGGCAAAATTTTCACTTCAAAATTTCACATTAGAGGAATGCACATTCCAAATTTTCAAGCTTAGAAATAATAACAGACACACAATTAAAACTGGATTGTCAAAAAAATAGGAAAAACCCCTCCATTATCCATTTATTTGTTTAGGAAATTGAAGTATAACAAACTCTTGGTAAAATGTTAGCAAAATTGAATTAGTAACTCTTGATATATGCTAGACATGATAAATAGATGGTAGATTTTAAACCAGTATGGGTTCGAAGTCAGAAGAATAATTTGTTAATTTCTTCAACATAGTAAAAAGTATCTATGAAAACCCAAGAGCCAACATTGTTCTTAATGGAGAGAGGTTAAAGGCATTCCCTTTAAGAACAGGAACT
>NW_006399867.1:120045-120677 GCF_000299155.1 Elephantulus edwardii | reverse complement strand
GGTGGAGAGAATGGTGCGGCAATGAAGGAGTGAAAGCCCACAATCCCTGTGAATGTTCATTGAAACTAATAAAATTTAATAATAATTTAAAAAAAGAAGAATAATTTGTAATATTTGCTGCTTTCTGACATTTCCCTCAAAACTGTGGAGTTTTATCTCTTGAAGTACTTAAATTAACCAGGGGGGAAATTGTTCACACTCAGTGGACTTGAGTAAATGATTCGTTATTAGATAGAAAAATCAATATTAAAATTCTTTATAGCAGTTAGATTTTTTTGCTCCATTTTTATCACCACTTTATTAATGTGGTAAATGTTCGTTCCCTGGCTGACATGCTACTTTGGGTGTATCCTACAGAATATAATCAAATTTGTTAGAAAACAGTAACTATGCAGGCTAGTAACTGAATTTTTGTTTTTAAGATTTCTATAAGTTCTTTTTGGCCCTACACATTAAAGTTTAGACTAAATTTTCAGTGAGATATGGGGTCATGATAAAAATACCAGCTGATCACAGATCATAATGTAACTGGCATTATTGTTCTAATGTTTGTACTCCTGGCATTCATGATTTGGTTTCATTTATGCTTATTTGGTTTTGCCATTATTTATATACCTAAAGCTCTATTGAGT
>NW_006399867.1:112402-119280 GCF_000299155.1 Elephantulus edwardii | reverse complement strand
TGTCATTTATGGTCTCTTTAGGGTATATTCCCAGTAGTGGAATTGCTGGGTCAAATGGTATCTCTGTATGCAACTTTTTGAGAAAGTGCCACATCTATTTCAGCTTTTTTAATAAAGGCAGGGTTGTCTGCTTTTTTCCTCCACAGAGACTTAGTAGATGAGGCTAAAAACTACCTTCTATTGCCTCAAGAACGGCCACTAATGCAGGGACCAAGGACAAGACCACGTAAACCTATTCGATGTGGAGAAGTGCTCTTTGCAGGTTTGAATCTTAACATATTGTGAATATTGGACTAAAACCCAAATATTTTCCCATGTGAGAAACTGTTATTTGGATAATCCTTTGGACAAACTGATATGCACTGTAATTAAGAACACATAACAATAGTCTTAAAAGGTATATGAGCCTCTGAAATAATCTTTAAATTGTAATTTTTTTTTATGAGTAAACCTTTCACACATATAAAACTGTGTTCCTTTTCTGCACGAGCGTTTCTTAAGTATGTTGCTTAACTCGCTTCAGAGCTCCCAAGACGAATTATGCATGTTCTTTGTTTTGCTAAGCACAGTATACGCAATAATAAGTAACTAGTTTGGCCCCAGTTATACCATTACTTCTGCCTTGAAAATTGTAAGTCTCATAAGATCACCATAAAACAGTAAATTGAACATTCCGTTCATTTTAATACTATCATAGTTAGAGGAAATGGTTACATTTTACTTACTAGCGGGATTTCCCCTCCTTTCTGTTAATATTAAAGAACACAGTAAGAAAAAATGTTTTAAGTTTGATTTGGGAGACATGAAATCCAATAAAAATTTGGCTTCCCTTATAAAATTGTGCTTGAGATTAGACTATGAGTTCTTGCCAATGCTTGCAATGCTTATGTTTGCAGCCAAGTTTTCTTTTAGAATTTGAGCTATTTTTCCTGATACTGAAATATCTTACTTATATCATAGAACAAAATTTAAATTTAAGGTAATCAATTTACACAGAATTTACTGTGACTTATTATTAGTTGAATATAAGTATTTAAAATGGAAACAATATAATTGATAAAGCTCATTGAGATTTGAAATAAAAATAATTTTCAGATTCATTTGAAATGAAGTTGAAGTAGTCCTATATTACTGTAGTTCAGGTAGTTGTTTAACACCTTTTTGAAGCCAGTAATTTTCAAATGTTTCAGAAGATAGTTATTCTTACACTTCACATTTAATGCTCCAGAATCCTGAATTCCATTTTGGAATAAAGACAATGTTGAAAGAGATACAATTAGAAAGAATAAGAAACAAAGTATATTTTCCAATACCATAATATTTTTCCCCAGAGTGCTCAGAAGAAGCTTTATGGAATTTTATTTGAAACTGTTATTTTTGTTTGAAACTTTTCTTTTGGGGAGTATTCACTTAATAAAAAATGAAATTTATTGCAAATATTTTCCAATCTTAAATATCATATTGAGTAATTTAGAATTGATTGTAGACTGCTTATTTCAACAAAAACCCAAAATTGTGTGTATATCAAGAATTTTTGTACTAATTTAGTGACAGAAGAACCTATGAAGAGAGATAGAGGAGTCAAAAATCTATCTCTCCAAGTAAAAATAAAAGCAGCTTCAGAAGTTTGATAGTTCTGTTATTGTGTGTACCATCAAATTGGATCTGACTGGCACAAGAGGAGATTGCTCCTACTTCTCCAGTGGAGCATCTGGTGGATTCAGACCTGTGTCTTAAGAATTGCAGTGCAGCTTCTTGCCACAGGCTACATTTGATAATTCTTTATATTTTTTTATTGAACACTGTAATTTATGTAATGTAACATTTTATACTTTAGGAAAAGTTACTTATTTCACTTTTTAATTTTGATTCTTCTTTTTATCACTGAAGAAACTATGGTTCAGTGAAATTTGACACATTTTCCAAAGATCACATACCTAGCAGAAACAACACTTTCCCTCTAGTTACCTGGTGATCTGCTTCAGTAAAAAAGGAAAAAAAAATAGACAAAAATCTTCTGGACAGCTGTACTCTGTCACATGTTTTCACTATAAGTTGAAATAAACTCAATGACAGGACCTTCTGTTTTGTGCCATATTATCTCCACATTTTCTTGAACTGATGTCCTTTCATTCCTCTCTAAAATGGACATAATAACACTGTAGTTATTTCCTATTGAGTTGGAACCTACCCGTGGTTAGAGGCTGTTTAATTGTATAGGAGGAAATTGCCCATGTTTCTCCCGCAGAGCAGCTGGTAGATTTTAACTGAGTGCCTTTGGAATTGCAGCACTTACCTTGCCACTAGGCTACCAATCTCAGGAGAGCAAGTTATATATCGTGACTTATTTGACCTGGTTCTAGGGACATTTGGCAAATCCAAGAATTAAGTTACTGTATAAAGATTAGCAATGAGTTGTCACTGTGCAGGTATCCTAACCATTTTTATTATTTCCCCAGTTGGTGGTTGGTGCAGTGGCGATGCCATTTCCAGTGTTGAACGATATGATCCACAGACCAACGAATGGCGAATGGTAGCTTCAATGAGCAAAAGGAGATGTGGTGTTGGGGTCAGTGTTCTTGATGACCTATTATATGCAGTAGGAGGCCATGATGGGTCCTCTTATCTTAATAGTGTTGAAAGGTGAGTTGAGTCAACTAGAAATTTTTTCCAATTACACAGTTTTAATTTGAGATGTAATTAGGAAATAGATGTGATTGTTTTTACTTTAGTGGCTGGGCTTTATTAGAAGGGTGGCATCAGGATTGGAGGTAGACTCATCAGCAATCTGCGTTATGCAGATGACACAATCCTGCTTGCTGAAACTGAGGAGGACCTGAAGCACTTGCTGCAGAATGGCAAGGAATGCAGCCTTCAATATGGATTGAAACTCAGCATCAAGAAAACAAAGATTCTCTCCACTGGGCCTGTTGGCAGCATCATGATAGATGATAAAGAGAATGAGGTTGTTGACAGCTTCAATTTGCTTGGCTCTACAATCAACAGTCTTGGTACCAGCAGCTAGGAAATTAAAAGACGGATTGCACTGGGAAAGTCAGCTGTCAGAAACCTCTCCAAAATACTGAAGAACAACGATGTCAATCTGGAGACTAAGGTGTGCCTGACAAAGGCCATGGTGTTTGCAATCACTTGCTATGCATCTGAGAGCTGGACAGTGACTAGGGATGATAGAAGGAGAAGTGATGCTTTTGAGCTGTGGTATTGGAGAAGAGTATTGAATATACCATGGACTGCTAGGAGAACAAACGAGAGTGAAGCCAGAGTGCTCCTTGGAGGCAAGGATTCTGAAGCTTTGTCTGACATACTTTGGACATGTTGCAAGGCGGGATCAGTCCTTGAGAGTGAGATCATGCTTGGTAGTATGGAGAGATCGCACAGGAGAGGAAGACTCTCGATGAGATGGATTGATTCAGTGACTGGGGTAATGGGGGTAGGTGTGTTGGAGACAATAGGATTAGCACAGGATAGAGCAGGGTTTAAGGCTGTTGTAGGTAGGATTGCTTTGAGTCGCAGGCAACTTGACGGCACATAACAACAACAACAACATTGCATCTATGGCACTAGTTGCATCCTAGAAAAGTTAGCATGATACACAAATATTTTCTGATCATATATCTCCACCTGATTTTCTAGTTTCTTTTCCATAGAACATAGCCTTTCTCTCAACATGATACTGCAAACCCACCAAACTACTTGTAGTTCCTTGACTGCAGCATCCTTTCCTGTGCCTCTTTTCCTACATGTGTGCATGCTGTACTTTCTCCTCTGGCATGTTGATTTCTCTTAGTTACCTATTATATACTTAAATTTGGGAGGGGTGGTTTTGTGTTTGTGAAGCAGTAAGGTAGTTTCTTTTCCCCGGGGTGCAGGTGGGCTATGCTTTCAAGGTAAAAGTCAGAAGCTCTTGCTCTTAGTACGAGAGGTTATATACAGAGATTGTTGGTGGGTTCAGGAGGTCTCATGAAGAAGTCTTGGTTGGGCTCTTTTCTGTTGGCACCTTTTCTTACCTTGCAGGTGAAGTCTTAGGTCAGCTTGTTTTCTATGGTATTCCTCAAACTTCCTGGTTTTTCCCAGTTGAGCTTTCTACTAGTAGTTGAAGCTGGCTGGAACTAGGGGGCAGAGGACTTTATCTGAGAAGTAGAACTTCTAGTGACAATGAGGCCATTTTATTTTACCTGTCAGAAAGTTAGAGCTACCATCTTTATTTTGAACTTGCAACTTAATAAATTGTGAGAGAATAAATTTCTTTTTCTTAAAGCCACCATTTGTAATATTTCTTTTATAGTAGTACTAAGTAACCAAGGGAAGCTAACTGAGCAGAGATTCAATGTTCATCAAGAAAAAAGATACTAGAGTATGTAACTGGTTTTTTTCATAACTTCTAGCTTCTTGCTCTCATATGCCCTTTTTTATTAAGCTTGTGGACTCTGAGTTAAAATGATTGTTGGTCCTAAACATGTTTATTAAACCTTGTAGCTTATCAAGACCTAGAAATGTAAATTGTATTCCTGAAAGAAACACAGGCGATAACTCCATGAAAATTTAAAAATAAAATACACACACTTAAAAATTAATATGTACATGACAAAATATTTATAACTTAAAGACAAAGATAGCAAGCCTAATTAAATGTTATAATTAAGTGTTGCGATGGAACTTAGGTAGTATGCAGGGACAATTGTTATGTGCCATTGAGTCGCCTGCATAGTGACCCTACGTGACCTATGAACAACAGCTCTGAAGCCTGCTTGTCCTGACTCATTCTCACTAACTCCAACACACTAACCCCAATTGCCCCAGTTACTGTATCAGTTCATCTCATCCAGGGTCTTCCTCTCCTGTGTTGTCCCTCCACCCTTCTAAGCATGATGTCCTTCTCCAATGATTGATTGCTCCTGGTCACAAGCCTAAACTATGTGAGATGGATCTTCAAAATCCCAGCCTCCAAGGATAAACTTGATATTGTGACAGCCATATGATGCAAAAGGAAGAACAGAGAAGAACTATGCCACAAGACCACAGCAGAGACCATTAATATACATTTTAATTTTTATGCATTCATTTGAAAATAAATGACTCATGCTTCTAAAATTAAAAAAGTTCTAAAAAGAGCAAGAAAGATACAAGAGAGTAACATATGCTCTTTAATGCTAACCCTTGAAAACATTAGACTGTATAAAATAATTCCAACACAAAAGGACAAATATTAGATGATCTGAACACTCTTGGCACCAGCAGCCAGGAAATTAAAAGATGTGTTGCTATGGGAAAGTCTGCGGTTAGAGACCTCTCTAAAGTACTAAAGTGCAAAGATGTCAGTCTGGAGACTAAGGTGTGCCTGATACAAGCCATGGTCTTTGCGATCACTTGCTATGCATCTGAGAGCTGGACAGTGACTAGGGAGGATAGAAGGAGAATTGATGCCTTGGAGCTGTGGTGTTGGAGAAAAGTATTGAATATACTATGAACTTCTAGGAAAACAAACAGGTTTGTCCTGGAGAGGGTGAAGGCGGGCTGCTCCTTGGGGGCAAGGATTCTGAAGCTTTGTCAGACATACTTTGGACATGTTGCAAGGAGGGACCAGTCCTTGGAGAGGGTTGTCATGCTTGGGCGGGTGGAGGGACAGCGCAGGAGAGCAAGACCCTTGATGAGATGGATTGATTCAGTGACTGGGGTAATGGGAGTACGTGTGTCAGAGATGGTGAGATTGACACAGGACAGGACAGAGTTTAGGGCTATAGGATCGCTATGAGTCGCAGGCAACTCAATGGCACATAACAACAACAACAACATTTATATTAACTATCTAGCCTAAGCATATGTATAGAAACAAAAGTCTGTTAGTAGTTCTTGTGGCTAGGAGGAGGAAGAAGCAGCAGCTAAACTTTACAGGATAACAAATTTCCATTTGAGGTGCTGAAACAGTTCTGGAAATACATAATGATGAGTGTTACACAATATTTTGAGTGTACTTAATGTCACTGAATTGTACACTTAATAAGGATTAAAATGAAATAAATTATATGTTATAATATTTTACCATAATTTGATTAGAAAAAGTGAAGAGGTGAGCTACATTAAAAGGAACTAAACTTCTTTAAAAGATAGAAAAAAGTAAAGGTAAAATTAATTAGAAACAGACCAGTTAATATAACTATAAAATTACCATTTGTTAATATTTTTTAAGTTCAAAATTAACATAAATACAAATATTGAGACCTAGCAATCCTACTTCTTGTTTTATATTTGCATAAGAAAAAATATTAATAGTTTTATTCCCAGTAGAAAATTGTTTTAGCTCTAGAATACATAAAGAGGAATAGGACTACATCATATATAGCACATATGATATAGTGAAATATAGTCAGTCTAAAGAAGTCTAGCCTGACTAGATCTCACAAATATGTTGAAGGGAAAAAGATTTTCAAACAATGTCTCTGGTATTATATGTTGTTGTTGTTATGTGCCATCGTGTTGCCTGCAACTCATAGCAACCCTGTGTACAACAGCCCTAAACCCTGCTCTATCCTGTGCCAATCTCATTGTCTTTTACACACCTACCCCCATTACCCCAGTCCCTGAATCAATCCATCTCGAGAGTCTTCCTTTCCTGCACTGCCCCTCTACCTTCCCAAGCATGACCTCACTCTCCAAGGACTGATCCCTCCTTGCAACATGTCCAAAGTATGTCAGACAAAGCTTCAGAATCCTTGTCTCCAAGGAGCACCCTGTTTTCACCCTCTCCAGGGCAAATCTGTTCTCTTAGCAGTCTATGGTATATTCAGTACTCTTCTCCAACACCACAGCTCTAAAGCACCAGTTCTCCTTCTATCATCCCTAGTCACTGTCCAGCTCTC
>NW_006399867.1:42763-111692 GCF_000299155.1 Elephantulus edwardii | reverse complement strand
GGAGGTGCGGGGGGGATTGTGTACCAATGAGGGAGTTTTTCTTTTGCTTTTGAAGGAGAAGAGCAAAGGGGGGGGGCGGGGAGAAGGATGCAACAATGAATGAATGGAATTCCAAAATCTCTGTAGATGTTCATTGAAATGAAAAAGAAATAAATTAAAATGTATTAAAAAAATTAAAACTAAAAAGGAAGAGAATACTTAGAAAGGGATGGAAAAAGAATCACCAATTTCTCAGTTATTCTCTGGTATTACAGGGACTTCCAAAGTCAGGAAGAAAGGAGAAAGAATGACTAGAACATGAAATCTATATCACTGGTAGAATTTGATCATTTTGTACTGAAGAACCAGTATTTTGTGTCTTCACTAATATCAACAACTACATGTTAGGAATATGCTGTGTTTAATACCTTCTTAGGGAGCTTGGTCTAAATTCTATTTCCAGTCTATTCTCTCTCATGGATGAATGAATCACAGAAATAAAATCTAACTATGTAAATCAGAAAAAAAATTTCTAAAATGGAATACACAAAAACTTTCATATACCTTAGTTACATTCAACTAATTGTTAGGAGAGATCATTTATGTCATATAAATTCTTTTTATTTTGAATATGCAAACACAACCAGTTTTTGTATAATACAAACTGTGCTCTTGGTATGTCATTTGCAGATATGACCCCAAGACAAACCAGTGGAGCAGTGACGTGGCCCCGACAAGTACCTGCAGGACAAGTGTTGGCGTGGCAGTTCTGGGAGGCTTTCTCTATGCTGTGGGTGGACAGGATGGTGTGTCTTGCCTCAACATTGTTGAGAGGTGATTTTTTAAAAATGTCATTGTCCATTATTCTTTCTGGAAGAATAGAGATTGTTCTTTAAAATAAACCCTGGTAGTGCTGTGGATAAAGCACTTTGGCTGCTAACCAGAATATTGGCAGTTTGAATCTGATTCTACAGCCCTTCTTCAGGAGGAAGGTGTAGAAGTCTAATTCTGTAAAGATTTACAGCCTCAGAAATCTTATGATCAGATTATAGGGTCACTGAGTTAAAGAAACAATTACAGATGCTATTGGAGCAATGGGGAATCCACTATTTCCTACAGACATTAAGGAAAGCATTTTCAGTTCATTTTCAAGTACAGTAACATGAAATATACAGCACTAGTTTTTAAAAATCATATGTAACACTGATTATTCCTAACATCCAAGTGGTGAGAACACATTTTAAATGACATTCTGTATACAAAATAGGTGCTGATTTCTTCCCAGTCTACCTGTAATACATTTAATGCATTATGCCTGGACCAACTTCAGAGATATTATTGGAGAAATAGTATTTTGTCTAGCATATTTTATAAAGACTTCATAGACTGCTTTTTAGATTATATCAGGGTTTTTATTGATTTCTCACTTAATTATTCCTAAACATTATGTTTTATAATATTAAAGTTGATTTAATGTAATTAATTACAATGTGTGATATACCCTTGATTATGTTGCCTTTCGTGTACCATATTAATACTTTTTACTCTCAGTCTCCCTCCATTCCCATCCCGCTGTATAAATCTTCCTAGCTTTTTGTAATAGTTATTTTGTATCATAATTGTCCTTTGTGACTAATTTAAGAGTTCTGGTGGCATAGTCAGTAAGGAGTTGCATTGCTGGCCCAAAGAAGTCAACCTGCAAGTCCACAGGAGGGAAATGGACAAGCTCTACCTATGTGATTTACAGGCTCAGAAACCCAATAGAGGGTTGGTTGGGAGTAGGTTCTGACTTGACGAAAATAGTTTTGAGTTATATCACTCAGCATAATTTCGTCTGTATTTATCCATGTTATGCATGAATTCTTTATCATTCTGTAAGGTTGCATGATAATACATTGTATTCCATAATTTCTTTTGCTATTTGTCCATTGATGGACACTTGAGTTGGTTTTGTCTATTATTTTAAGTAATGCTGCCATGAATATGAGTATGCACAACTCTTACTTCTTTAATATATATACCTAGTAGTGAGACTACTTGGTCAAATTATATTTCTATTCCCAGCTTTCCAAAGTAAGTGCAAACGGCATTCCGCAGTGGTTGCACCATTTTGTATTCATACTACAAGTGTATGAGAGTTCTAATCTACTTATACTCTTAGCCAATATTTGTCTGCTGTCATATTGAACTTTGTTACTATTGCATAGGCGAGATGACAGCATTTTGATTGGCATCTGTCTGATAAGGTCATCTGCATGTCTTCTGCTTATTTTGTAACTGGGTAGTTTGGTGAGGTGTTAGAAGTTTTTCATTAATTTTAGAGATGAGTCCCTTGTCATATATGTTGTTGCCAAATATTTCTTTCCTGTCTATGTTTTCCTTTTAGTCTTTTGGAGAATTTTTTATGCATATAAGAATTTCATTTTTAAAAAGTCTAAATCTTCTATCTTATCCTCTGCTGATCATGCATTTTCAGTTATATTTAATAGTCTAGTTATGCCAGAGATTAAGGTTCCTAAATTTGCCCAGTTTACTCTCTGATGAACTGTATAGCTTTAGGGGTTTTGCCTATATCTTTGATCCGTCTTGAGTTAGTTTTTGTATGTGGAATGAAGTATGGGTCTTGATTAAATTTTCTACTAATAGGTCCAGTTTTGCCAGCATCATTTGTTAAAAGGGCTCTTTTCCGGACTTACTACACTTCATCTCTCTGTCAAAGATCAGCCGTCCATATGTGGGTGGGGTTTTTCCCCACGTTGGGTTCCCAGTTCTGTTCCATTGGTCTGTGTGCCTGTCACTGTCCAGTACCAGGCTAGTTTGGTTACTGTGGCTGTAGAATAAATTTTGAGATCAAGAAGTGTGAGGCCTCTTACTTTGTTTTTCTTCTTCAGTATTGCTTTGCTTATCCAGGGACTCTTTCTTTTCCATAAAGTTCTCAAACCTCAAATTCTAATTCATTGACATTGAGTTAGAACCAATTAAAAATTTCTGAGGCTGTAAATTGCACAGAAAGAGATCATCAGTCTCTCTTCTACAGAACTGCAGGTGGATTTGAATTGCCAGAGAGGTGCTACCTTTGAGTTAGAAACACATCTTTCCACAGAGTAGACCATGAGAGATTCTTAGTAAAAAGTCAAAAATTTTAATTTTAAACTTTAGTTTTGCTTGCTTGATTATTGATCATTTTATTTCCTCTTTGTCACTTGTTAACTTAAACCTCTTAAAGTTTAGTTTCCGTATCTTAAGACTCTTGTCATTAATATGTAGATATTGATTATTGTTATATCTTCTTGTTCAGTTGATGCTTTGGTCATTATATTACACCCTGCACTGTCACTTATGCTTAGAGTTTGCCTTTAATACCAGAAATTTACATTACCACTCTTATCTTTTTATTGCATTTGTGTGAATTTTTTTTGTCCCTTTGATTTTTAGTATCTCTTTGTGTTTTAGTTTAAGGTATGTCTATTGTAAGCAGCATATTGAGGACTCATGCTTTCTTAGCCATTCTTTTGTTCTTTTTCTTTTCATTTACTCCATTCAGAGTCAGTGTAATTACTGATAGATATTTAATTGGGTATAGGTTATAGATTGGCTTTCTTGCTTTCATTTTATGGCATGCTTTTTTGTGTTTCTCTGGTTTCTTCATCTTTCTTGGAGGAAATAGGAGGGCATGGAGAATAAGGAGAGAGATCAGACCTTTTTTGTTCTTAGCCAGCTGGTTGTAGATATTGCAGCAATCCTGATTTCCTACACTGACTAGATAAACAGCTGTTCAAAATGGCAGAGCCAGACTATTGACAGTCCTGTGTTGTTAATCTTTAGTTGTTTTCATTCAGTTTCTTCTTTCAGTCAGTATTTGAACTTTTTGATTCAGAGTTCCAGAATTACCAAACATGTCTTCATTTTCTGCTATTTTAGTTGAAGAAATTCTGGTAATTTCATGGGCCTAATCTGTCATTTTACCTGGAAGTCCTCATCCAGTATTATTTTATACAGAAATTCTTTTCTTGATTTCCTACTCTGTTTTCTATTATTCTGTCCTAAAGATTACATTTTGGAATTTCATGTGCTGATAAGAACCTACTAACATCCTGATAAGCACATAATATTTTCATCCTCACTTTTTGAAAAGAAAAAATTTGTAACTTTTTAAAATAACACTTACTAGATGTCTCTTGAGAGAAGACATCATGCTAGGAAATGAATGGTGGAAGGTCAATGAAAGAGAAGACCTTCAAGGAGATAACAGCTATATTAACATAGTGACTGCAACCCTAGACTCCAGTGTATCAGCAGTGATTGGGATGGCACAAGACAGGACAGGGTTCAGATCTGTTATTCATAGGATCACTATGAGTTATTCTTGATACAATGACATATAACAACCACATTTAGTTTGATTTTCTCTTATAACAGTTATTTTGGTCTTTTCTTGCTTCCTTGTCTTTGTAATGACCTTTTTCTTTCTTCATAAATGATATCTCTGATGATAGCCCACAACTAGTCTGATATCCAGTCACTGGTGTTTAATGCATTAAATCTATTATTGAGGTGTTTTTTTAAAAAAAAATTTAAAAAAATCTATTATTGAGGTGGTTTTTTAAAGTATTTAAAAGGAACAAGGATAACATACATATGGCTGAGTTTTACCTCTACTAACGCCACAAAGTGTAACTGTAACCAGCAACAACATCCACAGTGTAAAACCGATCCCTACAAAGTGAGATATGGTCCCCCAGCCTCCACCTCTATTCTGCTGCCTCTACTTCTTATTCCTGGGTTCAAAACTTGTTGTAAATTACCACACAGACTTTACAAGATATTTTTTTACTCACAGTTGGGGCGTTCATTAAGGAAACAAGTTGGAGATGGTGAGGGCAAAGATAGCACACATAGAAAGTCCAGGCTCAGTAAATAACAGTCTCCAGCCAGCTCCTCCTTCAATCATCCATCAAACGAAATCTCAGGTTCTGTCTCAGGGATTCTTGCCCTGGCTTCATCTCAAGGGCCTTGGCTATATCTCAAGAGCTCTGGCTCTGGTTCCTTCTCAAGGACCCTGGCCCTGGCTCCATCTCAAGGGCTTTGCCTTGCTACAGTCTCTCTGCAGTCTGGTTAGCTCCTTCTCTTCTGTTGACTTTACAGCTATTGATGATGATGAAGAGTCTGATCACTCACCACACAGCCACAGTTGAGGTAGTTGGAAATGATGCTGGGTTGAAGTTGTTGGGGTGGGGGGAGACTAAGTCATGAAGAGAAAAGTCATTCTCAAAAATCCATAAAGTGCGGTAGACTAAAGGTCATATATTCTTCAACTTCAGTTTGAACTTGCTTATGAGTAATTGTTCCACAGTCAACCTTTGACTGCTGATATTAATGCTTAAGAACAGTGATGTCAGTTTAAATACTAAAGTACTTCTGATTCCCAGAATTTGCCATAGTATTTTCAGTTGCTTCTATGCCTCTGAAAGTTGGACAATTAGTCAAGAAGACAAGAAGAATTAATGCCTTTGAATTGTTTTGGAGAAGAGTATTAAATATCCCATGGACTGGGAACAAAAGAACAAACAAGTTTGCTTGAAGGAAGTACACCCATGGTGCTCCTCAGAGGCAAGGATGGTGAAACTTTGTCTCTCATATTCTCGGCATGTTGTCAGGAAGTGCTAGTCCTTGAAAGAAGACATGCTTGGAAAGGCGGAGGGTCAAAGTGGGAGAGGTTGGCACAGTGACTGTAACAATGGGCTCGAGCGTATCAGAGGTCACGAGATAAAGCACGATTCTGCCTTGTTGTTCATAGGATCACTATGAGTTGTAGTGACCTCAGTGGCACCCAACAGCAACTACAATTTTATTATGTTTAAGTTGAAGAAATTGACTCTGTCGGAGAGATAAAGCTGAAGGTATACCATAAAAGCTGTGCCAATTTTCTCTTACCTCTCAAATTCTTTCTGCACTTTCAGAATTCAATGTAGTACATTCACTAGGATGGCTTTTATAAGAAAATTACAAAAGTATGTGAGAATGTGGAGAAATCCTAACCCTTGTGTATTGCTGGTGAATATGTAAAAGGGTGGAGCAATTGTGAAAAAAGCCAACAGTTTGATAGCTCCTCAGAAAGCTAAACAAATTAGTTAGATAAAAGGAAAAGCTAATAAAATAAGGAGATGATCAGCAAAATATCCCTAAAGAAAATGACATGAAGAGGTGCAAAGTCATTACAGAAAAGAAAAGTGAATACTGTTTCATACATAACACTCCATTATCATAACAAATACCAATTGTGGGAGGGAAATAAAGGCCTGAATTAACAAAAAAAGCCAATACATGTTCACTCAAAAGTGCAGAAGGACAAGTTATAGATAGTAGCTGTAACTAAGAAAGATTTCCCCACCATCAGAGAGTAAATGCAGGGGGCAGGGGACCTGCAGTGAGTCAGAAAGTGCTAAAGGAAAGATTCTCATTGTTTGTATTTAGGGCTGGATAATTACTTGTTTGGGGAGTTGCTTAGTACATTTTTGGATGTTTAATAGCATCCATAGTCTCTACTTAATGAATATGTGCCAAATGCACACCCCTGGTTTAACAACCAATAATATCTACAGACATGTCACATATCCCCTAAGAATCAAAATCACCATTCATTGAGAACTAATTGGGTCAGAGTCATCCGGTCCTCAGGCACTCTACAAATTGACCAGCAGGATGCCCTTCCAAGACATGGCTTCCAACCTGAGGGAAAGCTATTATGAATAGAATAAAAATTGAGCAAGGCACAGACAACACATATCATGAAAAAAGCAGGCCAAAAAGAAGGTGGTGGTTGTGGTGGTGGTTACTGTTATGTGCCATCAAATTGCCTGCAACTCACAGTGACCCTATGTACAATAGCTCTGAACTCTGCCATATTGTGAACTAATCTCATTTTCTCCTGCAGAGTCCTCTTTTGCACTGTCTCTCCACCATCTCCTTCAGTCTTTCTCTCTTGAACTGTCCCTCCACCTTTCCAAGTATGATGCCCCTCTCCAAGGACTGGGCCCTCTTGGCCACATGCCCAAAATATGTCATCCAGAGCTTCACAGTCCTTGCCTCCAAGGAGCAGCTAGATTTCACCCTCTCAGGACAAACCTGTTTGTTCTCTTGGCAGCCCACAGTATGTTCAATACTCTTCTCCAGCACCACAACTCAAAGGCATCAATTCTTCTTCTGTCATCTTTATTAATTGTCCAGTTCTCTGATGCATAGCAAGTAAATGCAAAGATCATGGTGTGGATCAGGTGCACCTTACTCTCTAGACTGACATCATTGCTCTTTAGCACACTGGAGAGGTCCCTGACAGCAGTCTTTCCCAGTGCATTGGTCTTTTGATTTCTTGAATGCTGGTGTCAAGACTGTTGATTGTAGAACCAAGCAAGCTAATTGTTAACAATCTCAGTCTCCTCATCATCCATTATGGTGCTGCCATTTGGCCCAGTGGTGAGAATCTTTGTCTCTTTTATGTTGAGCTTCAATCCATATCAAAGTCCTTGACCTACAGCAAACACTTCAGGTTCTCTTCTGTTTTGCCAAGCAAGGTTGCGTCATCTGCATAATAAAGGTTGTTGATGAGTCTTCTCCAATCCTGATGCCACATTCATCTCATAAAGTCCCAAATGATCTGTTCCACATATAGGTTGAGTAGATATGAAGACAGGATGCATCCCTGACGCACTCCTTTCCTGATTTTTGAATCGTGCACTATCATTGAATAAAGCTAATAAATCTCAGGAAGCAAACCATTATGTTTAACCCTCTCCTGACCCATGGGAAATATATTGCCCACCTCTGTCACAACTGTAGTACATGCTGCTATTTGATCTGCTCAATAACTGTGTGAATCTGAAGAAACAATCCTCACTTTGCCAATCCTATCATTAGAGTCCATTTGGGATATATGTGGCATAATTGCATCAAAATACATGTTACTACAATATTTTCCCCCTTGTTTTCAATATGGCTCCATTACTCAAAGCACATGGTATCAACAAAAAAATTCAAAGCAGGATATAATTTGGTCATGAAAGAATAGATAGTACATTTTAAAAACCAACTAGGTGCTCTACAGTATTTGAAAAAAATACCATAAATCGCTTTAAAATTTCAGAAAAATTAATTTAATATAAGCATGAATAATGATAGAATATTGAGACTATATCCTATGCAAAGGTCCTATTTCATAAAAGAGAACAAAAAGTAGAATAACATCTCTAGACACCATAAAAGCACATCAGAAATACAGCCCCTCAGAAGAGGAAAAAACTAGTCACTTTAAATGCGTTAAAATCATACCAGATGAGGGGTGGGGAGGAGCAGGGAAATGAGCCAAAAAATACCCAGACTCCCAGGCCCTCAAGCTTGTTCCACTTCGTGCCAGCCCTCTATCAGGTTTCCAAGGATATAAATCTCATATATATTTTTAATTGGTTTTCATATAATTCCTTTACATTATGTTTCATTCATGTAATTGTTTCATATAATCATTCATATACATTCTGTTTTACTTTTTTTCTTAATTGGTTTGCTTAAAAAGTTTATATACATTTTGTTTCACACTATTCTTCATTCACATTGTTTCATATAATCATTCTCATGCATTGTTTCATAAAATCAATCACAGTTGGACCTTGCCCATCATTACCCTGTCTTTTCAGGTCTCTGCTGGATCCTTCCCATTTCCTTCACCCCCTCATTCCACCCACCAAACTGTGCAGCCTGTGGTTTCACCCTTACCTATCCTCACCCCTCTGTTCCCCCTGTACCCCCACCTTGAGTTCCTGTACGTGTTTTACTATTTATCCTTCTGTTTTTACAGTAATGGTCTTATGCAGTATTTGTCCTCATGAGACTGAGTTCACTCAGCATAAAGCTCTCCAGCCTCTCCCAAGTAACGTAGTATTTTTCAAAATCGTTGCTCCTAAGTGCTGCATAGTGTTCCATTGTGTGAATATACCACAACCTCTCAATCCATTTGGTTGTGGTTGGACATTTGGGCTGTTTACATGTTCTTGTGATGATAAATAAGGCTGCTAAGACTATTGGTGTACAAATCTCAGTTTGTGTCTCAGTTCCAATTTCCCTGGGGTATAATCCTAGTAGTGGAATACCTGTTTCTATGCTCAACATTTTGAGGAAATGCCAAACTGTCTCCCAGAGTGGTTGCACCTTTTTACAATCCCACCAACAGTATTTGAGAGTTCTCCCCTCTCCACATCCCAAGGATATATTTTTTTAATTTTATACTGATTTATTTACAACGTTTTAATACATTGTTTTTCACAAAAGAACCTTTCCATTTCCTTCACTCCACTCACCCATCAAATTGTGCAACCCTGTGATTAACAGCCCCCCAACCCTCTGCTTCCACCCTCCCCCTCCCATGGATTCTCACACTAATTGTTTGTCCTTGTGAGGCTGAGTTCACTCAGCATAATTCTCTCCAGCCCCTTCCAAGTTAGGTAGTAATTTACAAAATCATTGCTCCTGTGTGCTGCATAGTATTCCACTGTATTAATGTACCACAATTTCTCAACCAATTCATTTTTGGCTGGACATCTGTTCAGGTCTCCATTTGAGCCTCAGTTCTCATTTTCTAAGGGTATTCAAATCCACGGGAACCAAAATTTGACCTTGAGTCTGTCCCACCTGAATTTCAAAACCATCTCAGGAAAAGGTTTGAGGCCTTGAACACTAATGAGAAAAGACCAGATGAGCTGTGGGAGGATATCAAGAATACCATCCAGGAAGAATGCAAAAGGTCATTGCCAAGACAGGATGAAGAAAAGACCAAGATAGATGTCAGAAGAAACTCAGAATATTGCAGTAGAGCACTGAGAAGCCAACACAAAGGGAAGAAATCTAGATATTAAGGAGTTGAACAGAAGATTCCAAAGGGCAGCGTGGAAAGACAAAGTATTACAATGAAATGTGCAAAGAGCTGGAGTCAGAAAATCAAAGGGACTAAACTCACTCAGCATTGCTTAAACTGAAGGAACTGAAAAACAAATTCAAGCTTCTAATTGCAATACTAAAGGATGATTTGGGCAGAATATTAAATGATCCAGGAAGCATTAAAAGAAGATGGAAGGTATACAGAATCATTTTACCAAAAGGAATTGGCAGACACAGAACAATTTCATGAAACAACATATGAGCAAGAGCCTTTGGTGATGAAGTAAGAAGTTCAAGCTGCTCTGAGAGAATTGGCAAAAAACAAGGCCCCAGGAATTGATGGCATAACCAACTGACATATTTCAGGAGACGCTGCCCTGGATGTGCTCACCAGGTTGTGCCAAGAAATCTGGAGGACAACCACCTGGCCAACTGACTGGAAAAGATCTATATTCATTCCCATTCCAAAGAAAGGTGGCCCAACAGAGTGTGGAAATTAGCGATCATTGATATCACATGCAAACAAGATTTTGCTGAAGATTATACAAAAACTACTGGACAGCACATCAACAGAGAACTACCTGAAGTGTAGGCTGGGTTTAGAAGAGGCCAGGGTACTAGGGATATTATATCTAATGTCGGATGGATTTTGGCTGAAAGCAAAGAGTACCAGAGGAATGTCTGTCTGTACTTCATTGACTATGCAAAGGCATTTGACTGTGTGGATCACAACAAACTGTGGCAGACTGTGAGAAGAATGGGAATCCCAGAACCCTTGTTAGTGCTTATGCGAAGCCTATACTTGGTCCAGGAGGCAGTTGTCAGAACAGAGCAAGGGAACACTGCATGGATCAAAATTGGGAAGTATGTACACCAGGGATGTGCCCCATCTCCATACCTTTTTAATAATCTCTATGCAGAACAGATTGTCTGGGAGGCTAGGCTGTATGAAGAGGAATATGGCATCAAGACCGGGGAAGATTCATCAACAACCTACATGATGAACTGTCATGGGTTGCCCATAATGTGAGCAAGTCCAAACTAGGCTCCATGGAAAGACCAAGAGAGAGCTGTGCAGTCAGTCCCAGCTGCTTTACCTCTGCTGTTCCACCTGCAGCCACCATTCACTGCAAACATACAAGGGACCTGAGCCAGCACTGTTCAGTGACGTCCTTCTTGAGCCATATAAACAAAAATTATTGTTGTTTAAGTCATTGAGTTTTGGGGTGATTTGTTATGTAGCAGTATATTGGTAGCTTAGGAGGTTAGAAGAGGTGTCATATACCTTTATGAGGAAAGTGTGAGGCCAGTTCTGGGAATGTCAAAGACTTAAAACTAAAATAAAATGAAATTGTCAGGGTGAACAACAGTTGCTAGGACCACATTAACAAGAATGGTAAATAAACAGAAAGGAACAAGTCCCTTTTCTCACGCTCAGACTTTCAGTCTCGTCCATCTTTTAATCTAACAAGAAACAGATGGCAAAGGAGCAGTGTTGTTTGTAGTTCGGTGTGGAACATAGCTCAATAATGTATAGGCACAAATCTTAAATGTATTTTTTCCTAATAACCAAGCAAATGATATTCTCAGTATGTATACAAGTCAGTGTAGCCAGGATATTGATTTTAGACCTTATGAAAAAGCTTTACTTCTTCAAAACATGCCAACAGTCTTTCATTTCTCCTACTATAGATATGATCCAAAGGAGAACAAGTGGACTCGTGTGGCTTCTATGAGCACTAGAAGATTAGGCGTTGCTGTGGCTGTATTAGGAGGATTTTTATATGCTGTAGGTGGTTCTGATGGGACATCTCCACTCAATACAGGTTAGTCCCTTCCCTCAGTCAATCTGGTTACCCCTAACTAGCATTTATCCTTTGTTGTAGTTGTTGTTGAGTACCGTAGAGTCAGAATCAACCCATAGCTGACTCTCCAGCAGGTTTTCAGAGACAGTTAATTGCACGGGAGGAGATAGCCCTTCCTTTTCCTGCAGAGCAGCTGCTGACCTCAAGCCAAATGCTTCCGGGATTGCAGCACAACTTCTCTTGCCACTGGGCCACCATAGTTCCTTATATATCCTTTAGTTCCTCTATGAATAGGATAGAGGCCAGGTTATTCTATAACTTGGTAGAAAAACATTTTCTTTTCCCTATAGGAGAGTACACCTCTTCCTCAACTTCTTCCTTAGCCTTAATGTTCTAGTACAGTCCCCAAATAGGTTTCTCCTATGCTGCAAACAACTGAAAATTTCTAAGGAATAAAAAGGACTAATTTTTTGCATGTTATTTCCCTTTCACCCTTACTTCTCCTTAAAGAGAACCATAACACACACACACACACATACACACAGCATCCCTCTATATAATACCAAAATAAATTTTAACTAGAAATTGATTTATTTGTTAATTGTTTTTATTTTGGGATGAGTATTTTTGCCAAAGGATATTATAAATGTGGCTCTAGCTAGCATCATTCTTATATCTTGTCTGGTCTTTTTCAATGGTTTAAAGTGCAGGGTTGGTTTTTGAGTGTTTTTGTTTGGTTGGTTTGTGGGGTTTTTATTTTATTAATTTTAATGAACATTTACAGATATTTTGGATTTCCATTCATTCATTGTTGCACTTTTCTCCCTGCCCAGCCCTTTTTTTGTGGTTGGGTGTTTTTGTTGTTGTTGTTGTTTTTTAAGACAGAGGATAAGCACAGAAGTTGATTGTGATAATAAATCATTAATAATGAAAGGTGCTAAAAGTTCTGATATTGTTTCTTTCAAGATAAGAGTGGGGCTGGGGTCACCTGCCTAATTCGTGCTGTAGCCAGAACTAGAACATAGATGTGTCTTGATTCCACCATACCAACCTGAAAGAAACCAATCCTTTGTGAGAATGTATGTGGTGTGCTGTTCAGATTGAAAGGTCACTCACTAGTTTTTTTCTCTACAGTGGAGAGATACAATCCTCAGGAAAACAGATGGCATACTATAGCCCCTATGGGGACCCGGAGGAAACACCTGGGCTGTGCAGTGTATCAGGACATGATCTATGCCGTAGGAGGCAGAGATGACACTACAGAGCTTAGCAGTGCTGAGAGATACAACCCCAGGACCAACCAGTGGTCTCCAGTGGTGGCTATGACATCACGCCGAAGTGGAGTGAGTACTTCCTGCTTGCCCAACTGCTGAGATTCAGAGCTTCAAAAAATAAGCACCGAGAGCTCTGTACAACTATCCATAGTTTTCAAGCCTGGGACATTTTAGAAGCATATCTGTCTTTCAGAGTACTTTTGGGTGAGTTAGTAAAGTGCAAACCATTGTAACACCTAAGGACCTGTGCAGAAGTATGGTGGCATGAACAAGTGCATGGTTCTGACAGTGTCTAGCAGTTATTTCAGCATATCACAGCAAAGAGCTTAGGTGGAAAAGGGGGGGAAATGAAGGAGGGGAGGCCAGAATAGTTGGCTAAGATGGATTTTTCCCCCACTGAGGGCAAGAGGGCCTGAATAGTCTAAGGACTTGAAGCTTATACTGAGTCTCTTGGGAAGCTTTAGAAAGTTTGTAAGAAAAAAAAATGACAGCATTATTATTTCCAAAAGAGAATACTAGAAATTTAGAGTAGATTAGAATATGAATTGAAAGAAGTGAAAGCAGTTTAGAGGATCTTTAGAATTATTTTCCTAAAATTTAAGTAATAATCTATTTTGGAAACGTCTGTAAATGTTATACTTCAGTATATAATTTAAAGCTTCCATAATTTAGTACTTTTGTGTCATTACTTTTTTTCCCCTCCATGTTCACATAAGCCATAAAGAATTCTCTTTTTATGAAACATTCTTAACCAGAAACTAGTCTAAACTTTCCCAGTAATTTTCGTTTTTCCAACAGCCACTGTGTTTTGTTCTTATAGGTGGGCCTGGCGGTGGTGAATGGACAACTCATGGCAGTAGGAGGTTTTGATGGCACAACATACTTGAAGACCATTGAAGTTTTTGATCCTGATGCCAATACATGGAGGTAAACTTTAAGCAGTGTTACAGATCATCTTACTTACAGCGTAAGGTTATCCATATTTGATGGCTCAGTTTGGACTTCATTGCTATAAAGTGAGAGATACCTTACAAAATTAGAACTTCAAGAAACAGACACACTCTCTAGCTCTGTCATATTCAGCTGAGACCATGGCATTGAAATAAAATGGCTGAGCAAATGAATAGTAGTTAACAGTGTTAGAACGTAAGGTTTTGACTCTCAATCTATCAGTGCAATTTTTCTGACTTTTGCTTAATTTTAAAACGTTTGTCTCCAGAGTTTTTTTAAAATTAAATGTATTACCATTCTACTTAAAATCTAATCAGTTTTAAGTCATTTTTGGAGAGGGCTGCATTTATAGGTTAAATTCTACTTTGCTTTTAAATTCTTGTCTATTAAATCCTATGTACATTACATAGCAATGCATTATAAATTCTCGTAAGTCTCCTGACTTAGGAACTTAGCAAAAATCTCAAAATCTTTGAGCTCATAATTCTAAATAATCAGTCAATGACATATTTTATACTGGACTTTTAAGACTAACACTTAGATATGCCCAATGCTTTTATTTAGCAGAGATTAAAATGCTAAATAGTTAATACTAAAATATAATACAGAATATTAATGCTACAGGTTTGATATATTCCCTTCTTTAATTCTAAGTCTTCTAAGAAAATAATTTTGCTTTCCAAAGCAATTCGGGATTTCCTTCACAGCAAATTTTGCTCTAGTTGCTTTATTGAACAAGTTTAGGATTATTGGTATCAAAACCATGAGCTCTAGAGTAACAGACATTCTGGGAGGTTTTATGACCATAAACGGTAAGCAGGGCCCTATTTTAGGGTCAGTGTAGCCTAGTGCTGAGAGCTCTGGTGACCTACGTGGTAGGAAGCTGTGCTGCAATCCAGAAGGCATGTGGTACAAAATCCATCAGCTGCTCTGTGGGAGAAAGATGGGCATTATTCTCCTCCCTTGCAATTAACTGCCTCTGAAAACGTGCTGGAGGTTCAGCTACAGGTTGGTTCCAACTAGAAGATACACAAGTAGTTGTACTGCCAACCCAAAGGCATGCAGTTCAAATCCCCAGCTGCTTCACTGGAGAAAGATGGGCAGTCTCTTCCCATATAATTTATAGCCTCTAAAATCCCACAGGAGGGTCAACTTTGATTTGGTTGCAACTTGAGGCAAGGAACAATAACAGTTTCAAAAGGGACATGCAGTAGTCCAATATTTCCTCATTTTGAGCCTCCAGCTACCCACCTAGGATTTTGGCTTGGGGCTCATTGGGTGTTTTTTTTTAAATACTCTCTGAATATAATGAATAAACTAAGTATTCATCTCTAGGAAGGCCTTCACTATTTACATGGCTTTTTTTTTCATTATTATTCCGGACATTGTGATGGTTCTATTTTGCTCAGTGATCACAATACTTTTCCCTCCTTCATCACATTTTCACAGTCCTGTGAAGTCAGTAAAGATTTACTGGGAGTGCTACCCCAAGCCTGCTCTGCCTTCTTGTTGATTCCACCTCATGGTGACCCTCCATCAGACCTCCCGCACTGTAAATCTTTGCTGAATGAGACTGCCTTATCTTTCCCCTATGGAGAAGCTGGTGGCTTCAAACTGCCAACCTTTCAGTCAACAATGCAACACATAATTTACTGTATCACCAGGGCTTCTTAAGAATACCAAACTTAAAAAAAAAAAATCCCCTACCCTCGTGGAGTCAGCTGCAGTGAGGGAGATAGGCAGTACTATCCAGAGGGTGGAAGTGCTCTGATGAATAGCAAAGCAAGGGAGAATAAGAACTACAGGGGGGTAAGTCAGTTTTAAAGGTGATCAGGGAAGATCACTAACAAAACTGAATAGAGCTAAGTGACACATAATAGCTTAATAAATGAAGATAATGGTTTAATGAATCTTCCACTTGGGTGGTATTTTTTCCACTCAGTTCTTTATTAGAATTTTATTTGGAAAATGTCCGAAGTATGTCAGACGAAGCCCCAGAATCCTTGCCTCCAAGGAGTAGCCTGGTTTAACCCTCTCTAGGATGAATCTGTTTGTTTTCTTGGCAGTCCATGGTACATTCAATACTCTTCTCCAGCACCACAGCTCAAAGGCGTCAATTTTCCTTCTATCCTCCCTAGTCATTGTCCAACTCTCTGATGATGTTGTAAGGAGAGACAGGTCTTTAGAGAGGGACATCATGCTGGGTAGAGTAGAGGGACAGTGCAGGAGGGGAAGACCCTCTATGAGGTGGATTGATTCAGTGACTGGGGTAATTGGGATGGGTGTGTCAGAGGCAATGAGATTGGCACAGGATAGAGCACGGTTTAGGGCTGTTGTACATAGGGTCGCTATGAGTCGCAAACGACTCGAAGGCACATAACAACAACAACAACAACATTTGGAAAATAAGCAGAATTTAGTTCTGCCACTTAATTATTATAGTCCAATGTGAGGGGTTTTTAGTGTCACTAAACAGTCAGTTATAGATGACCAGGTAATCTCTTTAACAACTTATCCTCAAGAATTACATGAACATGGTAAGTAATATTCATGAGATGTGCACAGTGGTTAAGGCACTTCTGTGAAGACGACAGCCTGGAAACCCCGCGAGCAGTTCTGTCCTGGAGGGTTGCTATCAGACAGCATCAATTTAGTGGCAACAAGTTTTTAGAACAGTCATTAAGTTCCTGAAGATATTGAGAGATCACTATGTTTTCTTCAGATAGTCTCCCATATGGGAGATAAGCAATGTCTGAAATAATTCTGCAACTTAACCAGACTCAGTTCCAATTTCTCATATTTAGATGTGTGTCAAGTTGAAAAAACTAGTAGTGACACAAGGTGTAAAAGCATGTGTTACATAAACTCTTAGTTAATGAAAAGAATTGCTCTTTCCACTTAGAAGATCTGCTGCTGCTTTTTTTCCTTGCAGGTTATATGGCGGGATGAATTATCGTCGACTAGGGGGTGGCGTCGGAGTTATTAAAATGACACATTGTGAGTCCCACATATGGTAAACATCAAGTCGGTCATGCTTATGCACCTGTATTCTGGAGAGTCTTGACTTTGGAGCTTTGTACATTTCAAGAAAACATTACAATTTTACTCTTTGCCGGTGCCTCAACATATGGAAATACAAATCCAATGAAACTACTTCACCTGCAAGATGCCACCTTTGCACAATAATTTTCAGCTCTGAAGAATATTTATTTTTTATTTTAACTTATCATGTACTTTTTTTGTACTTAACCTTCTTCCTACCAAGAAAAAAAAAAGAAAAATAAGAAATTCCAAGCAGCAGAACTAAATTTTTAAGGTATTGATTGCATTTGAAAATATTGCTAAGAGGAGAAGGGTTATTAGGTATGATCTAAGTTGTCACATCTAGGCCCTCCACCCACAGAAATCCTCTTCTTTAAAAGGTTTATCAATGACAAAGGTAGATACACAAAATGTATTGCCTCGCCTCATTCTTAAGAGCACCAGAATACTTGGAAATCTTTTTTAAAGTCTCATTTACAATAATACAATGCAAAAGAAACACTAAGTAAAATTGTAACTCAGTGTTTCAGTTTTTCATAAGTGGATGTTTGAGTCTTGTTTCCTTTTGTGACATGATTGTTTTCTGCTATATTTAATCTTTTTTTCATAATATTCATAGTTTCTGCTGGATCTAGAGCTCTGCTCAGTGCTTCTAAAAAAGACACTTGCTATCTTAAGAATCATTCACAAGGTTTATATGCAACTCTACAAGAGTTTCTGTTCAAAACATTACCAACTGAAGCAAATTTCCAAGGACCAGCGGGGAGAGATGTTCTCCTCTCCTCAGTGAATAGATATTGTCATACAAGTTTTTACACTTGATGGTTAGGCCTGGTGAAGCAGGAGCTTACCATTAATAAGAGCATCCAAAGGAATGAATTCTTTAGTTAGTTCATTTTAATGAGTGTAAAGCCAACACAGGCATTTTATTAGCATTTTGATTCTGTCATTCAAATTATATATCATTGTCTTCATTCTACAAGGCCACTCCTACTAATTCCTTCAAATTGCACTTTCTGGTGAAGAGTTAAAAGTTTTAAGGAAAAATAGAAATTCAGTGCATAAATGTTTTTAGGTTTTTTCCCTCAATGTGTTCACAAATTAGTTTTGTTTTTTTCCAGAGTATTTTGCAGGAAAATGACTTGAGATTTTAATTGCAAACAAAGGAATAACCTTCTCCTCTCTACCTGTAAAAAAAAGTTTGGCAATTTTTGTGTTTACATTTAAAGATCATTTGCACCTTTACAAGGAAAAAAAATATTTGTAAACAACTGTTTACATTTATCATTTATGCTTTTTTCTAGCATGTATAACTTTTTAAAATAAAGGTAGTATTTACCAAAAAAAATTTTTGGCTCATACTTCTTTTTAAAGTCCACTAAAAGTGTATAAAGAGCCCTTGTGACATAGTGGTTAAAATACTTGACGTTAGCCACATGATCTGCGGTTCAAAACCCAGTAGCCAGTGTGGGAGGAAAATGAAGAAGTAGGCTTCCATGGCCTCAATAACCTCATAGGGAAGGTCTCCTCTTTCCTACAAGGTTACTGAGTTAGACTCAACTGGATGGCGGTGAGGTAGTGGGTAAGAATGTGTAGTCAAAATAACTACAACTTAAAGAAACTGAAAATATTATTTGTGTGATTATGCTATGAGCCTAACATAGGTAGGTATATTTGGTTTCTGTTTTTAGATTTATTTTCTTTTAGCTCTAATTTCATTTTATAATTGTATGTAGCATTTATAAGTTTCCAAACTAGAAACAGGGAGAACTGGTGGCATAGTCTGTAGGGAGTTGCACCACTAAATGAAAGGCTACACCTCTCTGGAAGCTCAGAGTGGAGAAGATTATCAATCTCTGTGTCATTTACAACCTTAGAAACCTGCTGGAGTTAGCAATGAACCAGTTCTGACGCGACAATAAGATGATGATGAAGAAACCATAAACAAGGAACATTTCAGGAAGTCCTGAAAACACACATTCTTCCCATACCCTGTTCTGCCTCCTGCTAGATTTGTCCCCATAATCTAAGGTGGAGTCATTTTATCAGTGTTCCAGGCAGCAAAAATGGACAAAAGAATGGGGGAAGGCATTCATGGCAGCTACTTTTAAGGTCCATGGAAGAATATATATTACACTTCTATTTCTATCATTAGGGTCAAAACAGGCACACAATTATATTTACCTTTGAGGAAGGCTGGGAAAGGTGGTCTTTATTGTGAGCAGCCAAGTGGCTACCCAGCTGGTAGACAGAACATTATGGATGGACTTTCTGCAGCATAACTTCCTTCAGAACCACCACAGAAAGCCTTGCCTTCAGCTGGTACCTGGGATTCAGACTTGAAACCTCCTAAACTGTGAGACTTACTTGTCAAATGGTTATTTTGGGAAAATGACCTGCTTATTGCTAATTACTTTGTAGCTTGGGTATACGTATTCTTGCTTATTTATCATTATTCTAATCACTAGTACACCACTTACCAGCTTGCTGTACTGAGGTAATCTGTAGGTGCTGTGTTGCTAGTGTGTCAGATGCCAGAGGGGTCACCCATGGTGGACAGATTTTAGTAGCATTCCCAGATTAAGACAAACTAGGAAGCAGGACTGGCCATCCACTTCTGAAATATCAGTGCTCTGAAAACCCTATGAACACACAGTAACATGGATAGTTATTGCATTAGAGGAAGAGCCGAGAAAGGATGTTGATCAAAATGAGAAGAAATAGCTGCAGATATCCTTTAATAGTTGGAAGATAGAATATATGAAGTATAAATGTTAATGAAACTAGAAGTTGTGAGAAATGAAATGGAATGCACAAACATTGCCATTCTAGGCATCAGTGAGATAAGATGGACTGGCTTTGGCCACTTTAAATCAGACAGTCACATGGAATTCCTATGCCAGGAATGCTGCATTCATAGTGAAAAAGACAGTTCTAAGTTCTGTGGCCCAGTGGTAAGAAGCTGTGCTGCAATCCCGAAGGCACATGGTTTGACTCCACCTGCTGCACCACCGAAGCAGTCTCCTCCTGTGTGATTAAATGCCTCTGAAAACCTGCTGCAGGGTCAGTTCTAACTCAAGGGCAAACAACAACATCCTTAAGTACAATGTTTTGAGTGGTACAGTATTACCCATACACATAACAGCAAAAACCTGTTAAGAGTTTTATTTAAATATATGCAACAACTAAGATAAAGATGAAGAAATTGAAGATTTTTATAAAATTTTGCAGTCTAAAACTGACCAAACATGAGATTAAGATATGTTAATGATAATCAATGCAAAAGTTGAAAACAATGAGGAAGGAAGGGTCGTTGGAAAGAATAGACTTTGGAATGGATATGAGGCCGAAAACAGACTCATCAAATTTTGTACATTCAATGATTTATCATAAATACCCTTTAAAAAAAAACACAACTTTACACATGGACCTCACCAGATGGACTGCACAGGAATCAGACTGACTAAATGCATAGAAAGAATCACTGGAGAAGTTCAATATTATCAGTCAAAACCAGGCATGGTGACTGTAGAACAGGCTAAGTTCAAATTGAAGCTGAAGAAAATGAAAACAAGTCCACAAGAACCAAAATAGGATCTCGAGTCTATCTCACCTGAATTTAAAAATCATCTTAAAAATAGGCTTGAAGCACTGAATATCAAATGACTGAAGATCAAATGAGTTGTGGGATGATATCAAGGATATCATTCATGAGGAGAGCAAGAGGTCACTGCAAAGTTAGAGGAAGAAGAAGAAAACCAAAACAGATGTCAGAAGAGACCTTGAAAACTGCAAGAGCCTTGGTAATACAAAACAAAGGGAAAAGATGCTGTAGTAAAAAAGCTAAACAGAAGATTGCAAAGGGCAGCTTGAGGGAAAAAAAGCAAAGTAATATAATGGATGGTGCAGAGACCTAGAATTGGAGAATAAAAGGGGAAGAACTCATTCTACATTTTGTTTCTTAAGCTGAAGGAACTGAAAAACCAAATTAAAGCCTTGAGTTGCAATACTGAAAGGTGCTGTGAGCAAAATCTTGAGTGATTCAGTAAACATCAAAAGGAGGAGGGAAAGCAGAGAATCACTGTAACAAAAAGAGTATGTGGATACTGAAAGTACCATACAATCAAGAGCCAAAGGTAAAGAAGTTCAAGCTGCACTGACGGCACTGGCAAAATATAAGGCCCCAGGAATCAATGAGCACCGACTGACATGTATCAAATGACAGAGGAAACCCACCAGTCTATGCCAGGAAATCTGGAGGACAGCTGTCTGGCCAACAGTCTGGAAGAGATCCACATTTGTTCCCATTCCCAAGAAAAGTGATCCAACAGAATATGGAAATTACCAAACAATATTTGTAATATTAAATGTAAACAAAATGCTGAAGATCATTCAAACCAGCTAGGAGAGTACATAGAAAACTGCTAGACATTCAAGCTGGAGTTAGAAAAGGCCATTGTGCCAGGGATATCATTGCTAATGTCATAAGAAACCTGACTAAAAGCAAAGAAGATCAGAAGAATGTCTGTCTGTGCTTTATTAACTATGAAAAGGCATTTGACTATGTGGACTGTAACAAATTATAGCTAACATTGAGAAAAATGGTAATCCTGGAACACTTAATTGTGCTCATACAAAACCTACACCTTGACCAAGAAGCTATTGTGCAAACAGCAAGGGAATACTACATGGTTTAAAATTAAGAAAGGTATGTGACAAGATTCTGACCTTTGTCCATACCTATTCAATCTGTATGCTATGCAAATTTTTTTATAAGGTGGACTCTATGAAGAAGAATGTGGCATCAGAATTGGAGGAAGACTCATCAATAACCTCATTAAGGAGATGACACAAATTTGCTTGTCAAAAGTGAGAACTTTGAGCACTTGCTGCAGAAGATCAAACACTGCAGCCTTCAATATAGACTGCTTCTCCATGTTAGGAAAGCAACAATTCTCATTGCCCAATAGGTGATAACATCATGATAGGTGAAAAGATTAAAACTCTTAACAACTTTATCTTGTCTTATGTGGATCTACAATTAGTATACCTGACAACAACATGGTAAAAACATTAGGGGAGTTCTGGTGGTTTAGCAGTAAGGAGTTGCACTACCAACCCAAAAGCACGTGGTGTGAATCCATCAGTTGCTCTGTGTGTGTCTCCAAGGAGCAGCTTGTAGGACAGTATTGAACTGCCAAGAGAACAAACAGGTCTGTCCAAGAGAACAAACAGGTCTGTCCTAGAGAGGATGAAACCAAGCTGCTCCTTGGAGACAAGGATTTTGAAGCTCTGACATACTTTTGGCATGTTCCTAGAAGGGACCAGTCCTTGAAGAAAGACATCATGCTTGGAAGGGTGGAAGACAGTACAGGAAAGACCGACACTGGATGAGACAGATTGACAGTGACTGGTGGTAGGTGTGTCTGAGACAGTGAGATTAGCTTAGGATAGGGTTGCTACAAGTGGCAGTCAATTCAGTGGCACAAAACAACAACCCATTTCAGTGATTTCATCTTGCTTGGATCCACAATGAACACCACTGGTACCAGCAGTCAAGAAATCAAAAGATTTTCACTAGGAAAATCTGCTGTCAGGGACCTCTCCAAAGTACTAACAAGCAATGCTGTCTGCATAAAGAATAGGGTGCCATGGTCATTTCAATTACCTGCAATACATCTGAGAGCTGAACAGTGAAAAAGGATAACGGAAGAAAGATTAATGCCTTTGAGTTGTCGTGCCTGGAGAAGAGTGCTGACTGTCCCATGGGCTTCCAAAAGAAGAAACATCTATGTCTTGGCGAAAGTGCCACCAGAGTGCTCCCTAGAGACAAGGATGCTTTGAGCATGTTGTTGTTAGAAGAGGCTATTCCTTGGAATGGGACATAATGATTGGAAAGGTAGAAGGCGAGCAAAAGAGAGGAGGATCCACAGTGAGATGGACTAACATAGTGGCTGCAGCTATGGGATCAGGTATATCAGAGATGATAAGGATGGCACAGGATGGGAGAGGGTTTAGGTATGAGCCTTACTCTGAAACTTACTGAATATGCAATAAAGATACAGTAACAATTGGTGACTGGAAGGCCCTGGTGACAAAAATGAGGGAAAGTGGGAAAAGAAATACCATTTAATCCAGCATTCCCACTCCTAAGTATATATTCCAAAGAAATAAGAATGGTGACACAAACTAACACACACAGCACCTTATTTATTGCAGAATTATTTATAATAGCAAAGGGTTGATAACAACCCAACTGTCCATCAACAGAAAAATGGCTGAAGAAAACTATAGGATATTCACACTATGGAGTATTATACTTCACTAAAAAACTATTAAGACTTTGTGAAATACTGCACAACACTGATTAAACAAATTATACTGTGTGGCAAAAGTCATAAAGATAATTATGGTACAGGACCACTACAGAAAGCTAAAGATTTACAAAGAAAGACTCAAACCTTAGCAGGAAACAGGTGGGAAGGGAGGGAGAGTAAAACATATGTTGGATAAAGGGAAATGCAATACAATTATTAGGCATTGTCAGTAATTAATGACATTAATCAATGGCAACTAATGTTAAAAAAACAAAATGAGGGTCACCTTTCGGTGGACTTGGGAGAAGGTTCTGTCACGATGTGGTACGAGATTCTCCCTGGACTCGCCGTCATGGCAGTGTGTTTGTTCATTCCGGGAGTAGCCACCGCGAACATCCAAAAGTTCACCAACAGTGGCAAGGAGAAAAGGGCTGCTCATTTTCCATACCAGTGGTGTTTGATGGAAAGAGATAGGAGGATCTCTGGGGTGAATCGCTACTGTGTATCAAAGGGTTTGGAGAACATTGACTAAAGAAGCATTCTTCCTGTTAGTGAAAAAACAACAGTCACCTAGCACTACTATAGAAGTCTGTGTTATGTAATGCTTACTAAAAATAAAACTACCAAGAAAAGGGGAAAAAAAGTTTATGATTGTAGGAAAATCCAATGATTGATAAACCTTCACTCAAAATATCTGGACACACACAAACACAAGAAATTTCCGAGATAACCTGGTAACTGATTGGAAGAGATCCATATTTATTTTCATTCCAAAACTGATCCAATAGAATGCAAAAATAATTGAACAATATCATTAAGACCACCACCAAGAAAATCCTGCTGAAATGAAACACAATGTAAATGAAAGATTGTAGAAAACACAATAATGTACATCAAACGCAATGTAAACTAATTATTGTATGAAAACCAATAAAAGTATTTAAAAAAGGAAATTCTGCTGAAAAGTTATTCCAAGATGGCTACAATACTCTATCAAGAACAAACTGTCAGAAATTCAGCTAGATTCAGAAGGTGTGGAACAAGGGATATCAATGGTGATGTCAGACAGACCTTGGCTGAAGGTAGAGAATACCAGATAGATGTTTACTTGTGTTTAATTGACTATGCAAAGGTATTCAACTGTGTGTATCATAATACATTATGGACTACAAGGAGAATGGTAATTCAAGAACACTTAAATTACACTCATGCAAATACTATATATATATAGATCAAGTGGCACATCTGAGCAGTTTAAGGGGATACTACATGGTTTACAATCAGAAAAAGTGTGCATCAAGGATGTAGCCTTTCTTCATACCTATTCAGTCTATTTGCTGAGCAAAGCATTTGACAAGCTGAACTATCTGAACAAAAATGCAGCATGAGACCTGGAGAAAGAATCATCAACCAACATTATGCAGATGATATTACCTTGCTTGCACAAGGTGAAGATTTGAAGCACTTACTACAGAAGATCAAAGACCCCAAGCTTTAATATGGATTACATCTCAACATCAAGAAAATACCTCACCACTGAATCATCAAGAGGCATCATGATAGAAAGAGAAATGACTTGTCAATCAATTTTACTTAATTCATAATCAACATGCATGGAAGCACCAGTCAAAAAAAAATCAATGTAGTGCATTGGGCAAATGTGCTGTCAAGGACCTCTTAAATGTGTTAAAGAGCAAGGCTGTTAGCTTAAAGACTATGGTGCTCCTAGCCCACAATGGAATATTTTCAGGTAGTACATATGCATGTGAAAGTGGGGTAAATGAAGGAGAAGAGAACTAAAGAATTAATACCTTAGAACTGTGCTCCTATTGAAGAGTACTGAATATACTATGAACTGCAAAAGAATAAATATGTCTTGAGGGAAGTGCAGCCAGAATGCTCCTTAAGAGGGAAGGATAGTGAAACTTTATCTCACATGCTTTGAGAATGTTGTCAGGAAGTGCCAGTCTTAGGGAAAAAAAGACATTATGAGGGGCAAAGTGGAAGGTCAGTGAAAGACCCTCCACAAGATGGTTTAGCACAGTGACTACAACAATATAACTGAGCATGATTCAGTTTGTGAGGATGCTGCAGGACTGGGCAACATTTTATTCTGTTGTTCACTGGGGCACTAAGAATTGTGGCCAACTTGTTGGTACCAAATGCAACACTGAACAACTAGGGTAAGACAAGACCATTTCTGCCCCCAAAAGGGGTTCACTAGGACTGTTCAATACTATAATTTGTCATATTATAAATGTTGGTTTGTAAACTTTAAGGAAAAAAATCTACCATTTCTTTTTTTTTAACTGCCATCAAGTTGTTTGTGTTTCAGAGCAATGCCATGGGAGTTTTGTTGGAAGTCCATTCCCACTCACAGTAACAGAGAAGACTGTTCTAACAGGGTCCTCCAGGCTGTAATCTTTATGTAAAAGTTAACACCAGGTCTTTCTCCCAGAGGTGCCAGGTCAGTTCTAACTGTCACCTTTAATCAGCAGTTGACTGCATAACTGTTTTACCACCAGGGCTCATTGGTACATTCCTGAGTCATTAGGGAGTGCTGGTGGCTTAATGGTAAAGAGTTGAACTGCTAACCTGACTGCCCATGATTAGAATTCAACAGATGTTCCACAGGTGAAAATAGGGGCAGTCTCCTCCCATGCAGTTTACTACCTCAGAAAACCCTCTGGAGGGTCAGCTCCGACTTGACAGTACTTAACAACAAACATTAGCAAGGAGCTTTATAAGCACAATACTTCATTTTAAAAAGGAATATTTAATTCAATATTACAATTAAGAACAGCTTTAAAAAATAGAAGCAGATTAGTGGCTGAAAAAAGAAAAATATTATTATTTCCCTTAGAGGGGATTCTGATTGCCAGTTCTCTATAGTTAAATACTAGAGATATCCCATCCCACAAATAGCTAAAATTAGAGATATCTCATTTGATTCCTGAAGGGCTGAGAGTAAACAGTCTGTATGCTGAAAGAGAAAAGTATAACCAACAGCTGTGCAACTTAGCATTTAAAATAGGCTGGCATACCAGATCAAGCCAACTAGCATACAAGGACCAGGCTCATCTCCACATCTATATTCTTCTGGATCCTTCTTGACTTCCATCTCTGCTACTCCAAAAGAGCCTTGAGGAAAACAGGTGCAGAACAGATGCCCACTTCTCTGCATGGCAATTAGTGAGAAAGAGTATTCAATTCTTACAGTCCATTCAATACCTCACTCAACTTGAAAAACTGCCAGTTCTGTCAAATATGCCAACACTCCAATAAAGTATTTATGACACAGAATCTGAAAGAAAATAAAATAGAATACAATTAATTATGAGAACAAGGCAACTTGATTTTGAGTGATCCACATTAACAATGGCCCAGTTGTTGCAATTTAGACATTAAGCTAGCTCTAACTAAACTAAATGCAATATTCTTATAAAATTTTCTAACACTACGTTTAGGGAATCTATATGCATTTAGTTTCAAATTTAAACATAAATGTGTAAGCTTTTCCTCAGGCTTGAAAGCCTGATGGAGATGAATTAATTACTCCTCCTCTTCTAATGCCCAGCCCCAGGCACAGGACCACTTGTGTCAGCAGCTTGAGCCAACAGATAATGGAAGAATGCAGAGGGCTGGCTGGAAGATGGGCCTAAGTAACACATAGCCACTGGACAAAGTGACATTTCCTCTTGACTTCTTATTGTTATGTGTCATCAAATCGCTTGGGACTCATAGCAACCCTGTAACAGCTGTCTTGAGCCAACCTCATAGTCTCTGAACATATCTACCCCCATTACCCTATCCACTCAGTCAATCCATTTCATCGAGGATCTTCCTCTCCTGTGCTGTGTCCCTCCACCCTCTCAGGGATAATGTCCCTCTCCAAGGACTGGTCCCTCCTTGCATGTTCAAAGTATGTCAGATGGAGCTTCAGAATCCTTGCCTCCAAGGAGCACTGTCGTTTCACTCTCTCCAAGACAAATCTGTTTGTTCTCCTAGCAGTCCATGGTATATTCAATACTCCAGCACCACAGCTCATCAATTCTCTATCATCCTTAGTTACAGTCCAGCTTTCTGATGCATAGCAAGTAATTGTGAAAACCAAGCCCTGGATCAAGCACACCTTGTCTCTAGACTCTCAATTGCTCTTCAGTACTGAGGAGAGGTCCCTGACAGCAGATTTTCCCAGTGCAAGTCACCTTTTGATTTCCTGGCTGCTGGTCCCAAGAGTGCTGATTGTGGAGCCAAGCAAGCTGAAGCTGTTAACAATCTCATTCTCTTCACCATCTATCATGATGCTGCCAGTTGGCCCAGTGGTGAGAACCTTTGTTTTCTTGATATTGAGCCTCAATCCATATTGAAGGCAACAGTTCTTGACCTTCTGCAGCAAATGCTTCAGGTCCTCCTCAGTTTTGGCAAGCAAAGTTGTGTCATCTCCATAATGCTGGTTGTTGATGAGTCTTCCCCCAATCTTGATTGCCACATTCCTCCTCACAGAGCCCAGCCTCCTGGATGATCTGTTCTGTATATAGACTGAAAAGGTATGGAGATAGGATGTATCCCTGGAGTACACCCCTCCCAATTTTGAACCATGCAGTTTTTCCCTGCTCTTTTCTGATAAATGCCTCCTGGTCTAGGTATAGGTTTCACATAAACACAATCAAGTGTTCTGGCATCCCCATTCTTCTCAGAGTTCGCCACAGTTTGTTGTGATCCACACAGTCAAACACCTTTGCACAGACAATGAAATACAGACATTCCTTCAGTATTCTCTGCTTTCAGCCAAGATCAGAGGGATTAAAACTCCTGCTCTGTCCTCTAACAGTACTGATGCCAT
The DNA here is from genome assembly GCF_000299155.1 of Elephantulus edwardii. Lineage (NCBI taxonomy): Eukaryota > Metazoa > Chordata > Mammalia > Macroscelidea > Macroscelididae > Elephantulus > Elephantulus edwardii. Next base: position 83,554 of record NW_006399867.1, on the reverse strand, counting down.
TTCTGGCATCAGTTCACCTACAACATAGGTGCTTATTAAACAGCATGTTACTAAACATGGCCTCCAGTGTGGTCTGTTGGCGTGTTCAAACTAATCAGGGACCAAAACCAGAACCCTTGACAATGGAAAATGGGAAAAGTGACTTGATAAATATTCCAGGCTAATTTAAATCTCATATCTACATATATATGAATATGAATCCAAAACACTGCTCAAAGTAAAAATTATTTTACTGTATGAAGACTACCACTTTAATAAATTTACAACTGTTCGTTAATGGGCTTTAAAAAGAATGAAGATTAGGGTTCTATGGACCAACTAACATCTGCCCCAGGTGGAATAAGGAAGGAGTATCTAGGAATTCTTGGTCCTTTATGAAAATCTGAGTATTCACCTTTTCCAATGGCATCTAATTCCAATAAGTACCTTTAAAAAGCTATGTAACTGTCAGACACTGGATGTTGTGGTTGTGTGCCACTGAGTTGGAATCAGCCTATAGCTGACCCTCCAGCGAGTTTTCAGAGGCAGTTAATTGCACAGGAGGAGAATGTCCATCCTTCTTCCCTGGAGAAGTTGATGGATTCTAATGCATGCCTTTGAGTTGCAGTGCAGCTTCTTACTAATAGACAACTAGAGTTCCTTCAGAAATTGGCTAATGTCATTAATTTCAAGCTTTTTGAGAGGTGGAGTGTTGAAGTTAAAAGTGATTTGAATCAGATGATGGAGAACAAATTCTGATGGCTCTTACTAGCTGTGTGATATTAGGGAAGGTACCTCTCTGCTCTAGGTTTCACCTTCCTCTTATGTAAATAGTTTGTTATGTGTTAAGTGCTTATTAGTGCCTTGCACAAATTAATACTTAATAAAACATGGCATTATTGGAACCTAGTATCCAGTATTTGATACCCCAATGGCACAAGGTTCAGCATCACAGCAAACCCAAGATTACCTCATTACAGCAAATTTGATGAATGGTATGGTATAGTATAGATTGGGAAACTTTTAACTATAATCTCTACTAAGAAAACATAAAATATCATAACTCAGTGTATACAAATGTGTACCTTTATCATGTGCAAAATAATTTTTTTCATATTTTCTATTTTATTTCATTCCTTTTTGTTTTTAATGCTTATCTCTTCCCATTATAATTATTTCCCAACCTACCATTGAATTACAAACTCCAATAGGGAAATCACTACTATGAAATTACTGAAACCTAACAGACGAGAGTCAAATATTGATAATGCTTTTTTATTAGGCTATTTTATATATGTTACCTAAATCTTTCATGGCTGCAATTTCCTCATTTTAAAAATAAATTCTTTTGTCAACATATCTTAGTAATAATTTCACAAAATGGCTGGTATAATCGGCATTACTGAATTGTGAAAAATGTTGGAATGAGAAAAATATCTATATTTTTACAACTATGAAAAAACAAAATATAGATTAAAATATCTACCCATAGTTTTACACAAATACCACATACCTTCTATGTTTGTTTGCCAACCACTCTCTCCAGAAGAGAAGCATTTATGTAACTATTACAGTGTCAGTTTTTTGTTTTATTATTAATTTTAAATAAAATTTACAGAGACTTTGGATTTCCATTCATTCATTGTTGCACTTTTCTCCCTTCCCACCCCTCCCCCCAGTTTGCTCTCCTCTTTGAAAAGTAAAAGAAAAATTCTTTCATTGTTATACAGTCCCTCCCTGCAAGTCCCCTTAACAGTGCCAGTGTTTTTAAAAAAATTGTTTTAAGTGATACTTACAAAAAATATTCCCAAAGGGGGTAGAGAGCTATTGGCAAATAAATGTAGAAAGTGTATTATTTGTGTGGCCAGGTTGTTCTAGAGATTTGAAGTAGGGTACATTAAATCCTGAATACAGTGACAAGACCACTGCGGGAAACATGCACTGACAATTTGGTACCATGTGGGTGCTAACTCTACTTCTAATCCTTCTTGTGATAAACACTCAGTAGAAGGCACAGCAACATCTCTATTATTTCTTTCCTGGCAGGATAGAAAAGACTAAATTATAAAAAATGATGTTCTAGGTCTATCTTTCTGGCTTTGTCTTTTCTAACCTACCAAAAATCTTCTGTTACTCTAGTAATTACTGAAAAAGTGATCAAGAAAGACATTTAAAAGTTTCAATAATTATTACAGAGTAATAAATTCTATTATTACCAATCTACAGCACACAACATATATTTTCATTCCATTGAGAAGCAAGCTATTATAATCACTGTAAGTTGGAAATGACAACAGCATCTAACAGCAATATTCAAGAACAATTTGGAAAATTGCTTCAAACTGTTTGAAACACCTACTATGTGCAAGAAAATGAGCTTACAATAGTGAAAACAAAAGCACTGTTTTTTTAGTACATTTTGTAAAGCATAAAAGAAAATCACTAATGTTTCAAGGCAGTACACATTTAAATGTTTATCGTGGAAATTCAATTATCATTTTGAAAACTATGCAACAATAAGGGAAAGTATTTAACTAGATGTAAGTGTTCAAACTAACCTTTATTTTTCCATCAGTATGTGCTGAAGCTACAGATGTTGAAACACGAACCAGTCTTGTGGCTGATAAATGAATTCTGAAATGTCTATGGAAATGTGAATAAAGGCAGTCCATGAATAAGTCAACTTCTTCTTGGGTAACTTCATCAGGGGTTTTATGGATACTATCCCACAAAGCTTTTGCATCCTCTGGATGAATGGCATAAGAAATATCCAGACTTTGAGGACTACAGGGTACAGACCAAAGAAATTCAGTAGTAGCCATGTAATGATCCATTTTGCATGCAGTCCACATAGCAGCCATCCAGGAAAGATTAAAGGCACTAATAGATAAGGGGCTGAAGTAGCAGTCAAAAGTTTTCTGAAACCAGGTTCCAATTAAGGCTGTATTCGACTCTGCTCCATTTACAAGGAATAAGGGAAGACAAGTGAAATCTTCTGTAACAGTCTCTAAAAGAGTGTCTCCAAATATACAGCAGAACCAACCAGTCCACAACACTTTACCTTCTTTGCTTGCTGATGGCAATTGAGATTTTGACAGAATCTACAAAGAAAGAAAGTAAAATACACTCAAGTTCAAAAGCATATTTAATCCTAAATTAAATCTTCTTAAAATGAGTACATTTACTATATAAACTATTGAATGGAAAACTAATAGGAACAGGTTTCATATATACAGCTAGCCCAAGTTCAATATGCCCAATTTCTTTAATCATTGCTCCATATTCAAATTCTTTTTTTATTGTGATTTTAATGAAAGCTTACAGAAAGGTTGGGTTTTCATTCATTCATTGTTGCATGTTTTCCTCCCTCCCTGTTCTTTCCCCAGTCCACTTTATAAGCACCTCCTTTATCAGACTGTTGACATACCACATTCAAATTCTTACACTATCCTGCTCACTCTTTTCTGAAACTCTTCTGCAACCAATACAATCATTCAGAAGTTAAATGCAATCATTCAAGAAGGCTTAACCTCAAAACTAATTTATTTGGACCTAGATTATTCTATTAATTTAAACACCGATTGCAGTAGTTTTTTAGTTGACTACTATCTATCTATTAGAACAACATCCACTCTTGTTAACAGGTAAATATTCCCCAGTTTATACTGAGGCAATAAACATCCCTCTTAAAAATGTTAATCTCTTTTAATTTGGCCATTGTGTCAGTTCATGCAAATCTTTTAAGATCTTGAGTATATTTTCAAGCAAACTGACTAACATTTCAAACTTTAATTTGTAAACTGCATGACAAGCACAGTTTCCAAATACTCTTAGACATTTTCTATTATAAAATAAAACTGTGAAGATTAAGAGCACAACCTTGTAATCTCTTGCTGCACAAGATGGTGAAATCTGACAAAAGTAACTTTGAATGATCAAGTTTAAAGTGGTATGATAATGTTGAGACTATAACCCCACATTCACATTACTTATCATATCCTTTTCTATCAAAGGGTACTCTAGTGGCCTAGGTGGTAGGAAGTTGTACTGTTAACCCAGAGGTGTCCCCCTCCAACAGTCTGAATCCACCAGTGCTTCTGACGGAGAAAGACTCTCTCCCATGGGGCAATCTCCTCCCATGCAATTTACAGTCTGAAACCCAGAGGAGATCAGCTATGAGGTTTTCTGAGGTTCAAATCTAATCATGCTGTTACTTTTCCATATTTTACAATCTTGTGAAGGAGATTATAAGACTTCAACTACCAAGAGATATACAATGTCTATCATAACTTTATGACCCATGAGACCTGCAATCCTTTTAGGAAATTTAGGTTTAACTTGGACATCTGGAACAAGCTATTTTCAATAGTTCCACATTCCTATCCCCTTACAAAGTTACCATAAAAGCAGGAAAGAATAGATGTTCACTAAGATGTGAAGAAATTACATCCCTCATACATTGCTGATGGGACTGCAAAATTGAAGTCTTCATGAAGAACAGGTTGGCAGTTCCTCAAAAGTTAAACTGGAAACTACCATGACCACTGTTGGCAATCTGATTCCCTACAAAACAAAGCAGAACTGTTCCCACAGGGTTTCCAAGGTTGTAAATCTCTATGGGAACAAACTGCATCATCTTTCTTCAGTGAAGTAGCTGGGGGATTCGAACTGTCAATCTCTGAACAGCAGCCCAACACTTAGCCCACTACCATAAGAGCTTCTTACCATATGACCCAATAATTCTACGCCTAGGTTTAATACCCAAAAGAACTGAAAGCAAAAACATAAACAGATAGTTGTACACAGTGTTCACTGCAGCACTATTCACAACAGTCAACAAGTAGCACCAACATAAATGTGCACCAGGAGATGACTGGATAAACAAAATGTTATACACGCCTACAATGGAATATTACTCAGCCATAAGAGAAGTACTGACAGATGCTGAAATACAGATAAACTCTAAAGACTTCTAAGTGAAATAAGTAACTTACAAAAAGAGAAATATGATATGGTTGTCCTTTTATGTCTAGAGTAAACAAACACAAAGAGATCAAAGTTTATTAGTCGCTCCCAGGAGAGGGAAAAATGAAAATACATCACTTAGGAATGACTGACTGGATAATAATCATGGTTGAGCATGAACATCTCTGAACTATGTACATGAAAATGGTTGAAATGACAAAATGATTGAAATGGAACTTTTGTGGTGTCTATGTATTTGCTACAATTAAAAAATAAATAGGTAATGTCAAAAAGGGTGGAAAGCTTTCATTTTCTACATGCTGTGGCTCATGTTCTGACTTGGCACCAACTAAAAGCTGTGGCAGCTCCCACTCCCAGCAGGGAACTTGACTGGTGTTTGGCTCTAGATAAAGCAAAACAGGCTTTATGCTCCAAGTATTGTGGGTACCTGTTGTAACTTTTCTGGGGGCTGCCTAAAGACTAAAAGTGAAGCACTTTTCTCCATCTAGCCTGTCTTAGAGAACATGCAGGATAAAGGACAGCAACAATACACAAAGGTTATAACTTCATGTAGCCATCTGGGGCTGAAGAGTACAAGACATATTAAAGGTCCATAGGGAGTTGAACTGCTTAACCAAAGGCAATTACTCTCTGGTAGTTCGAATCCCTGTGCAGCTCTGAGGGAAAAGATGAGAAATCTCCCAAGTAATTTACAGCCTTGGAAATTCAATGGAGGGTCAGCTATGAGTCAGTTCCAACTAAATAACAATGAGTTTAAGTTGGTTTTGTTTCTTTATCTTTTTTTAATGACTGGAAACAGATGCCAGGGAAAGCTTCTGTAGGAAATCAGGGCATTCAAAAGAACCATATTGGTAGAATTAAGAAAGCCACATATAAGCCTAGGGTAAAACACATGGTTAGGAATTCTTGAGAAGACACTATAATTTCACCTCAGGCTGACTCCTAGGTATAGTGTAAGTCTACAATTCTTATTATGCCAAAGAGTTTTTCTTTTACTTTTCAAGAAGAGTGAATTGTGGGGGAGGGGGTGGACAGGGAGAAAAGTGCAACAATGAATGACTAGAAACCCTAAGTCTCTGTAAACTTTCATTAAAATTAATTTTTAAAAAGAATTTAAAATGGTTGCTTTTTCTCAAGTTGACCACCATTTTCTTTCAAGTCACTTTTAGATTCAAGCTTCTAATCTTTTGGTTGGCAGTCAAAGGCAGTAATAATTTGTACTGATCTTGGATTCATCTCTGTAATAACCATGATTATATTCTAATTAGGAAAAAATTATACTTTGCCATATCTGATTACATATCTGGTGACTTAGTGGCAAAGAGCTGCGCTGCCAACTCAAAGGCAGGCAGTTCGAATCCATCAGCTGCTCCACGGGAAGGGTGGACAATCTCAATCCATGAGATTTAGTGCCTCTGAAAACTCACTGAAAGGTCAGTCATGGATTGGCACACAACAACATCATCAGAAAGTTCTGATTCTGATAGCAGAGTTCATAGCTGTGCAGCTAACCCAAAGGCTGCACTTCCCTCAGTCTCCTCCCCTGAGATTTATAGCCTTGGAAACCAGCTGGAGAATTAGTTATGAGAAGGAACCAATGGTAATGAATGAGTGAGTGAATTATTGCAATTCATGTTATCAACAGGAGTCAGTGCTTGGAAGAGGATATCAGTCTTGGAAAGATGGGAGGGTCAGAAAAGGAGAGAAAAGATGGACTGTCACAGTGACTGCAACAATGGGCTTAGACAAGGTGGAGACTATAAGGATGGCACGCGCTCAGGCAAGGTTTCAATCTGATTATACCTGGGGTCACTGTGTTGGCGTCAACTCCATGGAGCACAAAGCAATAAATTACCATAATTTGGTAAAAAAAGAACTAAAAATACCCCAACAACAAACAATTCATTGCTGTGCAGTTGGGACTGACTCACAGCTGACCCTATATTGGGTTTCTGGGGCTGTAAATTACATGAGACTGATCATGTCTAACCCACAGAGTCACTGACGGAGTCAAACTACTAGAGATAGAGGCTTTGGGTCAGCGGCATAGCTCCCTACAGACTAAATCACTAGAGCTTCTTAGTTTATAATACACAGACTTGGAAATTTTAAAACAGTAGGATAATACAAAGCAATTTCCAAACCAAGAAAATGCGTATGTTTTCCCCCTAAGGAGTTAGTACTTTTCACATACAGTACCTGAATAAGAAATGCTTCTGGGTCCCTTTGAGTTCCTTTCACTCCTACAAGGGTAGAGAAAATCACTTTGAAGTTGATGTCTTCTCCTACTTCCACAGCAAATCCTTTTTGCTTTTCAGCAGTAATAAATGCACTCAGAAGTCTTGAATACTCTTTGAAATTAGTATAGGAAAATTTATATAAGGGAGTTGAACTATATAAAGTCCACTGCTTATGTAGCAGGAAAGTAATCTTCTGAGGATCAACATCTTCCTAAAAAAATAAAGTTTAAGAATTAGGAATACTAGTAAATAATGCAGTCATAGTAAACTTAAAAATTAACACAATATCAGACACTTGATCTTTGCACTCTAAGAAAAGCACTTCACACAGAATTCTTAGCAGATTTGTCAACAGCACTTTGCATCTGTTGTACCTTCTCTTTGGAATGCTCTCCCCCAAGATGTTCACATGGCACAGTTCTCCACATCATTCAAGTCTCTGCCCAAACATTACCCAAGGATGTCCTGTCTTAAAACAACATCTGTGGCCACTCCAACCTTGTCACTTGATATTCTCTTCTAAACCAAACTCACTGCCAGAGTCAATTCCACCTCACAGTAACCCTCTATTGGTTTTTGAGACAGACATCTTAAAAGGAAGAGACTGTCCATCTTTCTCTCATAGAGTCACTGCTGGATCCAGCTTTGAACCGCCTGAGAGATACAGTGATTTTTGGTTAGTAGCACAACCCGCTATGCAGTACACTGATGCCATCAGAGTTCCTTCTATCTTCTCTTACTCTGCTTTATCTTTCTTCAAAACACTGGCATCTACTTGACAGTGTATTTATCTGATTTTAATTGTCTTTCTCCCCTTCTAGAGCGTGAGCATGAGAACAAGACATCATTTATCTGTACACCACTATACATCTCTACCACCAGAACCATGTCATCCAAAACAGATGTTCAATAAATACTTACTGGATGAACATTTACAGTTCACTTTTAGAAATTTCAAACAAAAAAATCTAAAAAAGAATAAACATTCTCAAAGCATATTAATTTTATTAACTCTATCTATGTGAGAATGGTTACCCATGGTGGACAGTGTTTGGTGAAGCTCCCCAATTAAAACAAACTTGGAAGCAGGAGTGCATCCACTTCCACAATAGCTTGCCTCTGGAAACCCTATGAACCTGGAGAAAGGATGAAAGTTTTACAGGAGGTGTCCAGGACTTTCGTTCATAGGCTAGCTATGAGTCGCCCGAGACTCTATGGCACTTAACAACAACAACATCTGTGTAATTATAAACATTACAGTAAATTCACTAAATTTTTTTAAAATAGCCAAAATCTTGGGAGCGTTTTTGCCATGCTCTGCTGTACATGTACACACACTACAAAAATCACAACTACTTCATCTGTATTAACCTGCGGCACTGTAGAGGGTCTTTATACAGGCACATGGTTTTGTTTTGAACTGAATGTTCCTGTAAGTCTACACTTCTTTAGACTTGCAATGCTCAAACTATATTTTGAAATTTTCACTACTTAACTAAAGAAAAAAAAATATTTGTAGTTAACTAGAGCCTTCACTGAAAGCCATAAACATTTTCTTATTACCGTAAAAACATAAAGCAGAATTATCTGTATCATAAATATGAGAAAGCATTGAATTGGGCAATCTGATTTTTAATTTATATAAAACATCAATTTTCTGATTACTTCTATTACCAGAACTAGTAATTTTTCCGTAAAACTGCACAAAAATCTTCTCAATATCCCAATAAATATGAAGCACATAACACTGAGAAGGCGCATTGCCATGGGAAAGTCTGCTGTTAGGGACCTCTCCAAAGTGCTGAAGAGCAACGGTATCTCTTTGGAGACTAAGGTGGGTCTGATACAAGCCATGGTCTTCGCAATCACCTGTTATGCATCAGAGAGTTGGACAGTGACCAAGGAGGATAGAAAGAGAATTGATGCCTTTGAGCTGTGGTGCTGGAGAAGAGTATTGAGAATACCATGGACTGCTAGGAAAACAAACAGATTTGTCCTGGAAAGGATTAAACTGGGTGGCTCCTTGGAGGCAAGGATTCTGAGGCTCTGTCTAACATACTTTGGACATGTTGTGAGGAGAGACCGGTCCTTAGAGAGGGACATCATGCTTGGGAGGGTGGAGGGATGGCGCAGGAGAGGAAGGCCCTCTATGAGGTGGATTGATTCAGTGACTGGGATAATTGGGATGGGAGTGTCAGAGACAGTGCGACTGGCACAGGACAGAGCGGAGTTTAGGGCTGTTGTACATAGGGTCGCTATGAGTCGCAGGCGACTCGATGGCACATAACAACAACAACATAGGCATGGGTGATTAGCTTGTCGCTAAGTGACTCAAAACCAAACATCTAACTTAAAAAAATAGGATTCAACATCCTATTTCAGTCAATTATAATTTACTAATATTATATGTCTCCGTAACATTTTCTCACCAGTTAAACTTGGAATGTATAATACCAAAACAGCTTAGTGATGAATTATAAACCCTGAAATACAAAATTTCATAAATTTATACCAATACTGAATGAATTAGTGAATGACTGGAGCAATGAGAAAAGTTCAACAACAGAATACCAAAGGCTACTTAATATGGATGGTGTTAGAAAATAATTTCATAATCATCATGATAAAGATGGGAACAGGCAAAATTACCGAGAGATATGCATGGAGAATAGGCTTCTTCCTTATCCTGATTTACTGGGGCAACCAGAGCTTTAAGCGTTCATGGCCAAAAGCAAGAAAAAGCGAAGCAGAGCAAAAGCTTTTTTGATGGAAGAGGTGGTTTTCATTTCTTTGTGTCTTCTTCCTTCACCTAACCTGTACCACAAAGCATCAGCAATACAAGGAGAAACTCTGAACACAATCAAGCTGCAAGGATACTGTGAGGAATTTCCATCTGGGCAGCACAAACAGTTCCACTGATTTTACCAACACCCCAGAGAACCCCAGCTGGAAGGAATTGTGACAAGGTTTTTCAGCCAGCAAGGATATTTCCTGCAGATGCACCCAGATAGTACCACTGACAAAAAACAAGGATGAAAACAGTAACGACACTCTCTTCAATCTAATTCCTGTGGGCCTGTGCGTGGTGGCTCTCCAGGGGATGAAGGCCAGCCTCTATTTGGCCATGATCTACAGCTCAGATGTTTTCACTCCAGAATGCAAATTTAAGGAATGTGTGTTTGAAAACTACTGTGTGATCTAGTCTTCTACACTGTACCATCAGTAAGACTCAGGATGAGTGTGGTTTCTGAGACTCAATAAAGGTTAAATTATGAAGGGGAACAAAGTGAAGAAATCCAAGCCTTCATCCCATCTTCATGTACATACTGGTATATATGTACAGAGAGCCATCACTATATGAAAATGGAGAAAAACAGAGATGTTTGAGGAAAAGTTCTGGAACACCAACCATGAATGGAGGCAAAGTCGTGAATAGATTCAACATAGCTGCAAACTCTTCTCTGCCCTTTCAATTCCCTTCCCTTTCTTTTCTTTCCTTTTATCCTTCACTTCCAATAAATTCACCCAAGGAAAGGAGAGGAAAATGGTAACGAAGGATCCCTAATGGCTAAGATTCAGCCCGCAAAATCTTCCTTTGTGTAGGACAAGAAAAGTGAATCAAAGCTTGCCTGCTGCAGTGTGGTAGGAACTGCATGGTAATTAGCACACCATAAATCCAAAGGGAAAAGAAATAAATCAGGACTCCACACACACTATAAATTAAATAGGTTGGTTATTAACTGAGGGCTAAATGTAACACAGATGTTAACTGTAACAAAGATAAAGATACTATCTTAAAAAAAAAAGAAAAGAATTACCAATGAGTACTAAATGTAACAAGAAATTGTGATGGGAACAAGATGTTTGCATTATCTTAAAAGTGTTTCCAATAGATTGTTCATTAACTCTAAAAAACAGGGGGTAGAGAACCACCAGTAGTTATACAGTATCACTCACACTCATTTAATGCCTTCAAGTAGGAACCAACTCATAGTTGATCCTCCAGTAGGTTTTCTGAGATTGTGAATCTCACAGGAAGATGTTGCCCTTCTTTCTCCTAAAGAGCCACTGGTGGATTTAAAGTGCCAGACAGGCATCACTTTTGGATTAGCAGCTCTCTATGAACCAGGTCACCAGAGCTCTCCAATTACATAATATCAAAAATATTCAAACTCATCCATCAACAAACGAATGGCTACAGAAGCTGTGGTAGTCACACAATGGAATATTATGCAGCACTGAAAAACAATGAACTCATGAAATATACAAAATGAGTAACCATGGAGGACATTATGCTGAGTGAAATATCTTAGTCACAAAAGGATACATAATGCCACTGCTATAAAACAGGACTGACATGGGAGTTGGGAGAAAACTAAGAAAAGAAGGGGTAAACAATGTACACGGCATTTTAACAGACAAGGGAGTGAACTGTATAAAAGGGATATGTGATTAGGTATTATTCATAACAATAAAAGATTTTTTTTCAAAGAGAAAAATAAACGGGGAAAGGGAGGAAAATGTGCAACAATGAATGAATGGAAATCTAATTTCTCTACAAACTTTCATTAAAATCTTAATTAAAAAAATTAAAACTCATAGCTGACCCTTGGAGACTGCCCATCTTTCTCCCCAGAAGCAGCTGGTAGATTCAAACAGCCTACCTTTGGTTTGGCAGCATACTCCCTACCCATTAGGCCACCAGAACTCCCTAATTATATAATATAGGGTAGAGAAATTGGGCAACATCTTGATAGGATGAGGACAATCAGCATTGTCTATGTGCTACCAGATGTGACTTCCCAAGAAAGATACAACCACAGCACCTATTGTTTCTGACAAGAATACAAAACATCAATTGAATCATGAGGAAACATTAAAAGAGATTATTCTTATTTCAAAAGAGGAAATGACTTCAAAAATGTCAATGTAACAAAAAAATAAAGAATAGCCGTAAAGGTAATCTAAATAAATCCTAGATATAACAAACAATGCTGAAAATGTGAAATAACTTTTTAAAAAATCGTTTCTTATTTTATTACCTGAAGGATCAAGAAGATATAAAAATACTAACCAAAAAGAAATATTTTGTACACGAGTAGTCTCAATTGTTTGGTAGCATGAAGCATACCTGAAGTTGTGAAGAATGAAGAACCTTCTTTCGAGGTGGAGTTGAGACAAATTTGGTCTGCTTCCTGACTGATTCTAATCGTCTCTGCAGAGGGGTGGCACCTAAAAAGTAATCTTTATGCCGACAAGATGTATTTTCTCTAGGAGTCAATTCTGATTCTGATGCATCATAAGTATCCATGGTCTACATAAAAAAGAAATAAAACCAGAATTTTAAACACTGAAAGTCAATTTACATTCAAGTTTCATGCAGGTAGAACTCAGCTTAGGACATGTCACATCTAGGAGGGAACCCCATTACCCACCACCTGCTACTGATCACAAGCCCCTGGTAAAGAAGGCATCCTTGCCTACAACTCAGTAACAGGCTAGAGGGATCACAAGTGCAGCACACATAGATGAGAGACCACTGCCACCCTACTTCTTCTTGATCAAAGGGCTACATATTTGCCACCCCAGTGACTCCAGCATCCATAACCAAGATGTCACTTGTCACCCCCCAATTCCATCATAATAATCAGAGTTCCAGTCTCCAGAATTGGGATTTTTGAGGGTACTTTCCTGTTAGCCTTCGCCATATTTCCAATTACATTCATTTCCATTTGCATTCACCTTAGGGTGAAAAGAAGACCCAAGTGTGGAGCTACCTTTTCTTAAAGGGTCTCCCCCTCCTTTTATATCTTTTAATATAAATATCATATACAAAAGCATTATCTAATTAAGGGTCTACTGTTTTACAAAATGAGCAGATATCAGTGCATCAGAAAATACTGTGGCACTTTATCCAGAGTGATGACAATTAAGCACTGCTTTTATTTTTTTTTCACAAGGAACTCTGGTGGCTGAGTGCTGGTTTACTGGGCAATAATTTGAGTCTAACTTGTTCTACATGGGAGAAAAATGGGCAGTCTCTGCCCTTAAAGAGTTAGAGCCTCAAAGCCAGAATCCTTGGTTCATCAAGTTGGTTTCTCTGTAAAATAAATGTAGGTAACATTAGAAGAGCCAAGTCTGACCTCCACCAACTCCACAAGGGAACTGTCCTCCCTAACAACATCCACAGTATAAAACTAATTACTATAAGGTCAGACATGGTCTCCCATGATCCTGCCCCCACTGTTATTAATTTCAATACCAAGTCCTACTGCTCTACTAAGTCCAATATCCACTCCAATGACTATATAGACTTTATAGAACCATAGTTATGGTTGCTACTTAATAGCTTTTTTTTTCTAAGTACTCCAGCAAGCTTGGGTGAAGGCCTCTATCTCTGGTTCTGTGGAGCAACAGTCCAAAGTCAGCTTTGTCTCAGGCTGGTCTTTGGTTTTCTGCTGAGGCTGCTGTTGCTCTTGTGGAGATCTTGGTCTGGCTGGCACAGGAATCTCTGGTCCCAAAGGACCACTGTTGGAACAGAAATCTCTGGTCTCATTGACTCCTCATCCTTTTTGGTTGAGATTTTCAATTTCTGCAACTGAATCCACTCAATTTACTGGCTAGACTAGCCATCCCCTTGTGGAGAGAATAATACACCCAAGTTTCATGTTCTCATTCATCCATGTGCCAAAGTCAAAGTCAATCAATGACTTGGAAAACCACTTTGAACAATACCCTTGACAGCACACCACCCTTCTCTATACTTTGTTTTCTTGTATTCTTCTGGCATTCAACTGAAATAGGGGTGAGCAATGTGTCTTCCTTAGATCTCATAGTTCTGATTCATGTATGGATTCCTTTTCTTCCTCCCATTTCTGTTAAGTGGGTATTCTACATATGAAATATCCATCTACATATGATTCAATATCTTCATATTTTTATGCCTGCATCACAGTCCTGCATGGCAAATTTCTTACAGCACATTAAAGTTTCATATCCAAACTCATTGAGTTTAAAATTGAGTATCTTACACTTCACTCAATAATTTTGTCCAACTTTTAGAGTAATAACTTTCAGTAATAATCTTTTCATTTTCTTTCATCTCCTCCAAAAAGCCTATTTGTAGTCATCTTCTAACTCAACTGCTATCCAATTTGTTATAATTTTCTCACATCTTAATCAGATACATATCAGCCCACCAAGATTTGGTCATTTTCTTTCTAAATTATAGCCAGTTATCTTGTTTCCAATCTTAACACTCCTCCTTAATCTATAACTAGTTTTACCTATCAACCTGGACTAGATGGCTTCATCTGATTTTGCATTCCCTTTTGTAACACATATTGTGCATTTTCCCTGTGTTATGTGAATATCTTGGTATCTGGGAAGATAAAGACACAAAGTTGCCACTCAAAACAAAAAGTTTCTTATCTAAGAAGCTAGGAACCCAAATGCATGTTGCTGTTGTTGTTAGATGCCAGGCTGGGTAACACTCATAGCAACCCTATGAACAGATCTCAACCCTTTCCTAGCCTGTGACAATCTCACACTTCCTGACAGATTAGAACCCATTGCTACAGTCACTGTGTATTCAATCCATCTGATTGAGGGTCTTCTTCTTCTTCACCAACCTTTCCAAGAATCATGTCCCTCTCCAAGAAATAGCCCCGCCCTGCAACAAGCCTGAAATGTTAGGAGAAGCCTCATCATTTTTGCTTCCAAAGAGCACTCTGGTTGCACCCTCTTCAAGACATGTTTGTAAAGAACAGCCCAGAGATTATTCAGTACTCTTGTCCAACAACACAGCTCAAAGGCATCAATTCTTCTTCTGCCATCCTTATTCATTATTCAACTTTCAGATGCATAGCAAGTGACTGAACATAGCAAGTGACTGAAAAGACCATGGTCTGAATAAGGCACACCTTAGTCTTCAAAATGATATCCTTGTTCCTCAGTATTTTGGATAGGTGACTGACTGCAGACTTTCCCAGTGTAGTACATCTCCTTATTTTCTGACTGACCAATTAATTGTGTTAACTGTGGATCCATGTAAGATGAAGCTGTTGACAGTTTTAATCTTTACCATCTATCATGATGTTACCTACTAGTCCAGTTATAAGAATCTTCGTTTTCTTGACACTGACTGATGAGCATCATCCAGTGCTGCATCTATTAACTGAAACAAGTCAATTGGTATGTCATTGATTCCTGGGGCCCTATTTTTTGCCAATGCCTTCATTGCTGCTTCCTCTGCCTCCTTCATTACCACTGGCTCCTACTCATATGGTACTTTCTGAAATGTTTCAGTGTCAGTCAGTTCTTCCCGGTATAGTGACTCTGTGTATTCCCTCCATCTTCTTTTGATGCTTTCTAAGTCACTCAATACATTGCCCAAATAATGTGCAACTCTCTGGATATCCCCTTTTTTATCACCTAGATGTAAATGAAACTTGCATAAAATCTTGCTGTGAAATGTAACCTTAGAGGAGTTTCGGGTTTAAATAGATCTCCTGGCAGTTTCTCCCACTCTTCTACCACTCTCTTTTCTTATTTTTTTTTTCTCTTTTCTTTTCTACAGCATGCCAGGATAAACTATCTTTTCTTGATTTTTAGTAACGAGAGTGATTACTGGTTTTTATTCTCTACAACACCAGAATAAACTATCTTTCTTGACTTTTAGTAATTGCAGTGGTTGTTACTCTTTTCCCCGACAGTACATATATTCCTTTCATGGAGCTGCTGATTAGAACCACCTAACTTTGGGTTTGCAGCACAGCTCCTTACAAGTAGGCCACCAGAGTTCCCTAGTCTTCCACAAAGATCACTTTTCCCTTGTTGCTTTGCTTTCAATCCCACAAGAATTTCAACTTCCACATAAAGTCAGAACCCCTCTGTCTGGTTTCCAAGGCCCTTCATTAACTAGTCTTTTACTGGTTACTACCTAAGATCACTTCATTAACCATTCTTTTACTGGTACTACCTAAGTTTACTTTTGGCTACTTCATAAGTTCTATTTTAGGGGAGAAAACTATTAACTACTGCAGTTTAAATTAAAGTCAAGAAAGATAGTTTATTCTGATATGCTGTAAGGGGAAAAACTTGGTACAGGATAAGCCAGTAAAGAAGCTAACCCTGAGACTCCTCATGGCTACATCTGACAGAAAGATTTTTAACAGTTACAATACTGAGCTTCCTTTTACATCAAGGTGCTAAAAGGGAATGCTCATGCATTTGCTTCCTAGTTTCCTAGATAAAAGAAACATTTTGATATGGGTAGCAAGCCCCAAGTTTGCATCTTAACAGAGAACCAGATATGTAGATACAGGAAAGAGAAATAAGTGTTACCAAGAACAACAAAAAATAGAACTTCTGATAGCCTAGTGGTAAGGATGACAGAAGAAGAGTGGATACCTTTGAACTGTGGTGTTAGGTAAGAGTACTGAATATACCATGCACTGCCAAAAGAACAAACAGGTATGTCCTGCAAAGGGTGCGGCCAGAGTGCCCTTGGAAGCAAGGATGAGGAAGCTTCTATGTCTCAGAGATGATGAGGATGGCCCTGGACAAGGCAAGATAGCTGTTCATAGGGACATTATGATTCCTACTCGAAACAAAAGCACCTTAACAAGTGATGGTAAGAAGCTACACTGTAATCTCAAACGCACAAATCCACCAGCTGCACCACAGAAGGATGGGCAATCTCCTCCAGCACAATTAACTGCCTCTGAAAACCCGCTGGATGGTCAGTTCTCAGTAGATTCCAATTGGCTGCACACAACAAATTAAGAACTACAAGTGTTCTGAGAGGAAAATGAGAATCAGGTGAATTTGTTTAGACCAGATTATTTAATGGGTAATAAAAGGATAAAAGCAGATCAGATACTTAATGTTTCTTTGTTCTTAAAATGTTAATACATGCTTGTATTAAGATGGTTAGTTAATACATGCATGTATGGTTGTTGTTGTTATGTGCCGTTGAGTCATCGCTTGCGGCTCATAGCGACCGTATGTACAAGAGCCCTTAACTCTGCCTTGTCCTGTGCCAATTGCACTGATACACCCATCCCGATTACCCAGTCACTAAATCAACCCACCTCATAGAGGGTCTTCCCCTCCTGCGCTGTCCCTCCACCCTCCCAAGCATGATGTCCCTCTCCAAAGACCTGTCCCTCCTTACAACATCTCCAAAGTATGTCAGACGACGCCCCAGAATCCTTGACTCCAAGGAGCAGCCTGGTTAACCCTCTCCAGGATGAATCTGTTTTCTTAGCAGTCCATGTTATATTCAATACTCTTCTCCAACACCAAAGCTCAAAGGCATCAATTCTCCTTATATCCTCCCTAGTCATTGTCCTGCTCTCTGATGCATAACAAGTGATTGCAAAAACCATGGCCTGTATCAGACACACCTTAGTCTCCAGAGAGACACCACTGCTCTTCAGTACTTTGGAGAGGTCCCTAACAGCAGACTTTCTCATCGCAATACATTTTTAATTTCCTGGCTGCTGGTGCCAAGAGCAATGACTGTGGAGCCAAGCAAACTAAAGCTGTGAACAATCGTAATATCTTCACCATCCATCCTGATGCTGCCAATTTGTCCAGTGGTGAGAATCTTTGCCTTCTTGACATTGAGCCTCAATCCATATTGAAGGCTGCAGTCCTTGACCCTCTGCAGCAAGCGCTTCAGGTCCTCCTCAGTCAGCAAGCAGGGTTGTCATCTGCATAAGGCAGATTGTTAACAGATTTTCCACCAATCCTGATGCCACATTTCTCCTCATAGAGCCCAGCCTCCCGGATAATCTATTCTGCATTCAGGTTGAAAAGGTATAGAGATAGGACACATCCCTGGCATACGCCCTTCCAATTTTGAACCATGCAGTGTTTCCTTGCTCTTTCTGATGACTGCCTCTTGGTTCAAGCATAAGTTTTGCATTAGCATGATCAAGTGTTCAGGGATTCCCGTTCTTCTCAGAGTCAGCCACAGATTGTTATGATCCACACAAACACCTTTGCATCATCAATGAAACACAGACAGACATTCCTCTGGTACTCCCTGATTTCAGCTGAGATCCATCTAACATTAGCTACAATATCCCTAGTACCACGACCCCTTCTAAACCCAGCCTGGACTTCCGGCAGTTCTCTGCTGATGTGCTGTTCCAATCGTTTTTGGATAATCTTCAGTAGAATCTTGCTTGCATGTGAAACCAATAATATTGTGCGACAGTTTCCACAAGATGTATAATAAAGCATATGTGGGTAATAAGGTGCGAACAATGGCCCAGTCGTCAATTCTTTAAAAGTTTAAAAACGACTGTTATGCATCCCAAACATTTGCTCCAGCTGCTTTTCATGCCCATCAATCATCATTTGCTCTTGGAATTTTTTTTTATTCTACTGCTAATTGCTAAATTCACTACTCCTTTTGTTTGATCAAGGCTTTTCCCTTCTTATAGGCTCCCTGGGATCTAGCTCTCGCACCAGATACTTTTACATCTGTAGTAATGGATAAGGAGCTGTGCAACCACGTCTGCAAAGGCACACGGTTCGAACCCATCAGTAGCTCCGTGAGATAAAAATGGGCAGTCTCTTGTGAGAATCACAGACCCTGAAAACCTGCTGGAGGGTCAACGAGGAGTCGATTCTGAGAACATACAGTCAACATGCAACTCTTTTTCTAGTGATAGATCCACAAAGGATGAGATCCTGGCTTAAATGCCTTTCTACGCTGACACGACACCAATGCTTACCCAAGTGTTAAGTATGTAGCATATGTAACTTATATAAACACACGTAAGTAGATAATAATTA
This sequence comes from Elephantulus edwardii, assembly GCF_000299155.1. Classification (NCBI taxonomy): domain Eukaryota; kingdom Metazoa; phylum Chordata; class Mammalia; order Macroscelidea; family Macroscelididae; genus Elephantulus; species Elephantulus edwardii. The sequence continues at coordinate 64,538 of NW_006399867.1, read as the reverse complement.
CCACACGACATGTAAAATTTACAACCAGCACTGGACAAAGCACCTTACCAATAAACTGCCGCGATGACGTTGTTACGCATTCTGCCTTCACAAATCATTCTTCAGGAAGGGACTCAAAACGACGCGAAGACTAAAATCCCAAGAAGTTAAAAAAAAAAAAAAAAAGTTGTCAGAATGACAACTAAGACAAAGCCCCGCGAAAGCCTCAGTCCTCTCAAATCCTCTGTCACTCCAAAACAAATGGGTATTATAGAGGTACAGACACGCCCAGTAAGGAGACCTCAGTTCGCTCAGATGCCAGGCCAGGAGTCCAGCTTCGCAACCCACGCTCCTGAGAAGGCAGCAACTCTTCGCAAAAGAGGGGGAGAAGATAAAGAACAATATGTCCCAACTCGTCCCTAGGTCTTTCAGGTACAAAGGCCAGTTCTGAAATCCCGCGTAAGCAAAACTCAGCCTAGTTAACTATGCGGCCGCCGCCTCAGTTTAAAATCGTATCCCGACTAGCTCTGCGACTTCACGCAGGGCACTTCCTTACCGCCTAGCTGATTTCAAATCATTGACGTAACTACGGTAGCCATCTTAATTAAGGGCAACGGCAAGAAGCGCTCTAAATAGACTAGCATCATTCTCTTTTTGTTGGATGTTTCACTCCAGTGCTTAGTCTACGGGAACGAAGCTTTTCCCAAAATTTCCGCCCATAGTAAGCATGGCGGCGACACCTCGGCTTTGATTGGTCGCGTACTCTCGGGCTCTCTGAGTGGATTGAGATGTGCTTGGTGTCCAGCTCCCAGTTATGTTTGCCTTTATGATCTGACTGCATTTTGGATTCGATCACTTTCTTCTTGCAGAACACTCGAGGTCTGCTGCCAAGTATAGGAGATGTGAAACTCTAAGCAGATTTTTTTTTTTCAATTTTTCTTCTCGGGAGCTTCAAGGAAAGCGAAAAAGGAAGTGAAGGGCATACAGCTAGTGGCCGGTCCCGCTCCGCCTCTGGATTGTCCTCTGTTTTCGCCTCGCATTGCAGTGTGGAATCCTTCTCTCGTCACTTCTGGCCTTAGTCTGGTTTGTTACAGAAGGTGGAAGATGATACAATAAGAAGGAGAGGGGAAAAGAGGTCTTCCTTCTATCAAAGGCCCCAGAGACTGAAAATTTATTTTCTAGTTTCTAGACATTTGTTCTTAAATGTTCAGCGGAGAAGGCTGAAATACTGAGTGGTGGATCCTAGAATTTTAAAGGATTTGTGTCTTTCCAAAACAGAGTTGTTCACTTTCCAATATCCGCAGCATAGGATTCGTGAGCATCTCTCTCCAACATGTACTTCCGCTGTGGGCTAATTCTGCTATATAAGAATTTATGTAGTCCCATCAGAAAGACCACCAATCCCGTCTGGGGTTCGCTTTCCCGAAGTATGGTGCTGAGTCAGCAGAGGAGAATTCCAGGTGAAAACGATGGAGAGCTCTGTCCTCTTGTACCTTTTCTCCGCAGCCAAGAGTGCTCTTGTTCTATTCCTTTCCCCAATCTTAAGAGGAAATTCATGTCTAGACGTTGATCGTTAATTCTCCTAGTTGAGTTTTAAGAGGCCAGAAAAAGCTAAATAACACTGATAGGATAATCTGCTTTTATGTTTCTCCCTCTACACATCCTCTCCAACATTTATTACTTGCTGACCTGTTAAACTTTGCCACTGCTACTGGAGTGAGATGATATTTCACTGTGGTTTTGATTTGCATCCCTCTTATTGCCAGTGATTTTGAGCATTTCTTCATTGGCCTGTTTTGTCATCTGAATATTTTCCTCTGTGACAAGTCTTTCCATGTCTTTTGGATGTTATTGTTGTGTGCCATTCTGTCAATTACGACTCAAAGTGACCCTACAGAAAAAGGTAGAATTCTCTTTGACTGACCTCTACTTTTCCAATTATAATGCCCTTTTCCGAGGACTAACCTCACCTGTAACATGCCCAAAGTACGTGAGACACTAAACTGATTCTAATGTAAGTATTTCCTGAACGATCAAAATTCTGTAATTTCTAAAATCTGTAATTTCATTTGGAGAAGAAATGTACGATATTAAGAATGGGGCAATTGGGATTTTAGGTCACTACAAATGCCTGATGACCCCAAAACTGTGAATTTTCTAATAGCAAAAAGGTTCCTAAAGAAAATTCGTCACTTGACTTTTCTGACACATTTGCAGGTAAATTTAATAGATGATTATCCTGATTTATAAATTTCATCCACTGACCTGAAATATACCTAATATGTTTTGATTTGAGAATGTTCAAGAAATTTGCATTTGAGCTTTTGTTTCTTTTGTTTTAAAGAATTCAATAGCTTTGTTGCACGGACCAACACATGTGGGGAGTTGTGTTCTTCTCATATAGGCCAAGAAGTCACCCTGTGTGGATGGATTCAGTACCGACGGTAAATTGAGGCAGATTAAGATTGCATTGTTATTATTTCGCTTAAAGCTTTATTAGTGGTAAATCAGTGACAAGAAGAATAAATAGCCTTGCAACTCCTGCAGGCTTCTGAGAATTCACTGTATCGTCTGTTTTGGTGTTTTGTTTTGTTTTGCTTTGTTTGAAATCACAAATAGTGTCATCCTCAATAAGTATCAGAAACATTTCCTGAAAAGTATAAAAATTGACCCTTTATGAACCAGTGAACTAAAGTAGTTTACTAAAGCTGAAGAGCTCCTGGGATCAGTAATTGTGAATGAGCCAGTGTGCCGTAGCTCCTAAATTGCGAATCTCCAGTGGTATTTTTTTAAAAGCTACTTTTGTTTTCATTTTTAAGTGAAGAAGAGCCTAAAACCTTGAATAATAGTGATTCCTTTAAAAAAACAAACCAACCAACAACAGAAAGTCACTACCATTCAGTCTGAATTGAATCATCACTCACCCTCTAGTGGGATTTTGGAGTGACACAAGGCAAAATGATTGCTCATCTTTCTCCCACTGCACAGCAGGTGGCTTCAGAACTCCAGAGAGGTCCCTCTGTATGGTAGCAGGGCAACACCCTATGGACTATGCACCAGACCTCTCTAGACCTTATCTCTTTTGTTCATCTCTTTGTTCCAGAATGTACCTGAATAGTACATTTATTCATTTCTTTAATTCTATAGACTATATGACTTTCCTAAAGGACTTTTCCCTAAAAGGAGGATATTGGACCAATACATTTGGTACTCTATTATCTTAAAATTAAAATGTCAAGGTGCTTTTTATACTTTTTTCTGTTACAGTTGTAGCTAGTAAATAAATGCAGATAATTATGAAAAAACAAATATGAAAAATTGCATGGGTTTGGTGTGCTTGTTTTGCCTGTTAAACTTTGGGCTTAAAGATTTTATCCTAAAATTGTTCACTTTCTTTTTTTATCAGACAAAACATATTCCTGGTTCTGAGAGATTTCCAGGGGCTTGTTCAAGCTGTCATTCCTCAGGATGAGGTAATAGAAGGTTTCCTACTATAATCTGAAAACCTGTTTGATGCTGTGTGTGTGTGTGTGTGTGTGTGTGTGTAAGCTAAGTATGTTTGATAAGTATGTAATGCTCTGGAGACCCTACAGCTCCTAAACTTAAAATTAGCAAAACACAGCATAAAGCATAAATTTTACAGAAAATATAAATGACTTGTAGGTGTATACCACCAGTATGTCTAATCGAACTGTAAGTGGAGAAGTCCGAATTATAGCTACTCTCAGTTACTATGTTTAATGTCGGATTGACAGCATGCTGTGTTTGAGAAAGCAGATGCTCATACATTCTTATTATAAGGTGGTGTCATGTTGATGCCTACTGATAGCAACCCTGACTACGATAGGGTTGTTGCCTGATCCTGTATCTTCCTCATCATCTCTATTGTTTGTACGCCCATGGATGTAGTCACTGTGCCAACCCATCACAAAACTCCAGCAATGAGTTGACACCCACTCATAGCTAACCCTTTATCTAGTTTTCAGAGGCTGTAACTCACAAGGAGAAGAGATTGCCCAGCTTTCTTTACAGAACATCTAGTGGATTTGAACCACATATCTTTGTGTTGGTTAAAAGAATGTTGTTGTTATTGTTTGCCTTTAGGTTGTAATGGACCTATAGCAGATGCTTCAGCAGGTTTTCAGAGGCAGTAAATCACAATCACCTGAGAGGAGATTTCACACTCTTCTGCTAAAGAGCAGCTGGTGAATTTGAACTATGTGCCTTTGGGATTTCAGTGCAGCCTCTTAACCACCAGGCCACCAGAGTTCCCTATAGATCCTTACAGTAGGATATACTGCTCAGCCATAGAAAAAGAATAAAGAAGTTTTTCATAGGTGCTAAAATGGAAAAAAAGTCCAAGGTATATTTTTAAATAAAAGGAAGACACAAAGAAACATAGGTGTACAATCATAAAATAGGGAGGAATGAAAGGAAAAATATGCTGTGTATTTTTGTTGGTATATGTTGTAAAATTTACCTAGAAGTGTAAGTATCTAGTAACATTGGGACCTCTGAAGAAGTGAACTGAGAGTCTGTAGGTAGACTCTTCACTGTATACTTTTTGGCATTTTATGACTTTTGGCCATATAAAGTATTACTTGCTAAAAAAAAATAATAGCAATTAAAATTAGAGCAAATAAAAAAAAGATGCAGAATAAGAGGAAGGAATACAAAGAGAGGATAGAGTTGTGCCCATTGCCTACATGAACAACCCCTTCCTTTGCCATGACACCGCAACTTCATGGTGCCCCGCTTCCATTGCCGAACATTTTATTCAAAGATTCTATAGAAGAATCCTGATCAAAACAAAGGAAATACAGACTCGAACTTGAAATTTTCTTCTTAAGAATCCATCCATTGGGCCCGCCCGCCTGCTGTGGGGCCTATGGCAGGGGTGGCACCATTAGAAGTACTGCTTCATACTCTGGATCGCCCTGAACCTTAGCCATAACCCCAGGTACAGTTTATCAGAACTATGAGCCAGTCTTTTTCCAGTCCATTGGAAATCCATCTATTTTTAGATGCCTGGATGGAGTACTCGTTGATGGAAACGACAAAGGAATATCAAAAGTAGTGTACAGATCTTGCAATGGCAGGGACCGACTTGGTCCTTTAAAAATGAGTGACAGTACATGGCTGACTTCAGAAATGTCCAATCCACTGGCCATTGGACAGTATGTTAACAACTGTTCAAATGACAAAGCAGCTAATGTCTGTTATCAGGAATTTGATGTGTCTGCAGTTTTTCCTGTGGAACTGATGCAGTATCTTCCAAACGTTGCCTATAGCTGCAACAAACAAAGCCTACTTCGATGTGTTGTTCTTGTTGCTCTCAGGGACCTAAAGCAAGGAGAAGAGCTCTTTTCAAATTACTACACAATTGTCAGCTAACTGGCGGTCAGAAGCTAGGTTTTCTTCCTCAGCTATGTAGTTATGTCTCCAAGATCCTAAGACGGCTGGGAAGCTCGCTCACCTTATAGAGATGTCAGTCTTCTTAATCGAGAAGATCCTGTTACCTCAACTTAGTGAATGAAGTGCTATAGGAATAAAATAGGATTCCTGCTGACAGAATGCTCACAGCAGGAGTATGACTCAGTCTGGGCTGGAGGGATACAGTCAGGATATTTTTATAAAAGAAAACATTCACATTTAAAACATTAAAATAATAATTAAAAAAAAAAAGAATCCATCCATTGGAGGAATAATTTTCCTGAATCTTTAAATATAAAGGGAGGGGGAAAATCCCCTAAGTAGAAGTACAGGGTACAAAGTTACGTGAAACTTCTTAATCATAACCTAACACTAAGAGTGAATGAGTTGCTAATCCTTGGGCCTCAGGACCATAAACTCAGAGGATAACTGACTCAGGTCAGGTGGTATAACATGATTCACAAAGACAGTGTTCTATGTCCTACTTTTGTGAATAATCTTAAGAGCTTATGAACAGACCTCTAAGGCATAGCTATTGTTCTCTCCCTGTTTAGAACAAAGAGAAGGGAAGAAAAGAAAAGACAGATAGAAATAATTAGCTCTGAGAACTAATGAACCATCACGATTGAGTGATGCATGAATTCTACTGCGATTCACTCAAAAAGGATCACAGTAGAGGGTCTTGCGCAGAGTAAGAGAAATATATGTAAAACTCAAAATGATGAAAGTAACCAAGCTTGCTCATCTAATTAGTATAGACTGATGTAACCCCCCAAAATCATGGCCTTGTTCACCCTTCTACCCTGGAACTGACTCTTGAGGCTCAGCTTTTATTAACACCACAGAGGTGCTCCCTACTTAGAACAATTGTACAAGACTAGAAGAAATACAGCTTAGAAAGGCTGCAAGGGAGAATGAACGGGCTCACAGAGCAGAATCAGAAAGTGGGCTGATACAATGTGGAGATTATAATTAATATCCTAACACCATATGTGTATGAATGGCTAAATAGAACACAAATTTGCTCTGTAAACTTTTACTCAGATCATGATAGAAAGTTGCAAGGGTGAAGGTTAGAGGGCCTGCAAGCTTGCTTGAAAAGCTGTCCTAACTTAAGAATTGTAGCTTGCTTCCAACCTGAATTGTAACCTGCTAGCCTAGTGGGGGAGACTAAGTGAAGTGGCTGGACTCTATAAGGTGGTCTCTCTTATTTTGGTTGAGGGTCATGTGGAATGTTTGGTGTGTTGGGTTTTTTTTTTTATTTAAGCTTCTTGTTTAGTGTCAGCAAGACCTCCTGGAGGCCCCTTGTATTTAAAAGTTGGGCCCGAGGGACTATATTTTAATCCCTTGTTACTATATTTTGAGGAACATTGTTCTAAATCATACAACACTTTTATCAATTTGCTGTGCTGAGGTAATCTGGGTTTGCTGGGACACTGAACCTTGTGTTATTGGGGTCTCAAATGCCATAATGGAACAGCTGTGCCAGAGGTGTGCCAAATACCATAATGGGTACCCATCAGGGGCAGTGTTTGGTGGAATTTCCAGAGTGATTCAGGTTTGGAAGCAGGACTGGCATCCACTTCCTAAACCACATGCCTTTAGAAGCTCTGTGAACTTGGAATAACAACGATAGTTACATAAAGGCTTCAGGTTTTTTGTTCATAGGGTCACTGTGAGTCATGCTCGACTCAACAGCAATCAACAGCAACAGGCCTAGTGGCCTAGAGTCTCACTACTGGGCCAATTGGCAGTATCATGATAGATGGGGAAGAGATTGAGATTGTTAACAGTTTCTGTTTGCCTGGCTCCACAGTCAACACTCTTGGTACCAGCAGCCTGGAAATCAAAAGATGAATAGCATTGGGAGAGTCAGCTGTCAGAGACCTCTCCTGAGTACTGAAGAGCAGCAATGTAAATTTAGAGACTAAGGTGCACCTGATCCAAGCCATAGTCTTCACAATTGCTTCCTATGCATCAGAAAGCTGGACAATGACTAGGCATGATAGGAGGATTGGTTCCTCTGAGCTGTGGTGCTGGAGAAGAGTATTGAATATACCATGGACTACTAGGAGAACAAATATGTTTGTTCTAGAGCAGCCTGGGCAGCTCCTTAGAGGCAAGGATTCTGAAGCTCCGTCTGACATACTTTGGACATGTTGCAAGGAGGGACCAGTCCTTGGAGAAGGACATCATGCTTGAGATGGTGGAGGGGTAATGCAGGAGAGGAAGACCTGGATGAGATGGATTGACTCCGTAACTGGGGTAATGGGGGTAGGTATGTCAGAGACAATAAGGTTGGCTCGCAATAGAGCAGGATACAGAGCCGTTGTACATAGGGTCACTATGAGTCACAAGCAACTTGACAGCACATAACAACAACAACAACAAGGCCTGGTCGCAAGAAGCTGCAGTGCAATCCCAAAGGCTTGCTGTTCAAGTCCACCAGATGCTTCGCGGAGAAAGATGGACAAGCTCCTGCCATGTAATTAAACTGTGTCTGAAAACTTGCTGGAGAGTTAGGTATTGGTTAGTTCTGACTCAAAAGTATACAACAACAACTTAAAACTGCACATTACCTTTTTACAAAGATAGTGCCAAAAGCAAAGAAGGAAACCCCTGCCCCTCCCAAAACTGAAGCCAAAGCAAAGACATTAAAGGCCAAGAAGGCATTCCTGAAGGACATCCACAGCCAAAAAAAAAAAAAAGAAGATCCGCATGACACCCACCTTCTGGCGGCCAAAGACGCTGAGATTCCGAAGTAAGCCCAAATACTCCTGGAAGAGTGTCCCCAGGAGAAAAAAGCTTGACCACTAGCCATCATCAAGTTTCCCCTGACCACTGAGTCAGCCATGAAGAAGATAGAAGATAACAACACACTTGTGTTCATTGTGGATGTCAAGGTCAACAATCACCAAATTAAACAAGCTATAAAGAAGCTCTATGACACTGATGTAGCCAAGGTCAACACCGTGATTAGGCCTGATGGAGGGAAGAAGGCCTATGTTCGACTTGTTCCTGACTATGACGCTTTGGATGTTGCCAACAAAATTGGGATCATTTAAATTGAGTCCAGCTGACTAATTCTAAATACAAATTTTTCTCACAAAAAACACAAACACCGGCTTTCTGCTCCTCGTCGATCCAGATTGCCCTCTCTTCTTGTGCAGCCTCAGCCGCATCCCTGAGACACGATGGTGAAGGTCGGAGTAAACGGATTTGGCCGCACTGGGTGCCTGGTCACCAGGGCTGCATTTAACTCTGGCAAAGTGGAAGTTGTTGCCGTCAATGATCCCTTCATTGACCTCAACTACATGGTCTATATGTTCCAATATGATTCCACCCATGGCAAGTTCAACGGCACTGTCAAGGCTGAGAATGGGAAGCTGGTCATCAATGGGAAAGCCATCACTATCTTCCAGGAGCGAGATCTTGCCAACATCAAGTGGGGTGATGCTGGTGCTGAGTATGTTGTGGAGTCCACTGGTGTCTTCACAACCTTGGAGAAGGCTGGGGCTCACTTGAAGGGTGGTGCCAAACGGGTAATCATCTCTGCTCCTTCTGCCGATGCCCCCATGTTTGTGATGGGTGTGAACCATGAAAAGTATGACAACTCTCTCAAGATTGTCAGCAATGCCTCCTGCACCACCAACTGCTTGGCTCCCCTGGCCAAGGTCATCCATGACAACTTCGGCATTGTAGAGGGACTCATGACCACAGTCCATGCCATCACTGCCACCCAGAAGACTGTGGATGGCCCCTCTGGAAAGCTGTGGCATGATGGCCGTGGAGCTGCCCAGAACATCATCCCTGCATCTACTGGCGCTGCCAAGGCCGTGGGCAAGGTCATCCCTGAACTGAATGGGAAACTTACCGGCATGGCTTTCCGTGTCCCCACCCCCAATGTGTCAGTTGTGGACCTGACCTGCCGTCTGGAGAAAGCTGCCAAATATGATGACATCAAGAAAGTAGTAAAGCAGGCATCAGAAGGGCCCCTCAAGGGCATTCTGGGATACACTGAAGACCAGGTTGTCTCCTGTGACTTTAATAGTGACACCCACTCTTCCACCTTCGATGCTGGGGCTGGCATTGCCCTGAACGACCACTTTGTCAAACTCATTTCCTGGTGTGACAATGAATTTGGCTACAGCAACCGGGTGGTCGACCTGATGGTTCACATGGCCTCCAAAGAATAAGATCCCTTTGGACCACCAGCCCCAGCAATAGCACTAGAAGAGAGAGAGAGACCCTCAGTTGCTGGGGAGTCCTTGCCCCAACTTCATCCTCCCACACACTGAGAATCTCACATCCTTGACACAAGTTTCCATCAAATCCCCCTGAGAAAGGGGAGGGGCTTGGCAAGCCCATCTTGTCATGTATCATCAATAAAGTACACTGTACTCAAAACAAAAAAACAAACAAACAAACAAAAAACTACAAACACCAAACCAAAACCAAAACACCACAAATTAATTTATCCTAACAAGTATAAAAAATATCTGCCTTGAGAATTATCTGCTTTTTTAAGTATTATGTATGTTGTTGTTGTGTGTATGGGATCTATGAACTATGTATATGGGATCAAATAGACAAAAGCATCTAAAAAAATATTTAGCAACCTGATGGGTCAGTGACTTTATTTTAATGGTGAAGGAACCACTTAGGAAAGAAGGCTTAGAATCATTGCACACCTTGAAGAAAGTAATCCATGTCACTTAAATGTACTGGTTGAAACCTGAATAATTTTGCTGTGTATGTATTCTCAACAACGATAACAGAAAAAAAAATTATCTAGGTGAAATCTATTGGTTAGACAGGAAACTTAGAAGGCAGTGAGTGTAAGATAATGATGGTCGGATATTTGGAAAATAATACCTAGAATGGTATTACAACTTGAAGAATGTAATCAGTGTCACTCATTTTGCATGTAGCCCACTCATTCCCATTGAACTGGAATCAACTCACAGTCAACCCCACATTGGGTTTCCCAGCTGTAAATTGCCTGAAGGAGATTGTCCATCTTTCTTCTGTGTAGCCACTATTAGATTTGAACCACCAGAGAGCCTTCACCTTTGGGTTAGCAGTACTTTGAACCATGACTAAAGTTTTTCTAAACCAAAGCTTATAGTTACCAATTCCTTTAAGTTAATTTGTTTTTTGTAACTGATTTCCCTCTGTTATTTTGTAGTCTGCTGCTTCTGTGAAAAAGATTTTATGTGAAGCTCCTGTGGAATCTGTGGTGCAGGTGTCTGGAACAGTCATTTCCCGACCTCCAGGACAAGAGAATCCAGTTAGTAGTACAGAAAGTGTCTCTAAGCCTTACTTACGTACATTTGCAGTGTCTATATAATTGTTAGAAGTTCTAGACCTTTCTTATAGACTATGCTGTTGTACCAGCTTTGAGGAACTAGCTGCTAACTTTGGGTCCAGACAGTCACACTGTGTCTGATGAGAAAGAATTTCCATAACCTTCCAACAGAAGAAATACTCATATAGATCTCACTTTCTTTTCTATGGCTGAAACAGTCAGAGGGACACATACATGTGACTAAAAATTAAGTTCAAAACACTTAAAATAATTCTGTATTAGAAACTTGACTGTATTATAAGTCTGTTCTCTTTGGAAGTCATACTGGACTCAAGTATGTTGGACATGATGAGGATGGCACAGGCTGAAACAGGGTTCAGATGTGCTGTTCATATAGTTGCTATGAGTTGTATTCATACTTGATGTCATGTAACAATAACAATGTTACACATTCAGATGAGAAGACTGAGCACATATTGGACATCAGATACTAGAGCTCCCTGAGGTCTACACAGAAACCTATAGGCTTCAGAATCTTCTCTGCAAACACAGACACCTATGTAAATATACGTGGGATACATGGTCAGTCATTTGTTGATGAGCACATAGTCCATATATGTGCATAAAATATGAAAGTGTGGACAGGCATTTAGCAAATGCATGTGGGATTACAGCTCTGAACTGGGAACATGTCCTGATGAGTGGTGGTTTGAGGTTTATTTAAAAAATATTTTTCTGTGTGTATCTCCTTTTCTTTGTTTCATTCTCTCATCCAGAAAATGCCAACAGGGAAGATTGAAATCCAAGTTAAAACTGCTAAGCTTCTGAATTCCTGTAAGAAGCTCCCATTTGAAATCAAGGACTTTGTGAAGGTGCCATCTTGGTATTAATAAAATATTTAGGAGACACTGATGCTATGTAAAATGTTTTCAGAATTTTTTAAAACAAAAATTTAACATCTGCAATACTAAGTTTTTTATTAGCTGTTGCATATTCTAAATTCCTAGACTTTTTAATGATGTTTTTCTGTAACTTGAGTGCAAAATTGTTCCTTTTTTTTAATTGCTGCTGTTGCCTTACATTTTGAAAAAAAAATTGTGTATCTAGTTTAGAAATAGTCAAATAGTATAGAAGATTCTGCACCTAGTAAGTTTAAACCTCTAATAATGACAAAATGTATTCTTGGAGTAACTCTTGTCTCCAAGTTTGTGCACATGACTAATGTAATTTAAGATGATCTTTGCCACATTTTATAGGGTTGATGGGACTAGATAGCACCAAGTTAGTAGACCCACATTAATTTTCAGCTTTATACCATTGCAAATTTTGATATGCCTAATTTGTAAGCTTACCTGGAGGATTTTTGTATTAATTGTATAAATTCATAAATGTGCGTAAGAATATAAATGCATTCTTTTATAGTTAGTTGTCTTGCATTTAAGTGTCTCATACTTAATGCTTTAATCAGAGCAATACAATTGCAGGTTGACCTTGTGAAAAAGAAATACACAATTTTACTTAGATTACCTTTCAGAAAGAGAAGGTACAGAACTAGTCAGAGAAATGACTAATTCTATTCTACAAAAGGACTTCTTTAAAATGTCCTCAACATCAAAAGGGATCCAGGATTTATAGCCTTGAACTAAGCAAACCTTCTTGTCATGTTTCTTATATATGGTCCTTCTAGTATAGCTGAGGAGTTCCACCTACTGTCCTCTGGCATTTCTTATATAATTACGTTCCCATTGCCATGATAAGACTCGAACTGCATTTTGTTCTGGTGAATCTTTTTAAAATATACTTGAAATCTCCAAAAGAAAAAAAATCAAACTTACCTAGTCTTAAATGGATAAAAAAATGGTTAAAGGGAATGAGTGTATTTGAGATGGCGAGGTTGGCACAGGATAAAACAGCATTTAGGGCTTTTGTACATAGGGTCTCTATGAGTCGCAAGTGATTCAATGGCACATAACAACAACAAGGAAGACATTTTAATCCATGCAGGTAATAATGCATCGTGATTCACACAAATGGAAACAAGAATCTGGTAGGTTACTTGCTACAGTTTTTGCAAATGTAGTCTTTAGACCTAAAGATGATAGGTTTCAAATATTCAGTGCACTTGTTTAAACATAAAAATTTTTAAACTTGTTTAGAAAACAGAAGCTCTTCGCTTGCAGTATCGCTACTTAGACTTGCGTAGTTTCCAAATGCAGTATAACCTGAGACTGAGGTCCCAGATGGTCATGAGGATGCGGGAGTACCTCTGTAATCTCCACGGTAAGGATAACACCTGAAAGTTCTTTTGTTCTCCATTGTATTTGTTCCGTTCTATGCAGCATCTTTAGGTAAGATGTTGCCAGAGGCCTAGAAGTCACTCAATGTACAAGGTACTTTATAAAGAATGGTTCACTTTCAGAGTGTTTTGTCTTAGAACATGATATAGTAACTAGTACTCAGGTTATGAATACATTCTTTTAAAGGTGATAGTACTTACTACATTATGCTATGTAGCTGTTTCCTATTAGTGTTGTAGGTAGAACAGTCTTTATTTTCCCTAACTTTTCTTTTTTTTAATTTAAATTTATTATTAATTTCAATAAAAATTTAGAGAGACTTTGGATTTCCATTCATTCATTGTTGCACTTTTTTCCCCTCCCAATCTTTCCCTCTAGTAGACTACCCTCTTGGAAAAGTAAAAGACAAATTCTTTCATTGTTTTACAAACCCTCCCCCAGTTCCACTCCACCATGTAGCCTTCGCTCTGGACTCCTGTCATAACAAAAATACCTAATCACATATCCCTTTTAAATAGTTTTCTCCCTCATCTGTTTCAATGCAGTATACATTGTTGAACCCATCTTTCTCAGTCTCCCCCCAACCCCAAGGTCAGTCCTGTTTTACAACAGTGGCACCATGCAGTATTTGTCTTTTGTGACTGAGATGCTTCACTCAGCATAATGCCCTCCAGAGTCACCCATTTTGAATAATATTGCATGAGTTCCTTTTTTTTCAATGCAGCATAGTATTCCATTGTGTGAATATACCACAGCTTCTCTATCCATTCATTTGTTGATGGCCACTTACTTTGTTTCCAACTCCTTGCTATTGTGAACAAAGCTGCAGTAAACATGGGTGTGCATATATCTGCTTGGATGTCAGTTATGGTCTCTTTGGGGTATATTCCTAGTAGTGGAATTGCTGGGTCAAATGGTATCTCTATTTGCAACTTTTTGAGAAAGCGCCATACTGCCTTCCACAGTGGCTGCACCATTTTACACTGCCACCAACAGTGAATAAGGGTTCCAGTTTCTCCACAACCTCGCCAGCATTTGTTGCTTGCTATTTTCCCTAACTTTTCTTAATCCTTTATCATATCTATACATCATTTGCTGTCAGCTCAATGGATAAGCCCTATTTTTTCAAAATATATGCACTTTGCCTGTACTAGCAGAACATTTAGAATGCTGGAACTGTGCAGCAGATAAAACTTCATAAGTATTACAGATTCTTTTGTCATAAATTTCCATAGTCATAAACCTCGTGAATATTTGCATGAACAATATTTCATGAATGATTTTCATGGACACTATTTTTCTGAAAGTCTTCAACTTGCTTGGGTATTTGGAAATCAGCACCAATAGGCTTGGTGACTTATTTCAAAATTCCTAATTAAAGTAAAGCCTCATATTTATTGGACACCAATTGTGAGAGATTCCAAATTCTTATCTGCTACATTCTGGTGTTTCTTTTTAGGGTTTGTGGATATAGAAACACCAACACTGTTTAAGAAGACTCCAGGGGTATGTATATTCCTTAAATTAGTCTGTTAATTATGCATTATTAGTTATGAAACTGGGTTGTTTTGCATTTTGACCCACTTTTATTTTAGCTTTAAATTATTTATTAAGAGTTGAGAAAATTATGCCGATTAATGTATTGACTCATTATTATTTTATCATGCATAAATCTTCTTGGGAGGTTTAGAGATGCAAATATTAATGAATCAGTTCCTTAAAATTAAGAACTAGAAGTTTTAAACATTACTATGTAATCTATTTGTTAATTCTATTTATAAAATTATAGCTAAACTTAGAAAACAGTTCTTTCAGCAAGAAATAATACACGAAATTCTTTTATCTAGTAACAAAATTGAAAGTCATTGCAAAGGTCTGTATGTATCATAATAAATGTGGCTGACATTGAAAAGAATGGGAGTTCCAGAGCACTTAATGGTGCTCATGAAGAACTTATACCTGTACCACGAGCCTGTTGTGCGAACAGAGCGGGAAACACTTCATGATTAATAGTTGAGAAGGGAGTGTGACAGGGTTGTATTCCCTCTCCATATCTATTCAATCTATATGCTGAGCAAATTATCCAAGAAGCTGGACTCTATGAAAAGGAGTGTGGCATCAGGATTGGAGGAAAACTCATCCATAACCTGTGTTATGCAGGTAGCACAACGTTGCTTGCTAAAAGTGAAGAGAACTTGAAGCACATGTTGCAGGAGATCTAGGAATGCAGCCTTTGGTATGGATTGCATCTCAATGTCAAGAAAACAAAGATTCTTACCACTGGATCAATAGGCAATATCATGATGGATGGAGAGGAGATTGAAACTGTCAACAGTTTCATCCTGTTTGGGTCCACACTTGGAACTAGCAATCAGGAAATAAGAAGATTAATTGCACTAGGAAAATCTGCTGTTAGGGACCTTTCCAAATTATTGAAGAGTAGTGATGTCAGTTTGAGGACTAAAGTGCATCTGATTCGGGCCATAGTCAGTCTCTTTCCGATTGCTACCTGATGCCTTTCAGCTGTGGTGTTGGAGAAGAACACTGAACATTCTATGGAAGGCCAAGAGAACAAACAGATATGTCTTAAAGAGAGTACAGCCAGAGTGCTTTTTGGAGGGAGGAATGATGAGACTTCACCTCACATACTTCGGGCATGTTGCTAGGAGGTGCTGAACATTCTATGGAATGCCAAGAGAACAAACAGATATGTCTTAAAGAGAGTACAGCCAAGTGCTTTTTGGAGGGAGGAATGATGAGACTTCACCTCACATACTTTGGGCATGTTGCTAGGAGGTGCTATTCCCTGGAGAGCAACATGATACTAGGAAGGGTGGGGGGTTGGCGAAGGAGAGAAAGACCCTCAACCAGTTGGATTGACACGGTGACTGCTATAATGGGCTCCTATGTGTCAGGGAGTATGAGGATGGCACAGGATAGAACAGGGTTCAGATCTTTTGTTCATAGAATTGCTTGTACTCGACTCAATGACACCTAACAACAACATATGTTATCTATAGGGAGCTCTGGTGGTCTAGTGGTAAGAAGCTGCACTGCAGTCCCAAAGGCACACAGTTTGAATCTACCAGTTGCTCCATTGGAGAAAGATGGGCAGTCTCCTCCCATGTGATTAACTGCCTCTGAAAATCTGATGGAGGGTCAGCTTTGGGTTGGTTCCAACTCAATGGTACACAACAATATATGCTGGCCATAATATTTTAAATTGTGATTTGAGTGAAAGTTTGCAAATCAAATGTGTTTCCATTCAATTTCATCTTGTTTGGATCCACAGTCAACACCCTTAGTGCCAGCAGTCAGGAAATCAGGAGACATATTGCACTAAGAAGGTCTGCATTCAGGGACTTTTCCAAATTATTGAGGAGCTATGATGTCAGTTTGAGGACTAAGGTGAGTCTGATTCAGGCCATGGTCTTTCCAATCACTTGCTATGCATCTGAAAGCTCGACAATGAATAAGGATGACAGAAGAAGAACTGATGCCTTTGAGCTGTTGCAATGGAGAAGAGTACTGACTATCTCATGGACTGTTAAAAGAACAAACAGATATGTCTTAGAGAAAGTGCAGCCAGAGTGCTCCTTGGAGGCAAAGGTGTTGAAGCTTCATCTCACATATTTTGGGCATGTTGCTAAGAGGGGCTATTCCTTGGAGAGGGACATGATGCTCAGAAAGGTGAAGTGTCAGTGAAAGAAAGGAAAAACCTCAAGTAGGTAGATTGACACAATGACTGCTGCATTGGGCTCTAGTGGTTGAGGAAGGGTGAGGATGATACAGAATAGGACAGTTTTCAGATACGTTGTTTATAGTCACTATGTGTCATTACATCTGGGGAAAGAATCTCTGGAGAAGCTCAACATCAGCTGTGAAAGACCAAGATGGATGTCAGATGAGACTCTGATTATTGTACTAGAGCGCTGAGAAGCCAAAGCTAAGGAAGAAATCAAGAAATTAAAGAGCTGAATGGAAAATTGCAAAGGGCAGCTCAGGATGACAAAGCAAGGTATTAAAATTAAATGTGCAGGGAGCTCTGGTGGCCTAGTGGCAAGAAACTGCACTGCAATGCCAGAGGAACACGGCTCGAATCCACCAGATGCTCTGCCGGAGAAGGAGGCGCAATATCCTCCTGTACCAGTCAGATCCGATTTGACGGTACATGCACACAAAATAATAAAAAAAAAAATTAAATGTGCAAACAGCTGAAGTCAGAAAAGCAAAAGGGTCAAACTCGCTTAGCATTTCTTAAGCTGAAGGAATTGAAAAACTAATTCAAGCCACTAGTGCCAATACTTAAGGATGCTTTGGGCAGAATGTTAAAGTACCCAAGAAGCATTAAAAAAAAAGATGATAGGAGTATACAGGATCGTTCTACCAGAAGGAATTGGCTGACACAGAGGAATTTCAGGAAACAACGTATGAGCAAGAGCGTGTGATGATGAAGAAGAAAGTTCAAGCTGCTCTGAAAGAATTGGTAAAAAATAAAGGGGGGCTCCAGGAGTTGACAGCATGGCATACCAGTAGACATATTTCAACAGATGCTGCCCTGGATTTGCTCACAAAGTTGTGCCAAGAAATCTGGAGGACAGCCAGCTATCCAACTGACTGGAAGAGATTGATACTTGTTCCCATTCGAAAGAAGAGTGGCCCAACAGAGTGAAGAAATTATCAAATAATATCACATGCAAATGAGATTCTGCTGAAAATTTTCCAAAAAATGACTGGAGCAACACGTCAACAGAGAACTGCCAAATGTGCAGGCTGGGTTTAGAAGAGCCCATGACACTAGGGATACAGCTAATGTTAGATGGATCTTGGCAGAATACAGAGAGTAACAGAGGACTGTCTGTGTTTCGTTGACGATCCGAGGGCTTTTTTGACTATGTAGATCACAACAAACTGTGATTGATTCTGAGAAGAATGGGAATCCCAGAACATTTGATTGTGCTTATGCTTGTGCAAGAGGCAGTCATCAGAACAGAGCAAGGAGACACTGCATGGTTCAAAATTGGGAAAGGGGTCTGCCAGGGATGTATTCTGTCTCCATACCTTTTCAATCTGTATGCAGAACAGATCATCCAGGACGCTGAGCTGTACGAAGAGGAATGTGGCGTTAAGATTGGAGGAAGATTCATCAGTAATCTTTGTTACACAGATGACACAACACTGCTTGCTGAAACGGAGGAGGACCTGAAGAGCTTGCTGCAGAATGTCAAGGACTACAGACTTCAATATGGATTGAAGCTCAACATCAAGAAAACAAAGATTCTCACCACTAGGCAGCATCAGTATGGATGGTGAAGAGATTGAGATAGTTAACAGTTTAGTTTACTTGGCTCCACAATCAACACTCTTGGTACCAGCAGCCAGGAAATCAGGAGACAAATTACATCAGGAAAGTCAGCTGTCAAGGACCTCTCCAGAATACTGAGGAGCAACGATGTCAGTCTGGAGACTAAGGTGCACCTGATCTAGACCATAGTCTTCGCAATTGTGTGCTATGTGTCTGAGAGCTGGACAATGACTAAGTATGATAGAGAATTGATGCCTCTGAGCTGTGGTACTGGAGAAGAGTGTGAATATACCACGGACTGCTAGGAGAACAAACAGGTTCATCCTGTAGAGGGTGAAACCAGGCTGCTCCTTGGAGGCAAGGATTCTGAAGCTTTGTCTGACATACTTTCGGCATGTTGCAAGGAGGGACTGGTCCTTGGAGAGGGATATCATGTTTGGGAGGATGGAGGTACAGCACAAAAAAGGAAGACCTGCGAAGAGATGAATCAATTCAGTGATTGGGGTAATGGGAGTAGGTGTGTCGGAGACAGGTTGGCACAGGATAGGGCAGGGTTTAGGGCTCTCCTACATAGGGTTGCTATGAGTCACAAGCGACTTGATGGAACATAACAACAATAACATGGGTCATAATCAACAGCACCTAAAAATAACAACATTCCTACATGTTTTCTTTTATGACATTAATTTCAATATTCACAATACCACTGCCCACAGCTCACCTCTCCCCTGTAATTCTCATTTCTCAAGTCAGTATTTAAAATACTTTCAGTGAATCAAAGATGAATAAGAAATTATTTCTGTCATTGTAGGAACAAGTTTGTACTTCAGTTAATTTCAGAAATGGGCAAAAGTATCAACTTCTACAGTTAATTATACTTGTGTTTGTTTTTAACAACGTCTCTTTCTCCCTCTCATTCAAAGGGTGCAAAAGAATTTGTGGTGCCTTCAAGGGAACCTGGAAAATTTTATTCTCTTCCACAGAGTCCCCAACAGTTTAAGCAGCTTCTGATGGTTGGTGGTTTAGACAGGTGAGCTTTCTGCATTCTAGTGGTTCTTAGAAACATAAACCAAACCAATCCAAACTCTTTGCTGTTGAGTTGATTCAGCCTCACAGCAATTGTCCATAAGGTTACTGAGGCTGTAAATCTTTTTTTTAGGCTGTAAATCTTTATAAGGAGAGAGTGCCCCTCTTTCTTCAGAGGAACAACTATTGAATTTTTGAACTACCAACTTTCTGATTAGCAGCCCACAGTGTACTACATACTGTGCCACCAAGACTCCTTAGAAAGGGAAGGGGGGGGGGGAAGAAAGAAAGGGAAAGGGGAGAAAAAAACAGAAAAAAAAGGAAACTCAGAATTGACTTACCATTTGCGAATTGAGAAAGTTCAGAAAAGCTATAAAAGACCCTGAAAATTTGAAGTCATTCTTTAGTAAATATTTTTGAGTTGCACTATGTGCAGAACTTTCTATTAGTAGATACATGAGGAGATTAAAAAATGTATAGTGATGGTTCTTACTCTCCAGGAGTGAGTCAGTAAGTCTAGTAAAGCAGAATAGAATAAAAAGCAAAACAGTTTAAGCAGAATATAAGTGTATTAAGAGTTCTAAGTCAGGTACTAAGAAATTTAGAATTATGTTGTTTGAAGAAATATTAGAGGCAAGTTTCTGAAATGGGACCTTCTTGGACAGAGCTGTATTTCAGTAGGTGAAAATGGAAGTTGGGAGAGAATAGCACAGAAAAGCTATATATTCAGAATACATGGAGTAGCAATGATTTGGTTTGGCCAAAGCAAAAGAATATACTCAATTACATTCTACTCTAAGACATGAATATCTAAAGATGCCTATGTATATGTTTTTTTCAGAAATAATAATTTTTATTTGTAATTATTAAAAGGCTGAATTTTAAACAGATTCTTGAACTCGTGGCTCATAGCCATCAGTTCATTCAACTTTAGCACCTGTCTCATCTCCAGTAGCTTTTCCAGAGCTACCACCTTCACCATGAAGCTCCATGAGTTTGCCCAATTCAAACTTGGGCTTGAGCATTTTTACTTTCCTAACAAATACATCATGGAGAGGATAAATAGACTGGCAAGCCTTTTCTATGTCTTTCCGAATGCTGTCTGGAATCAATTTATTGACCACCTCTTTCAAGTCATTTGCACCTCTCAGGTCATGATTTCCATCATTTTCTTCCGGATTTGGCGGACCTGTTGGTGCTGAGCATGAGATGTCTTCCGAATCTGATTGTTGCGTTTTTTTGTAAAACCCACATAAAATAGACGAAGTAAATAACCATCAGTGGTTTTGACATCAACATGTGCTTCAATCATGGTCTGCCATTTTTTGACCATGGAGCACATTTTGTCCCAGGTAAGATCCATGCCATGGAAGTTGGTGAGGCAGTTTTTGCCTTGAATATCCTCAGTAATCAGCTTGAATTTTCTACATGCAGCTTTGTCATTTTGCAAATCAGCAAGGCTCACTTCAAAAACACAACCCTTGAGTCCATCAGATGCAATTTTGGTTCCTTGAGTCCTTCTGACTAATGTCTTCCCAATATTTCTTATATTGAATATTGCTGGCACCTTTACATCATACCAATCTTTCTTAGAAAATGGATCAACCACTTTCTTCTTAGCTCCTTTTTTACCACCTTTTGTAAGGCACTTGTTCTTGCCGACCGTCATGGTGGTGCCAAAGGAACGAAAAGGCAATATGCCTATGTATATTTTTAAAACATATATGCAACAATTAACTTCTAATAGGTCGGTTGTGTATCTGATTTGTCCAGTAGGTGTCATTATTTTATCACTTGCATAATTTACATTGCAATAAACTTTTGGAAAGAAGTATGTGTCTCCCTAGAATCATGACTAATGAATGGTATTTTTCAATTGTAGATATTTTCAGGTTGCCCGATGTTACCGAGATGAAGGTTCAAGACCAGACAGACAGCCTGAGTTTACTCAGGTACTACGTTATATTAATTTGTCTGTTATTGATTTGGATTTGGTAAGCCAAGTATTTTTCAGACAAGAGAAGTTATACATTCTTTGTCTTTCATTACATTTTATTCATCAATATTTAATCAGAGTTACTTGCAGTTGAGGCACTAATTATTTATTTTTTTTTATCATTTTACTAGCTTTTTTAAGGAGTATTGACAAGTAACTGGGGCATGGAGATTAGGTATGGCAGAGTGAGAGAGACTGGCTCAGGATAGGGCAGGTTCAGAGCTATTGTACATAGGGTTGCTATGAGTTGTGGGTGACATCATAAGGATATTGAAGGGTTGATTCCTGGGTCATCAACTGAGTACTGTGACAGATTCCTACAGTATTTCAATATTCATAATGTATTAAAATCCTTAAAGCAAAGCTCTTGTGTGTTACACCTGATAATTCTTTATATTGCTAATAAGTTATTAATATATTAATCAAAATTA
>NW_006399867.1:0-22768 GCF_000299155.1 Elephantulus edwardii | reverse complement strand
AGACTTCTCTAAATCTGAACATTCACATTGAGACAGACTAGGAAGAAGGATTGGCCATCCACTTCTGAAATAGCAGGCCTCTGAAAACCCTATGTACAAAACTAGTATAACTGAAGAACTGAATTTTTTTCTTTTACTTAGTTGTAATTAGTTTAAATTTAAATCAGTTTAAATATGATAATGGCCCAGTCTTAGTTACCTAGTGCTGCTATAACAGAAATACTGTAAGTAGGGTGACGTTAACAAGCAGAAATTTATTTTCTCACAGTTTCAGAGGCTGGAAGTCCAAATTCAAGGTGCCAATTCTTAAGAGAAGACTTTCTCAGTTGGCTCTGGAGTAAAGTCCTTGTATGTTATGATCTTTGATTCCTAGCTGATGTTCATGTGACTTGACGTCCTTCTCCCCAAGTCTCTGTGATATTTTCCTAATCTCTTTTATATCTCAAAAGAAATTTACCTAAGATATGCTCTATACCAGGAGGAGAGGATTCAGACCTGTTGTTCATAGGGTTGCTATGAGTCATAGTCTACTGTAAAGCAACTAACAAAAATGCTTTCTTAGGGGAGCTCTGGTGGCCTAGTGGCAAGAAGCTGTACTGCAATCCCAGAGATATGTGGTTCGAATCCACCAGATGCTCTGCCGGAGAAGGAGGGGCCATCTCCTCCTGTACCAGTCAGATCCAGTTTGACGGTACACACACACAAAATAATAAAATTTTTTTAAAAAGTGCTTTCTTAATGCAACAAAGTACTAATTTCCAAATGGTTATCCATATTTTAAAATATATTTTCGGGAGGGACATAGTTCAACCTGTAACAGCTATGTTGTTGGAGAGCATCCAGCCTTTGATCATTAGATTTTTCTTTTTCCATAAATTGTTACTAATGCAAAGTCTGAAGTTAAAGTGAAATTATCCCTTGATAAGAGATCAGATCTTTTCTTTTTGGAAGCTTTCAGCTTCTTGATTCTTGATGTTTTGAAATTTTACAATGTGTCTAGTATTAATTGTCTGCTTGTTGGGTACTTGATGGGCTTTTTTAATATGAAGGCTTATGAAAGTATTTTATCTGACAATTTTTGTGTCATTTCTCTTTTTAGAATTTCTTTTGGCTGTATTCTGTACCTCCCTTATGTCATTTGTATGTCTATTTTTCTATTTAGTTCTTGTTGAGGTTTTTTCTGGCCTTTAGTTCTACGTTTCAGGAAGCCTAACTTTCCTGATGAATATGTCTTTTTTTAAAATGTCTCAGTAGCCTTGTCTTGTTTTTATTCATTGTGTTTCATTCTTGTTTTACTGATATATTTAATCTTTTTAATGTATGTCAAGATGCAAGTTTTCATCTGTTCTCTAAAAATTATCTGTGTTCGGTGATTATTTTTGTACTCTCTTGACCTCTTTTTAAATGTTGGATTCTTTCTTCAATGTGTAGTGATTGCCAGTTATCTGCATTTAAGGAAAAGGCTTTAAAAGCTGCCTAACATGACCACTTGGTCACTGGCATTTTGACTCTTGGTAGGTTTAGTTTAGTTTTTACACCAAAGCTATTAGCTGTTTCCCCGGTAACCAGGGTTCTTAAGAATCCTAATTCTCTGCAGGATTCTGCAATGCAAAATCTGTTCTTTCCATTTTTTTCCTAGGCCAGAACAGCCTTCATTTTGCTTTTTTGATCATTTCTATTCCATATGCTTGTAGTCTGCCAAAAATTTGTGGGCATTTTTTACTTGCTGATACAGCTGTCCACTTCCCATTTTCATTTCCCCCCCCCCATTGTGATGAGATGACTTTTGAAATTTCTTTAATATTATTTTGAAGAAGCCTGGTTAATGAGCAGGCTTAGAAAAACAGAAGGCCAGCAAAAGAGAGAAGGTAATCTGCAAGGTGAATTGTCAGTGACTGCCACAATTGACTTCCCGAAGCGTGGTTAAGATCATGAAGACAGCAAAAAACAGGGCAAAGTCTTGATCTGTTGTTCACAAAGTTGCTATTACTTAAAGTCGACTTAACAGCACCAAGTGACAATAACAGTGAAGGAGCAGGATAATTTCATATATATTATTCTCTTGTATTGGGAACGAGAAATTTTCATACTACTTCTGTGAGAAAAAGAAATCAAAACTTACCTTTTTTAAAGAGATAAATAATTATAAAGCCCAGTATACATGAGTTATCATTTGAAACACAATGTGAACATAGGAATGTGTACAATACAGTACACATGAATGATACACAATGTATGCGAATTTTGTATGCAAGCCAATATAAAAATAAAGTGGAGACAGGGAGAAAAAGGTAAATGTCTTTTTCTTTATCATAGGAAGTCTTACCTGTATTCCTGAAAGCCAATCAAAACTGGAATTCTCCAGTTGCTAAATCCATAATAGAGGAACAAAAAATGGAACTGATCAGATTATTAGAGATCCATGGAGAAGAAGTGGTTCTGCTAACTGCCGGAGAGCACAAGAAAACGGTGAGAAAAATCCTTAAAAGTGTCTTGTGCTATTAATGCTGAATAATACTATTTCTCCTATACATATGGTACATATTTGAAATTAACTCTTCTTTTTATAAAATGGAGTTATTCTTTCTTTTTTTTTCTTTTCATTTTTCTCAAAACATGTATTTACTGCACTTCTCAATACATCGTTGAACAACTTTGCCATGACTCTCAGGAATGTGCAAAACCCACACCCCACGACCCCGTAGGCCTTGGCGACAAGGCCCTTCACAGTTTGCCTGATGGCATCCTAGTCAGAATGGAGTTATTGTTAAGTGAGGTTTTATAGAGAAATATCTTGTCTTTCATTACTTTATAAAACACTAAAAAAATGTCATCAGGAAGTTCATAATTAGAGAACGTGTGGCCCAGTGGTTAAAGAATATGGCTTTTTAACCGAAAGGCCAGTGATTTGGATGTGGAAATTGTGCCGCAAAAGAAAGATGAGACAGTCTTTTTCTATCAAGGTTCACAGCCTTCAAAGTCCTGTGGACAACAGTACTCGGTCCTTCAGAATTGGTATCAACACGATAGCAGATTTGGTTGTTTAGGGTTTTTTGGTTTTTTTCCCTCAGCAACTAGCTTGTATTTGACTCCATCTATAAAGTTCCTCCCTTACAGATATGTTGGTAGTAATTGTGTAACAGTGAAAAACATTCTCATTTTGTAACTTTGATATGAAGAAAGTCAGATCAGAGTGTTGGAGTGTTGCTGGACTGGTAGATACCCCTCATCCACCTTGGTCCAGATGGACCTGTTTTCCTCAAGAGCAGCAGCAAAAGTCACCATTTTTCAGAGATATGTGGAAGATAGAAATTAGCTTGGAGATCATTGTAAAATATACAAAAGTATGAGGGTCCGCAAAGGAGGGAAGACCCTGAACCAGGGGGATTGACATGGTGACTACTGCAATGGGCTCTTGTGTGTCAAGAAGTGTGAGGATGGTTCAGGACAGAGCAGGGTTCAGATCTTTTGTTTATAGGATCACTATGAGACACACTCGGCTCAATGGCACCTAACAACAACAATAACATGATACAAAAGTCATACAGGAATTGTGAAAATATGCTGGAGGGTATCAATTCATTCTTGCTCTTCCATATAAAATGGTTTCTTTATAAGGTGTCTATTATTTTATCAAAGCCATTCTTCAAAATCTGTTTTTACTATTTATTTATCATTATTTCTTCCCAAAGAAGTTTTTAGAGTTTAGCATCAATGATAAATGTCTTTTCCTTTCTCTTTTATTATGGATACATTTCTTTTTTTAGTTTGTTAATTTTAATGAACATTTACAGAGATTTTGGATTTCCATTCATTCAGTGTTGCATATGAATACATTTCTTAAGAAATATCTTGAAATTTGTTTTATGTAAGTGTAGGGGAGAATAAAAGTCCTGCTGCATAGAATGTTAGACTTTCCTCTGAGATGAACCAAAAGTGCTGATGTTCTTCTCAGGACATTGTGGCCCTAATTACCACTGGACTTGCCTTGAAAGAAAGCTAGAAACTAAGTTTATGAAGAGTACTATATCAGGGACCTCTCCAGAGTACTGAAAAACAACGTCAGTCTAGAGACTAAGGTACGCCTGATCAGGCCATGGTCTTCGTAATTACTTGCTATGCATCAGAGAGCTGGACAATGACTAAGAATGACCGAAGAGGAATTGATGCCTTTGACTTGTAGTGCTAGAGAAGAGTCTTGAACATACCATAGACCACCAAGAAAACAATAGGTATGTCTTGGGGAGGGTGAAACCAATTCTCTCCTTGGAGGCTTAGGATTTTGAAGCTCTATCTCACATACTTTGGTGAGATACATACTTTGGTTAGACCTGTCTCTCATGGGGCCAGGAGAGACAGGTGCTTGGAGAAGGACATCATTTTTGGAAGGGAAGAGGAACAGTACAGGAGAGGAAGACCCCAGATGAGATAGATTGATACAGTGACTTGGGCAATGCAGGTTGGTGTGTCAGAATTAGCAAGACTGGCCCAGGACAGGGCAGGGTTCAGAGCTGCTGTACAGAGGGTCCCAATGGTTGTTCACAGGCAACTTGACACTAACAAAAACAACAGTAAGGCTCATTTGTGAAGTGGTTGGATTTTGAAAGGTGGGTTCTTCTTATTTTGGTTGAGGGTTGGGTGTGGACTGTTTGTTTTATTTCGTTCATAACCTGGTGTAAGCTGATTATATTTGCTGGATTTGGCTAACAATGTGCCTCATGTTTAGAGCCAATCAGAACCTGCTGGGTGGGCCTGTGTATTTAAAAGTTTGTTGATGTCTGCAGGCCTGGTGTTAATGTGTTTGGAATGAACATTCTTCTAAGTGGTAGAGCAGTGGTCTGTCATTAGGTTGTATTGAGGTAACTTGGGGTTGCTATGATGCTAAACACTGTGGCACTGGTGTGTCAAATGCCTTAATGGTTACCCATGGTGGACAATGTTTGGTGGAGTTCCAAGATTAAGAAAATGTTCAGAGCAGGAGTGGCATACACTTCATAAACAACATGCCTCTGGAAATTCTATGAACTTAGAGAAACGACAATAGTTATAGACCAAAGTTTAGGTCTTTTGTTCATAGGGTTGCTATGAGTTGTGCTTAACTCATGACACTTAACAATAACATGTTACAGTATAAGTTCTCTGTATAAATATTTAAATGTAAGTTAGAATGAACCACAGAGTGAGATCCTGTCCATGTCTTCAGGCACATTTCTTTTTCCTGCCCTTTCTCAGAGAAGTAATATATATCACAATGTTCCCTATTGCCCAGCACAGCTCTAAGCATTCTGTACGCATTTGCTTATTTAATCCTGATGCCAACCCTATGTGAGACATCCCGATACTGTTGTAGTGTTAAAGATAAGAAAATTAGTGCTTGCTTTGGCAGTACATGTACTAAAGTTGGAATAATACACAAAACAACTATGAGATATCATCTCACCCCAGTAAGAAGAGCAAAATTTAACAGAACATCAAACAACTAATGCTGGCGAGGTTGTGGAGAAACTGGAACCCTTATTCACTGTTGGTGGGAATGTAAATAGGTGCAACCACTATGGAAGGCAGTATGGCGCTTTCTCAAAAAGTTGCAAATAGAAATACCTTTTGACCCAACAGTTCCACTACTGGTAATATACCCCAAAGAAACCATAATCACCACCCAAGCAGATATATGCACACCCATGTTTATCAACGCTTTGTTCACAATAGCAAGGAGTTAGAAACAACCTAAGTGCCCATCAACCAATAAATGGATAGAGAAGCTGTGGTATATTCATACAATGGAATACTACGCTGCATTGAAAAACAAGGAACTCATGAAATATTATTCAAAATGGGTGATCCTGGGGGGCATTATGCTGAGTGAAATGTCTCAGTCTCAAAAGGACAAATACTGCATAGTGCCACTGATGTAAAACAGGACTGACACCGGGTTTGGGGGGGAGACTAAGAAAGATGGGATAAATTATGTATACTGCATTGAAACAGATGAGGGAGAGAACTGTTTAAAAGGGATATATGATTAGGTATTATTGTCATGACAGGAGTCAGAACTAAGGCTGAACAGTGGAGTGGACTTGAGGGGAGGGATTGTATAACAATGAAAGAATTTTTCTTTTACTTTTCAAAGAGAAGAGCGAACTAGGGGGGAGGCTGGGCAGGGAGAAAAGTGCAACAATGAATGAGTAGAAATCCAAAGTCTCTGTAAACTTTCATTAAAATTAATAAAAAAAATGAAAAAAGTTGGAATAATACAGAGAAGATTAGCACAACCCTGGTGCAAGGAGGACACACAAATTCATGAAGAGTTCCATATTTTAATTAAATAAATAAGAAAATTTAGGTGCAGAAATTAAAATTGAAAGAAAAAATAATTGAGGCACAGAGGTTGAAAAGAATCTTCTTCACACCTAGGAAATAGTGAAGCCAGGTTCCTAACCCACAAAGACTGGTTCCATTATTCGCACTCTTAGGTTAACCTCTAGTCCATACTACTTCGCTAATAATTGCCAGCATTTATTGACCATTAATTATACACCAAACACCATTTTTTATATACTCGGCCCCATTGTCATAGTCACTGTGTCAATCCATCTTGTCAGGAATCTTCCTTTCTTTTGTGGATCCTCCACCTTTCTCAGTGTGATGTCTTTTTTCAAGGACTATGACAACATTTCCAAAGTATATGAGGTAAAGTCTTACCAGAGTTGCCTCTAAGGAGCAGCCTGATTGCTTTTCCTCCAGGATAGATTTGTTTGTTCTTTTGACAGTTGGGATACTCGGCAATAACAACATGAATAATATCCAACACCACAACTTAAAGGCTTTGACTTTCCTCTGCCATCCATACTCATTGTCCAGCTTTCACGTGTTATAGGAAGTAGTTGAGAAAGACATGGCTTGAATCAGGTACATCTTTGTCTTAAACTGACTTTCTTACTCTTTAGCACTTTGGAGGGGTAGAGGGTGTCTTAAACCAACTACCTTTGAGATATAAAGACAAAATAGGACAGAAACATGAACAGAGATAAGAGAGATAGATGTCATGCCCAAGAAGATGATGAATGAGCTAAGGAATAGAAACCTCTAGGGACAAGGGCCCTTTCCGTAGAGCCAACAGGAAGAGAAAGCCTTCCCCTGGAGGTCATTGTTGTTGTTGGGTGTCATCAAGTTGACTACAACTCATAGTGACTTCACAAACATCAGATCTAAACCTTGCCCTATCCTGTGCCATCCTTACAGTCTCCTATATGCTTGAGCCCACTGTTATAGTTTCTATGTCAGTCCAACTTGTTGAGGGTCTTCTCTGACTTTCCACCCTTCCAGCATGATGTCTTTTTCCAAGGACTGACTCCTCCTGACTCTACATTCTTTGACAACAGGCATATCTTGGTCTTTAAACTGCCATCCTTACTAAAGTAAAAATCCTAAATTCAGACTTCTAGAAATTTCTGTTTAAACCACCCACTTGTGTTATTCCTGTTAGAGCAGCACCAGATAACTGGTGATAACTAAGATACATTCCTTATTTATTGTTCGCAACAATCTTTTGGAATAGATCATTATTATCCCCATTTTACTATGGGGGGAAATGCAAAGCCTTATAAAGGTACAGAAATATTAAAGGTACAGAAATATTAGAAAATACAAAGAGATTCAAACCCAGGTCTACCAATCTCTGACACCTGTGTTCTTTATCACTTTGTTATCAGATTCACAGTCATACTCAACTATGTTGTACTCAGATCATCGCAGATCTTTGTCTACAGAATGGGAAATAAAAGCTACCTCTACTTTTGCTACTTCTTTATCAGAGAATGATCTAATTGTATAACCCAAGCATTTGGTGCTGTAAAAATTACAGTTGGAGGTGTCACTTGACCTCTTCGTCTAACTTCACAAGTAGGGAGAGAGAGAATCAAGATCACCATTGGCTCTGAAGGGAAAGTCAGATAAACCTCCTCTGGCCAACTTTTCTCAGACCAATTCTCCTTTCTTAAATCAATTCTGACGTCACCTGTCCCTCTACTGGCACTCTCTACACATTTTCAGGGTTTGATAATTCACTGCAGTCGTCACACAGAACTCACCATATAGTTAATTAGGTTTATCTGTCAAGTAGCAGGATGCAACTTGAAATCAAGGTCAGGAAAAGTTTTACAGGCAAAGTCTTCCTTCTGCAGTACAGAACTTGACCATGCTGGTCTCTTCTCAGCCACCTAAGGACAGGCCTCCTCTCAGCCTCATTAATTTAAGCCTCCTCTCTCTTTAACCCTTGGTCCAAAACAGGCCTGGCCTCTGCTCTGCTCACAGAAGTGTTACAAAGCTTTTTAGCTTTGCTAATTATTTCGTACAGGCACTCCACTCAGCCAGGAAGCCTACTGCCAAAGGCTTTCCATCTTCTCTGTGGATTAGCATACTACACTGTCTCACACTGTTCTCCTGGTTCTACTGCTGCTACTTGTCAGTATCTTATACCATCTCCAGTGTCATAGCTCTGTATCTACAGGTCTAGGAGGTTCTTAACACAGAGATCCCAGGTCCAAAGGACATGTTCCACTTCCAGCTTTCTTTCTTTTTTTGTAATGAGGTCCTCTTCAGCTTTGGAATTGGCTCTTCTTAAGCCTACTGGGATGGCAAAACCTGAACCCTCTTGTTTGGGTTCCATACATGCCATTTGCATAGTGCCACTCCCATGAAGATTTCATGGCCTTTATTTGGATTGTCAGCAAACTATCCAATCCCTTTTATGGGCAATATGCACCTTATTTACATGTTGTTGTATTATGTGCCATTGAGTCTACTTCAAGCCATAGCATTCCTATGAACAACAGATCTGAATCTTGCCCTATCCTGTGCCATCCTCACTACCTTTGGAATGCTCAAGTCCACTGGTCAAGCCCAGTCACTATGTCAGTCCATCTTCTTGAGGGTTTTCCTCTCCTTCTCTGACCCTCCACCTTTCCCAGCATGGTGTCTTTTTCCAAGGACTGGCCTCTCCTGACATTCTCAAAATATGTAAGATGAATTTTCACTATCCTAGCCTCTAAGGAGCACCCTGGTCACACTATCTCCAAGTCCCACCCAATCACTGTATAGGAGTTAGAAGACCATACATGATTAGAATGGCCATTTCAAGTTAATACCCTACATTTCATGTACCTAAGATATGCTTGGAAAGGTTGAGAGTCAATGAAAGAGAGGAAGACTCCCAAGATGAATTGACATGATTACTGCAGCAATGAGCTCAAATGTGTCAGAGATAATGAGGATGGCACAGAATAGGACAGGATTTTGGTCACTAGGAGTCATAATTCAATGGCATCTAATAACAACTTTGTCACAGCAATTAATTAAATGTTTGTTTCTTCTATTTTCAGTGTTCTTTATTGGGAAAATTACGGCTAGAATGTGCTGACCTTCTAGAAGCCAAAGGAGTAGTTCTCCGTGATCCAGCTCTGTTCTCTTTTCTGTGGGTGGTGGATTTCCCACTCTTCCTTCCCAAGGAGGAAAATCCTGGAGAACTGGAGTCAGCCCACCACCCTTTTACTGCTCCCCACCCCAGTGACATCGACCTCCTATACACTGAGCCTGAAAAGGTAGCTTATCTGTATGTTCAAATAAAAGAAAATATGTAAATAAAGGCAAAGAAGGGACCAGTCCTTGGAGAAGAACATCATGCGTGGAAGCATGGAGGGACAGCACAGGAGAGGAGGACCCTGGATGAGATGGATTGATACAGTAACTGGGGCAATGGGATTAGGTATATCAGAGCCAATGAGTCTGGCTCGGGATAGGACAAGGTTCAGAGCTATCGTACAGAGGGTTGCTATGAGTTGCAGGCAACTCAGTGGCACCTACAACAACAACAGAGGCAAAGAGCCTCAGATTTCATAGTCTGACCCAATAGAAATTGTTATGTTTGAACCAATCATTAATATATCTCAGAAACAGTAGCTTTAATCTGTAGAGCAGAAAAACAAAATGTTTTCTAGCATGAAAACTAACATATGACTCTTCTAGGTCCGTAGTCAACACTATGACTTGGTTTTAAATGGCAGTGAGATAGGAGGTGGTTCTATCCGAATCCACGATGCCAAACTACAGAGTTACATCCTAGCAACAATATTAAAGGTAACATCATCTAATCTGCCCTTTCCACCCCCCTTATTTATTTATAAGTTTTGTTAAACATATGTTGTGAATGGATTATTCACTGGGCATAGAATATCACTGAATTATTTTTCTATGGTTAGTATAAGACTTTGACAAGCAAATAACAGCTGTTTTTGAGTGCTGATATACACTGTTATAAGAATTTTATAAATATACAATCACTTAATCTTGCAATTACATTATGAGGTAAGTGGTTGTTGTTGTTGTTGTTGTTGTTGTTGTTGTTATGTGCCATCGAGTCGCTTGCGACTCATAACTCATACAACAGCCCTAAACTCCACTCTGTCCTGTGTCAATTGCACCATCTCCAATACACCTATCCCAATTGCCCCAGTCACTGAATCAATCCACCTCATAGAGGGCCTTCCCCTCTGCGCTGTCCTTCCACCCCACCAAGCATGATGTCCTTCTCCAAGGACCAGTCCCTCCTTACATGTCCAGAGTATGTTAAACAGAGCCTCAGAATCCTTGCCTCCAAGGAGCCGCCCAGTTTGACCCTTTCCAGGATGACATAACAGTGATTGCAAAGACCATGGCCTATATCAGACGCGCCTTAGTCTCTAGAGAGACACCATTGCTCTTCAGTACTTTGGAGAGGTCCCTAACAGCAATTTCCTGGCTACTGGTGCTGAGAGTGTTGACTGTGGAGCCAAGCAAACTAAAGCTGTGAACAATTTCAATCTCTTCACCATTCATCCTGATGCTGCCAGTTGGCCCAGTGGTGAGAATCTTTGTCTTCTTGACATTGAGCCTCAATCCATATTGGAGGCTACAGTCCTTGACCCTCTGTAGCAAGTGCTTCAGGTCCTCCTCATTTTCCTCAAGCAGGGTTGTGCCATCTGCATATCACAGATTATTCCTAGATCTTCCACCAATCTTGACCCCACATTCCTCCTCTTAGAGCCCAGCCTCCTGGATAATCTGTTCTGCATACAGGTTGAAAAGGCATGGAGACAGGACACATTCCTGGCGCACGCCCTTCCCAATTTTGAACCATGCCGTGTTTCCTTGCTCTATTCTGAAGACTGCCTCTTGGTCCAAGTATAGGTTTTTCATTAGCACGATCAGGTGTTCTGGGATTCCCATTCTTCTCAGAGTCAGCCACAGTTTGTTATGATCCACACAGTCAAATGCCTTTGCATAGTCAATGAAACACAGATATACATTCCTCTGGTATTCCCTGCTTTCAGCCAAGATCCATCTAACACTAGCTTCAATATCCCTAGTACCACGACCCCTTCTAAACCCAGCCTGGACTTCTGGCAGTTCTCTGCTGATGTGCTGTTCCAGTCATCTGGATAATCTTCCGTAGAATCTTGCTGCATGTGAAATTAATGAGATTGTTCTATAGTTTCCATACTCTGTTGGGTCACCCTTCTTTGGGATGGGAATGGAATCACAGAACACAGAACGAAGCCAAGCCAGAATTCCAATCCAAGCAGTATGACTTCCTAGCCCAATTCGTAACCTGTGAAAAAGGACTGAAAACATTGATAATGATTGAGAAAGAAAGAGCAGTTATCACTTAATAGGTACAATTTTACCTTCCCCCCTACCCCAGGCTCTGGAGTAAAATTTTAATGATGGAAATGGGATAATTGAGATTTTAAAAAGAGAAGGAATCTATACGATAGCATATTGTATGAATAATGGGCATATTCTATGTGTTACATTCATTTATATATTTGTTTGTAGTTAAACTTTAAATTTCTTAATGTTTATTTTAGTTGAACTTTGTATGACACTTCACTATATATTTAAACTGAGATACTTTTTGGAATTTTAGGAAGATGTGAAATTGCTCTCCCATCTCCTCCAAGCTTTAGATTATGGAGCACCTCCTCATGGAGGCATTGCCTTGGGTAAGCAGTCTTTTCCTTTATAAGCTAAATTTTATTCCATAGCACCATGTCTCACGTGTGGATTCACCATTTAGGGGAGAGTTTTAATTCCAGTGATAAACATTTTACCAGTTATAATGATAAACCAACCAATAAGTTCATTAGATTCAATTTTTAAAATTTTTTAAATTATTTTTTGTGTGTGTACTGTCAAATAGGATCTGACTGGTATAGGAGGAGATTGCCCCTCCTTCTCCAACAGAGCACCTCGTGTATTTGAACTGCCGTACCTCTGGGATTGCAGTGCAGCTTCTTGCCACTAGGCCAGCAGAGCTCCCTAGACTCGATTTTTTTTTAAAGAACAATACCAATGTGTTAAGCTAGTGTTGTTCTATCTCTGTGAGTTCACAGACATATTCATAGTTGAGACACATTGCTTGTATGACATGCTTCAGTGTTGTGATTTCTGTGGTTGCTCCCTTTTTTCAGCAAATAAGAGTGTGAGAAATTCTAGGAGACTCAGGCTATAGGCCCTCAGCAAGGGCTTAATAAATCCCTTACTAAAGGCTCATTAATTGTTAGAATCATCAATCCTAGTAGAATGTGTATATTAATCCTAGTAATAACAGTGTGGCAGCATGGAGATGGGGGTGTCTGACCTCCACTAAGTTCACAAGGGAACAGAATCTCCATCAAAAAGCACAAAGCTGATTCCAGTGAGGTCAGGCATGCCTCCCATGAGCCACATCTTCCAACAAGGTGTCCCTTCAGCTCTCCCTCCTGTGACAGTCATTGCTTCTCTGTTGGGCTTGGTAACTCATTGCAGTGGCCACTGCAAAACTCAGACAACATTCACAATTATGAGGCTTAGTAGAGAAGTTAACAGGGTCAGATATAATTCTTCACTGAGTCCAGCTTCTTATTAGGAGTGCAGAAAGCCAAGCCTGTTTCTGACCCTTGACCTTTGACTGCTGGGACAAGTGTTGTACAGCTCTTTTAGTTCTGCTAATTATGTCCCATTCCAATTCTGCCAGTAAGCCTGAACCCAAGCTCTAGACTTGGCTCTGGTTCTGTGGGTCCATAAGCCTGGCAAGTGTTCAAAAGCATCACCAGTTACTCAGCTTTTGTGCTCCATAGACTGAATTCTCACAATAGTCTCTGGTTTTGTGTTACCTCTGCTGCCACCACTGCTACTACCTTTGCTGTTGCTTCTTATTCTCCCTGTCTTTCAATCTTGCTTTATCTCTCCAATGCCACAGCTCTGCCTCTCTGCTTCATACAGAGGATGTGCTGCCCTCTCTGGTTCTTTCTTGATTGGAGTGAGATCCTCCTTTTCCACCTGTGGGCTCGTTTCATTTAAGCCTAGCAGGATGACAAGACTGAACAGTCCCTGCATTAGCATTCTAGGAACCTTACTTACATGGCCCCATCCAGTCATATGGCAAAAGTTACAAAGATTATGACTAGAAACATATTTATATATGTATCACAGCACAGAGTGAGATATAGCAGACAAACTCAAAATTCTGCATGTTTTTTAAATGGTTTTCATTCGATCATTTGTATACATTTTATATCAATTCCAAATAGTTAATGAAATCAATTCAGTTTTTAATCAAACCCCTGTTATAGTATACTTGTTTAATAAGGCCTTATTTAAATGTTTTCTATACCTTCACAAAACTCTCAACCTGCATTCACTTTTCACTGTTAACTTTGCATTTCGCTTACAGGGTTAGACAGACTGATCTGTCTTGTCACTGGAGCTGCAAGCATCAGAGATGTCATAGCCTTCCCGAAATCAT
Source organism: Elephantulus edwardii (assembly GCF_000299155.1). NCBI lineage: Eukaryota > Metazoa > Chordata > Mammalia > Macroscelidea > Macroscelididae > Elephantulus > Elephantulus edwardii. The sequence continues at coordinate 8,946 of NW_006399867.1, read as the reverse complement.
TCCGGGGACATGACCTCATGAGCAATGCCCCAGATTATATCCCTCCTGAGGAACTGAAGCCCTATCATATCCACGTCTTCGGGCCAACAGACTCAGAGGCAGAAAAGAGCTCATTGACTCAGTCACCCCACTCAGAAAGCTGAGCTTTTGAGTTTTGTCCTCTGCTTCCCCAGGGCTAAAACTGAATCTGGACTTCTGCCACAGATTTGACAATCTGGTTTCCAGGTGGAAGGAATCCAGACAACATTCTTCACTACAATGAAGAACAGAAGATACTCCGTTTTAACTTGATTCGTATACAACATTAGAGTTTTGGACTTTTTTAATTTTTGTAAAAAGGGAAGTTTGAAAAATGTGTCTTTATTGAAGTGATAAATTAGTGTTCTAATCATGTACTTGGGAGATTGTTCACTTAGAAGTAATCAAATCATGTGTGAAATGTGGAAAAATGCTTGACTGGTCAGTTGATTAAGAGGCCATTCAACCAATCTTGTAGAGAATTATACTAATATAGTGCCACTTCACCTGTCAACTGGAGAAACATCATATAATTGGAGGGGGTAAAAATCACTGAGTCACATCTTTCACCCTGAGCAAGTCACATAAGTCTCTTTGAGCCTCCCTCCTTGTTTTACGTAGAATTTGAACAATATTTGTCCTGGCTACCTCAGATGAAAGTTGTCAAAATCAGAGAAGACAGTGTATGTGGGAGATAAGATGAATGAAACGCTTTGATAAAGTATAACCCAAATGTAAATAATATTATCTCTAGAAAGGAGGTAAAAATATATCTATCTATATGTTAAGATCAAACAAGACCGATATATGCAAGTAGTAAAAGAAAACCAATTCGTAAATTTATGAAGCAGTGGTTTGTATTTCTACTTTTAAAGATGATCATCCCTGAATAGTACCAGTTATAATTTAAAATACTAATTGACCATATATCAAACTCACATATTATTATTGTTGTTGTTGTTAAGTGCCATTGAGTCATAGGTGACTCAGAGACCTTGTGAAAGAAAAGTCGTGGACACCTATATAACTTCTGTCCTTTCTTTTTTTTAAAATTTTTATTGTATTATTTTTACGTGTACCGTCAAATCAGATCTGACTGGTACAGGAGGAGACTGCCCCTTCCTTCTCCAGCAGAGCATCTGGTGGATTTGAACCGTGTACCTCTGGGATTGCAGTGCAGCGTCTTGCCACTAGGTCACCAGAGCTCCCTTGTCCTTTCCTTTTAAACATTTATATTTTAAAATGTTTTGCTTTTTATTGGTAGATAGCTAAAATACCCCCAAAAGAATGCCCATTATATCCATTATACAATAATGAGCATGCAGGTTCATTACTGGGAGACAGACTGGCAAACACCCCCCACCGTAGAATGCCCATTCTATAAAAATGAGCATGTAAATGTATTGTAAGTGAATTTTAGTAACACACCTAAAAGCTTATGATTAACTATTATAAAATGGGAACAAGGTATGAATTTGTGATGGTTTTTCCTACATGGTCTTCACTGTTGCCTTGATTTTCTTTGACTTAAAAACATTAAGATTCAGTTTTAGATTGATGCCTCTTTTCACTGAATCCATGATCTAGGCAATACAATACTATGATCTCTGTTTGAGAATAGTCCACTTTACAGCCACACCTTAGATTTATGATGCTTGTCTTTTTTTTAAAAAAAAATTTATTATTTTTTGTGTGTGTACTGTTAAACTGGATCAGACTGGTGCAGGAGGAGACTGTCCCTCCTTCTCCAGCAGAGCATCTAGTGGACTTGAACTGCGTACCTCTGGGATTGCAGTGCAGCCACTAGGCCACCAGAGCTCCCTGATGCTTGTCTTTGATGTCTGTTGTTGTTATGTGCCATCGAGTCGCTTGTGACTCATAGCGACCCTGTGTACAACAGCCCTAAACTCTGTTCTGTCCTGTGCCAATCGCACTGTCTGACACTCCCATCCCGATTATCCCAGTCACTGAATCAATCCACCTCATAGAGGGCCTTCCCCTCCTGCGCTGTCCCTCCACCCTCCCAAGCATGATGTGCTTCTCCAAGGACCAGTCTCTCCTCACAACATGTCCAAAGTATGATAGACAGAGTCTCAGAATCCTTGCCTCCAAGGAGCCACCTGGTTTAACCCTTTCCAGGACAAATCTGTTTGCTGTAACAAAAATACCACAAGATGACTTTAACAAATTTATTGTTTCACTATTTAGAATACTAAAGATTAGGAGTTTAGAATACTAAAGTTTAGAATCCAAATTCAGGATGCTAGCTCTAAAAGGCTCTAGAGGAAGATCCTTTTCTCCATCATCTGTGGGTCCACGTCTTTGCATCCATATTCCCCTGGGTCTAGGAGGTTCCTAAGCACAAGGACTCTGGATCCAAAGAATGAGATCCACTCCTGGCTTTTCCTTATTGGTGATAGTAAATACTCTTTATGTCTTTTTGTTAGGTGCTGTCGAGTATGATTCATAGCAACCCTATGAAGAAAAGATCTGAACCCTGTTCTAGCCTGTGCCATCCTCACACTTCCTGACACATAAAGAGCCCATTGTAGCAGTCCACCTGGTTGAGAGCCTCCCTCTCCTTCGCCAACTCTCTACCCTCCACCCTTCCCAGCATCATGTCCCTCTCCGTGAAACAGCCTGTCCTAGCAACATGCCCAAAATATGTGAAATGAAACTTCCAAATCCTTGCCTCCAGGGAGCAGCTTGGTTTCACTGTCTCTAGGACAGACCTGTTTGTTCTCTTGACAGTCCACAGTACATTTAACACTCTTCTCTTAGCACAACTCAAAGGCACTGATTCTTCTTAGTTATTGCCCAGCTCTCTGATGCATAGCAAGCAATTGCAAAGATCATGTCCTGTACCAGGAGCACCTCAATCTCCAGACTGACATCATTGCTCTTCAGTACTCTAACGAGGTCCCTAAATGCAGATTTTCCCAATGCAATTCATCTTCTGACTTCTGGTGCCAAGAGTGCTGATTGTGGAACTGAGCAAGCTAAAGTTGTTAACAATCTCAATCTCTTCTCCATCTATTATGAAGCTGCCAATTGGCCCAGTGGTGAGAATCTGTTTTAGGTTGAGCATCAGTCTATATTGAAGATGACAGTCCTTGACCTACTGCAACAAATGCATCATGTCCTCCTCAGTGTCAGCAAACAAGGTTGTGTCATCTGCATAACACAGGTACTGCAATCCTGATGCCACATTCCTCCTCCCAAATGATCTGTTCTGCATATAGATAGAAAAGGCATGGTAACAGGATGCATCCTTGATGCACACCTTTCCTGATCCTGAATCATGCAGTATTTCCCAGCTCTGTTCTGACTACTGCTCCCTGATCCAAATATAGGTTCCACATGAGCACAATTAAGTGTTCTAGGTTAGCCATAACTTGTTATGATCCACACAGTCAAGTGCCTTCAACAAACTACATTATGCGGAGGACAACACCTTACTTGCTGAAAGTGAGTAAACACTTGCTACAGATCAAAGGCTACTGCCTTCAATGTGAAATGCACTTCAACCTCAAGAAAATAAAAATCTTCATGAGGCTGGTAACTTCATGATCGATGGAAAAAAGATTGGTATTGTCAAGTTTCATCTTACAGGCATCCAAAATCAACACCCTTGGTTCCAGCAGTTAAGATATCAAAAGATAGCTGCAATGGGAAAGTCTGTTTTCAGGAACCTCTCCAAAGGACTGAGAAGCAATGATGTCTGTTTAAAAGACACACCTGATCCAGGCCATGGTCTTTCCCATCACTAGCTATGCATCTGAGAGGAACTTATGCCTTTGAGTTGTGGTGTTGGAGAGTGGTGAATATCCTGTGGACTGCCAAAAGAGCTGATAGATATATCCTGGAGAAAGTACAGCCAGAGTGCTCCTTGGAGGCAAGGATGGTGAAGTTTTGTCTCACATACTCTGGGCATGTTAGGAGGATCTATTTGTTGGAAAGGGACATCATTCTTTGAAAAGTAGAGGGTCAGTGAAAACAAGGAAGACCCTCAACAAGTAGTAATAGTAAACAGTAATGGCAGCAATAGGTTTGACTATATCAGGAATGATGACATAGGGTAGGAGAGGATTCATAAGATCACGATGAGTCATACTCAATTCAACAATACTTAACCAGCAAGGGTAACCTTTGTAGAGAATTTACATTTTCCTATGTTGTAAGTTCCCCCAAAACAGGTAACTACCCAGAAATCAACCCATCTAGATAGTCAACTGATACTCGACACAGAAACAAAACCTATCAAATGGGGAAACAACCTCTTCAACAAATGTTGCTGGCAAAGCCTACTACCCTCAGAAAGCTAAAGCAGAATCCACACCTCTCACCATTCACAAAAATCAACTCAAGGTGCATCAGAGACCTAGAGATAAAGCCCAGAACCATAAAGATCATAATAGACAAAGTAGGACCAAGCTCAGAAGGCCTAGCCCATGGCATGAAGGGGCTGACAAATACAACCAGAAGTTTTTAACGGGATCAACAGGACCTTCTAAAGATCCTCATGTGTATCAAAACGTTTTTCTGACAGTAAAAAGAAAACCTATTGACTGGAAAAAACAATTTGGCAACCATCTCATAAAAGTTTACAGAATACTACAGGGCCTCCACAAGAAGACTAATAACCCAATTACAAAATGGGCAAAACACATGGAAAGACTTTTCACAGAGAAAGACATTAATGATGGCCAACACACATATGAAGAAATGCTCAAAACCACTAACAATAAGATACAAATCAAAACCACAATGAGATGGCATCTCACCCCAGTAGCAGTGGCAAAGTTTATTTACCAGGACAGCAAGTAATAAATTTTGGAGAGGATGTGACAAGATAGGAACACTCATAACTGTTGGTAGGATTTTAAAATGGTACCACTACTCTACAAGGCAGTTTGGCGTTTCCTCAAAAAGCTGAATATAGAAACTCCTAATGACTCAGCATTCCACTGCTTGGAATATACCCGGAGAAAATGAGAACTGAGGCACAAATTGAGATCTGTACCCCAATGTTCATAGCATCATTCACCATCCCAAATACATGGAAACTGGACTGGATTGAGGAATTGTAGTACATTCACAGACATTTATCTAAAATTTATAGACTACTCCAACACCTCAACAAGAAAAAGGTAAACTGAATTGCAAAATGGCACAGGATGAGGTTCACCTTAGATGGCACATTCAGATGGCAAACACACATGAAGTACTAAATCCCTAGCTATCAAGAGATATAATCAAAACAACTATGAGATATCATTTCACCCCAATAATAATAGCAAAGTTCAACAGGGCAGCAAACAAATGCTTTGGGGGGGAGGGGGGGGAAAGGTTGTGAGGTTGTAAACTGGAACTCTATTCACTGCTGGTGGGAATGTAAAGTGGTACAAGCACTAAGTTGGAAATAGAAATACCATTTTACCCAGCAATTTCACCTTTGAGAATATACTCTTAAAGAAACCAGAGTCACAACTCAAAACAGATGTTTGCACACCCAAGTCTATTGCTACACAATTTACAATAGCAAAGAGATGGAAGTAACCCAAGTGCCCATCAACAAATGGTTAGAAAAACTAGTACATTCACGCAATCGAGTATTGTGTAGCATTGAAAAACAAGCCTGGAGGATATCATAAGGAGTGAAATATCTCAGTCACAAGAGGACAAATACTGTCCCAACACTGCTGTTATAAAATAGGACTCTTGGTAACAGCAGCCAGGAAATCAAGACTAATTGCACTGGAAAAATCGTCTGTCAGGGATATCTCCAGTGTACTGAAGAGCAATGATGTCTGGAAACTAATGTGCACTTGATCCAGGCCATATTCTTCCTGATATGCATCAGAAAGCTGAACAATGACTAGGGATGACAGAATAGATGTCTTTGTGGTGCTGGTGAAGAGTATCGAATATACCATGGACTGCTATGAAAACAAACAGGTTTGTCCCAGAGAGGGTGAAACCAGGCTGCTCCTTGGAGGCAAGGATTCTGAAGCCATCTGACATACTTTGGGCATGTTTCAAGGAGGGTCCAGTCCTTGGAGAGGGAAATTATGCTTTGGGAGAGGGAGAGAGAGCACTTGGATAATGGGGGTAGGTGTGTCAGAGACAGTAAGGTTAGCTCAGAATAAAGGGGTTCAGAGCTGAGTTGCAGGTGACTTGACAGCATGTTAACAGGGAAGGTTTGGGGTAAAATATGGAGAGTGGATGATTAACACTGCATTGGAACTGCAGGGAAGATGAAGGAAATAAAGGTCCAAAAAAAATATAATTAGGTATTTTATATATATATGCCAACAATCTGGAACAGGAGGTGTAGACTCTCTCAAAAGGTGCAGAATAGACTGAAGAAGGAAGAAAATGTGCAACAGTGAATGAATAAAAAAATTAAAAACACAAGGCATTAAAATTAATATTGTTACTATTATCATGTTGCAAATATTAAGATACCTTTTTAAGAATATATTCACATTGATCGGAAATTTAATGAACTATTGTATTTGGAAACTTTACTCACAAAGGAGTCATAGAAGAAATATTTAGAAAACAGCTAAAATTTAAACATTGACACTATTAAGTTTACCAAAATGGTAGGATAAAAAACTAGCATTAAAACGGTATTATCTAGTCCTTTTCAACTCAAGAAGTCCTATGAAACACAGATCTAAACTTCGTCCATCTACCTCCCTCAGAGTCTCTATGAATTCCCAGAAGCACAACTCCCTAGAGTCTGGACCAATAAACATGAAAGACCTAAACTGTTAATTATTTTACTTGGATACACACACAAATGCCCATAAAAGCAGCAGTCAAGAAACTAAAATGACACATTATGCTGGGTAGATCTGCTGCATAGGACCTCTAAAGTTGGAAATAATAAAGACGTCACTCTGAAGACAAAAGAACACCTGACTCAAGTGCCATCAAGTCATAGCAACATTATGAACAAAAGACCTGAACACTTGTGTAACTTTCATCATTTCTCCAAGTTCACAGAGCCCACCCCAAAATGCACCTCTTGTTCCGGATTGTCGTCTTACAATCTATTTGTTGCCAACATATCTTGTATGAGAATGATCCTTAGAAGCAAGGAAAGCAACCAGAAATACTTGGTCAGCAAGAAGAGCAGAGCTTTATAATGATGCATTGACAAGTAGCTACAACAATGTGCTTAAATAGAAGAGAATATGGCACAGGATACAGCAGTCTATCTTGTTCTACTATATCCAAGGCCAGCAAGTCAGAACTGATGCAATGGTGTCTAACATCACAGCATGGGTGGCACAAGTGGTTAAACCTTGGACTAGTAACCAAATCTATACCATAGTACCTTAAGTCCTGGTAATCCTGCTTCCTAAACTGTACGCAGTTTTGCTGTGTAGTCACCATAAGTCAGCATTAACTCAACATCATCTACTAATAGTTTACCCGCTATTTGTTAAGAAACCAGGTCAGTTCTAATTCATAATCATCCTCCATACAAAATGTTATTGGTCCTGCATTATCTTCAGTTATCATAGATCTTTTTTACTCTTGGCACCTACTATTATCAGCTTTTACTCATAGTTGACTCCTAAGCACCTAACTTGTTAACAGTAGAATCAAGGACAAAATTCTTACTGAAGAAAAAAAAAACCACACACCACCACATTGGACTATTAAGTCACCATCTATTAAGGACTCTGCTCTGGCCAAATACAGGACCAGTTCTTAATCCAGAGCTACTTCTTGTGCCTGTCATGTACCATTATCACAACTCATCCTTAACATCTAAAGAGCTGTCTGTAAATCGCCTTTGTCTTTATTCCCTCTCAGGTATTATCTTTTAAGTGGAACTGGGATTACATTTTGTCAACTCACCCCCATAAACAGGTGAACTATGTATCTTGAGTCCCTCACCATTTGTGGTCTGTTCAAGCTCATTACAAACTGTCAAGCAGTATAGCTGGGGGGGGGTTGTTGTCGACCAAGGGTCCCAAAGAATGAAATAATTTTATATTAATGAGACAGATTACCAGGAATGATATAGAACAGAGTGTGAAAAAGAGGGGGCCAACAGTTCCCATGACTGAAGGCCCCGAGCCATGCTTCTGAGTATTTATTTAGAATCATAAGGAAGGTAAAGCAAAATCTTAAGGAAGTACAAAACAAAAACAAAGGATAATGGTGAAGCCTTTCATAGATAAGGGCAAGTTCCTCTTTATGCTAATCTCAGGAGGGAGGGATTCAGTTGATACAAACTAAGGGACAATGTTGACTCTTAGGGAACACCTTAGTGCCACAAGGTGACCTTCCACTTGTATTCAGCCTCCCTCATTTCCTGATTTTTTTTTCTGGATGACCATATGATATATTACTCTGGAGATGAAAAGGTGAGGAAAAATGGAGTTGCTTTCATAGTTAAAAAAGTCATTGCTAGATCCATCTTGAAGTACAATATTGTCAATGACAGGATAATATCTATATGCATACAAGGAAGTCCAGTGAATACCACTATCATTCAAATATATACACCAACAACCAGAGCCAAGGAAGAGGAGATAGAAGACTTTTACCAACTTTTACAATCGGAGATTGATCGAACATGCAGTCAAGATGCATTGATAATAATGGGTGACTGGAATGTAAAAGTCGGGAACAAAGAGGAAGATTCAGTAGTTGGAAACCATGGACTAGGTGACAGAAATGAAGCTGGAGAGAGAATGATCAAATTTTGCACAATGACTTATTCATAGCAAATACATTTTTTAAGAGACATAAAGGCAGGTTATATACCTGGATTTCACCTGACGGTATGCATAGGAATCAGATCGATTAAATCTGTGGAAAGAACCGCTGGAGAAGCTCAATATCAGCTGTGAAAACTAGGCCAGGAGCTGACTGTGGAACAGACCACCAACTACTCATATG
>NW_006399866.1:11477572-11478430 GCF_000299155.1 Elephantulus edwardii | reverse complement strand
ATAGCAAGGATATATCATCCATGAAGAAAGCAAAAGGTCATTACAAAAACAGAGGCGGTTGTTGTTGATTACCTTCAAGTAGAGCACGACTCACAGCGAGCCTATGAACAAAAGGCCTGAAGCCCCTCTACAACTATTGACATCAAATTATAGAGTTTCTGGAGACACATTATTTAGGAAGTGGATGCCACTCCTGCTTCCAAAAACAGAGAAGGAAAAAATTTAAATGGATGTCAGAAGAGGCTCTAAACATTGCACTGGAGCATTGAGAAGCCAAACATGCTGAATTAAAAGAGTTGAACAGAAGATTTCAAAGGGCACCTCAGGAGGACAAAGCAAAATATTACCATGGAGTATGCAGATAACTGAAATTTGAGAATAAAAAGGGAAGAAATCACTTGCATTTCTCAAGTTGAAAGAACCAAAAACTAAATTTAAGACTCAAGTCGCAATATTGAAAGATGCTACGGGCATTATACTGAATGACACAGAAAACAACAAAAGAAGATGGAGGGAATAAACAGAATCACTTGTACCAGAAAGAACTGATTGACCCTGAAAAATGTCAAGATGTACCATATGAACAAGAGTCAATGGTAATGAAGAGAACATTACATGGCTTACAATTAAGAAGAATATGCATCAGGGTTGTATCCTTTCTTCAAACCTATTCAGTTTGGATGCAAGCAATTATTGGAGAAGCTGGCCTCTGTGAAGAAGAATGTGGTACCAGGATTCGAGGAAGACTCATCAAGAACCTGTATTATGCCGATGACACAACCTTGCTTGATTAAAATGAGGACTTGATGCCTCTGAACTGTGGTGTTGGAGAAGAGAACTGAATATGGACAGCCAAAA
>NW_006399866.1:11466134-11473587 GCF_000299155.1 Elephantulus edwardii | reverse complement strand
CTGGTGGATTCGAACCATGCGCCTCTGGGATTGTAGTTGCAGCTCCTTGCCACTAGGCCACCAGAGCTCCCTCATTTGATAGGTTTTATTTCCTTGTCAAATATGTTGTTACATGTTGTCGAGTCAAAGCCGACTCAAAGGTTTTCAGAAGCTATAATCACGTGAAAGGGGATTGCCCATCTTTCACTCACAGAACAGTTGGAGGATTCAAACTGCCTGCCTTTAGGTTGGCAGCACAACTCCTTATCCACTAGGCCACCGAATTCCCATAAATAGATAGTAGACACTTAAAGGTTATAAATAAAACTACTCTAACTTAAAAAGGGAAGGGAAGAAATTATCCATTCCCTAGGTGAACAGCACCAATCTAAAAGTTGTGACTGAGAATGACATATTTATTTATCTTACTCTTCATCCAAGGGAAATATACCAACAGCTTAGTTGTTACCATGGATGCCATGATCACTCTGAATGCAGGCATCGCTGATGCTGCGATACCTTGGTAAACTGTACTCAAGAGAAGAAAGCTAGGAGGTTGGACAATTGCCCCATCTTATCTAAATAGGAGGTCTGGGATTGAGTCCCAAGAGACACTCCATGTAAAAAATCAAAAGCCTGCTCTGATTCCTGCACCTGAGATGCAGCTCCAGTACCAGGTTTTCAGTCTGTGGTGCTTCTACAGAAACGAAAAGATCTTGCAGCTCCAGCCATGTCTTCTTGGAAAGTCAAAAGGATAGTGCATCCAATCTCCATGGTTCTAGGACCACAGTCTGAGCAGCATCTCCAGGTAAGAACTGAGGCATGAGAATAGGGATGGAGCATAATCTACCTGAACACACATGTATACACACAGTTTCCACACAGAGGGAGATAGAGAGACAGAGACAGAAAAACTATCGATCTTATCCTTTTTCTCCTTTTTTCTTCCTTTGCTTCTTCCTTCTTTGCCATTTCCCCCCAGCTTTTCTGATCATCATAAGGAATACTGAACTCTGATGTTCATCAAGTCTCTAGTGGTCCAGCCTGAGGTCATTGCGGAGGGTAGGTTTCAGACCACCCTCCTCCAATTCTATACTAAGACCTAGCAACTGTGTGACAATAAAGCACAGTTTATTTTCAGGCCACTAGTTCATTGAGTGGTTCTCAGAATCACTCTCACATATCAAGTAGTTCAGAAAGTGTAATTGATTCCTCTACAACCATACACAGTTTTACTAAACACAATCATATCTTTTCTTATTTTCAAATTTTGAGCCAGTGAATAACTGGATCAAGATAGACATATTTATTTGTATTATTAACATATGTGGTTCCGAGCATTACATTATTTGAACAGTGTTCATATAGTTTCCAGATGCCAAAACAAATGCTTTTCCATGAATAGGTTTTAATGTAGTCATAAGTATCTGAAGGCAATGGTGATAATGACGATTATGATGAATTATTATTATTATACTTCATAGCATGTAAGTGCAAACTGACCAGGATACCATGATACAGGACAAGGCGCCTAGTCTTACAATAACAACATTGAGTACAATGTCACATTGTAGTCATTGTATGATGTACATTGAGTCATGTTTTAAAATACTTAGCAGTATTTTTGTAACTTGATCCTCATAACCACTCTATACAATTGTTGTTGTTATTGCTACTTACTAGAATCGACTCATAACCAACACTCCACAGAGTTTTCAGAGGCAGTAAAGCGCACGGGAGGTGATTGCCTATCTTTCTCCCATGGAGCAGCTGGTAGATTGAAACTACACGCGACTGGGTTGACAATGCAATTCCCTACCACTAGGCCACCAATGCCCCTTTTCCTAAGACTATTACCTCTGATTTGACTAAAGGGCCTTTTACTAAGGTGGTGACTAGACCTTCAAAAATATAAACATTTAGGTAGGTATAACGAGTAAGAAAGAGTCTCGGTTACTTGTCTTTTTTCTGAGGAGCAACTAGTAAATTCAAACCACATGTCTTTGGATTGGCAGTGCATCTCCTTACCACTAAGTCACCAGAGCTCTCTCTATAATTAAATAATAATAATGATAATAATAATAATAAAAAATAATATTATCATATTACTGTTATTATTTAATAAATAAATGTGGACATTGAAGCCCAGAAATCTGCAGTGATTTATCTTAAATACAGAAATTCTGATTCCAGAAGGACTATTTTAAACCACTTTAGGGTAATAAAACCACTGAATTTGTTCCTTAACCCCAACAAACGAGGAAATTAGACTCCCTCATTTTGAGAACACATCAGTGTTCATGAAGAAACTTCAACAGATTACGGCATTTGTTTCTTCAGTAAACCTAAGTTAGCAATACTATCTGCATCGTTCTTATAGAAAATGAAAATAAAATTCACAGGCTGTAAACATTTCTGAAAGTGGGAAAGAGAGATAGGCAACAGAACTGCATATTACCCAATATTTTCCATTGATTCTTAGGTCCCACATTCACATTTCATCAACTGCTATGAATAATGGCAACATCTATTACAAACTTACTGAAGGATTGTCCCCACACTTATTATTCAATTGTGACTTTATGACCCTATAAAGTAGGTTCACAGTGCAAAAGTTAAGAAGCAGATATTCAGATTATTTTATAATTGTAAAACGTCAGACAAAGAGCTCTGGTGGCTTTGTGGGAAGGCTTTGCACTTCCAACCCTAAGGCTCACAGTCAAATCCGCCAACTGCTCCATGGAAAAAAGATGTGAGAGCTCTTCCCACGCAATTTACTGCCTATGAAAAACCTACTGGAGGGCCAGCTATAAGTTCATTCTGACTTTACAGCACATGACAACAACTACAAGATCTGACACTGCGTAAGGAGTGAAGAAAGGATTCTTTGGAAGGCCCAGAATCTAAAACTGAAGATGCTGATGTTGAGTTTGAAGATTAAAATGAAAATGCTATGCCCTAATCCACAAAGATGTTGTCTGTTTTCAAAGTTCTAGTTTTCATATTAATTCTTTGAACTGGTTCTTAAAAGTAAAAAGAACCAAGGTACTCCAGAATATTCAGAGACCCCTGAGTTTCAGGAGGTTCCTCTATAAGGAAATGTTTTCTCCTCCATCTCCTTCAATGCACATGTTGACCACTCACATGAAACAGAAAAGATTCCATTATTGCCAAAATATTCAAATGATCCCAAAATGAGTTCCACAATAAAGTAATGCTGTTGAAACATTTATTCTAAATTCTTTTTTACTTAATTAAATCTTACTCTAAGTATTACCAGTATGAACCCCACTTAAGCCTCATTTAGGGCAATATGCAGGGTTAACTTTCCTATCAAAGTAATCAAGAACCCAAACTACATTCCCATCCAGCTAATTCATATTTGTATATATTTACATATCCAGCATTAATTAGAAACATGTTACAGTGAATTATAGGACTCTTTTCATTGAGAAACAGAGAAGGAAAAAAAAGCAAAGACATTTGTCTAAGTTTTAGAGCCTGGTTTTACTTAAACAAGATTATCCACTAACTTCTCTATCTTACAAGGAAATTAGAAACCAAACCAGCATCTCTGGCTTCCTCCTTCTGGGCTTCTCTGAGCAGCTGGAACATCAGTATCTCCTGTTTGGGCTCTTCCTGAGCATGTACCTGGTCACAGTGTTGGGAAACCTGCTCATCATCTTGGCTATTGGTTCTGACCCTCACCTCCACACTCCCATGTACTTCTTCTTGGCCAACTTGTCTTTCATTGATACCTGCTTCACTTGCACTATTGTCCCCAAGGTGCTAGTGAACATCCAGACACATCATTACACCATCTCATACACAGGGTGCCTGCTGCAGATGTACTTTTTCATGGCCTTTGCCCTGCTGGATGATTTTCTGCTCGCTGTGATGGCGTATGACCGCTACGTGGCCATTTGCCTTCCTCTCTACTACACCACAATCATGAGACCTCAACGTTGCCTACTGCTAGTAGCAGCATCCTGGCTCTGCTCCCACCTCCTGGCCCTCTCATTGAGTCTCCTGATGTCTCAATTCTCCTTCTGTGCCTCCCGGTCTATCTCACACTTTTTCTGTGATCTTCTTCCTCTCCTCAAGCTTGCCTGTTCCGACACTCATATCTTTCAAGTTATGATGTTCAGTGAGGCAGCCTTGTCAGGCGTGGTCCCACTTACATGTGTCCTGACATCTTATGCCCACATCATACGCACCATCCTTGGGGTGCCCTCTGCTATGGGGAAACAAAAAGTCTTCTCTACCTGTGGCTCTCACCTGACAGTGGTCACTCTATTCTATGGAACCGTCTTTCTGGTCTATTTTCAGCCATCATCCTCTTATTCACCAAATACTGGAATAGTGGCATCTGTGATGTACACAATGGTCACGCCCATGCTCAACCCCTTTATCTACAGCCTGAGGAACAAGGACATGAAGCGGGCTTTATGGAGACTCCTTGGTTGTGAAAGATGTTCTGCTCCATAAAGAGTCTTTCACAAGACAAGAAACCTAGGTTATTGGAAATTACTTCTCCATTATAATGCAGAAAAGCTGGCATTCACTACAGAGTGGATGCTGGGTATCACAAGAAAGTTGAATAAAAAAAAAATAGGTACTTTACATGACATGACAGGAATAGAAGCCAAGTGGCCACAGACAGAGCTGCAGACTGGAGATGGAGAGTGGTAGCAATCTCTACAAGGTGACTTGATTTAGTAGGTATATATCTGCAAGTAGATTTAACACGGAAAGTGAGGAATCACTAAAAGAATTACCTCAGAGAAAACCTATCAGATTCTAGAAAGAACTCCAGATAACAACTCAATCTATGACTAACGCATCACATTCAACCCCAAGAAAAGCAGACAAGAACTGGGAAGGAGCAAGAACTGTAATTTCAGGAACCATTTCCAAGCCTAGAAATTGACTCAGAAACTGACCTCTATAAACAAAAAGCTTAATCAAGAAAATACATCTGAAAGCAGGAATACTTGGAAAGAGGAAAAATAAGTACAGACTGATCAAATTCCAGTATCATTCCCCTGGGATTGGATCTAAGACTCTGGCACTGAATGTTTACTGCTAATCATGGCATGTATTTTGTTGTTTAATTTTCAAACTTTAGTTTTATTTGTCTCTACTTAGAAACAATATAAGCATGCATGGATTTTATGGTTTTATGTTATTTATTGAAATAGATTTACAAAAGTAGTGTCAGGAGTTCTTTATGATGCTCATAGAAAACCCAACCAAGATTCTTTATTGCTCTATAGCCACTGAAGAATTTTATGTTGCTGTTTTCCCCTTAGTGGTTGTTGTATTGTTATTGTTGCTGTTAGATGTTGTCAAGTAAAGTAGGATTCACAGGGACACTATAAACAACAGATCTGAACCCTGTCCTGTTCTGTGCCATCCTCATCACCTCGGACATTGCTGCCGTCACTGTGTCCATCCATCTAGTTGAGGGTCTTTCTCTCTTTAACTCACCCTCCACTTTCCAACTGTGATGTCCCTTTCCAGGAAATTGCTCCTCCTAGCACCACGCTCAAAATATGAGAAAGGACTCTTCTCCATTTTGCCAAGACATATCTGTTTGTTCTTGTTTGCAGTCCATGGGATAGTCAGTACTCTTCTCCAACTCTACAACTCAAAGGCATCCAAAACCTGTCTCTTTGCTTTCGTTTTATTTTCCTTGGTTATTTATAAGGGGTACCTCGTCCTTTATTCTGTTGACTAATATAGTATTCTGTAAAAGAAATTCAGTATTCTTGTAATTTTTTTATGTATGGGGTAACTTTTTATTTAATTGTATATACTACAGCAAGCTCAGTTGGTGTAATTCACAGACTGTTGTACTGTTGACCCAAAAGTAGTGTTTCATTGGTGATTTGAATCCACTGCTATTTAGTCTCCAAAAACTCCACTGGAGCATTGGCATGGTTCTGACACAACGACAATGAGTTTTATTTCATATAATAAAGATATTATATCCTTATTTGTTTTGTCTTGTCTTGTCTTGTTTTGTTGATATGCCCAGTTAATGAGGTGGGGTTTTTTTCCTCTTGGTGATTTTTTATTTCACGTTCTAGTGAATTTTATTTCAAAGACTTTCTACACAAACATAGCCTGATTTTTTTTTATGTTTAATTCCATCTCCTTCGCCTCCTATCTGCCTTAACCATCCAAGATTGAGTGTCCAAGATCTGTGTATCTCTTAGGTTTTTATAATAGTGTTCTTAGTTCATAATTGACTTTTTTTTACTAACTTATGTCCTTCAGCATCATTTGTTCTATATTCATTCAAGTTGTGCATATTTCATGAATTTGTGATCATTTTTTAGTGACACATAATACTCCATTGATCCATTTAAGGACACTTAGTTGTTTCCAACATTTTGCTTTTGTAAAAAATGCTGCGATAAACATGGATGTGCATATGTCAGTTTGTGTCATTGCTCTTATTTGGGGGGATATATGTCTCACAGTGGGATTGCTGGATCAGAAAATATTTCTATTTTCTACTTTCTACTTTCTGAGGAAGTGCGAAGCTCTCCACAGTGTTGCACCACCTTTTTTCTTTACAGAATTTTAATGAAAGTTTACAAAAACTGGTTGTGCCCTGTTAAATTCCCACAACCAATGTACAAGAGTTCCAATCTCTCCACCTCCTTGCCAGCTTTTGTCGTTTGCTATAATGTTTGGCATTCCATTGTTGCCAGAGTAAGATGATGTCTCATTTTTTGCTTGACTGTCATCTCTTTAACTGCTGGTTACTCACTAGTTATTCACTAGTCTACATCAAGAAATTTAGAAGACAATTACATGGCATAGAATAGTAAGTATGTTCAAGGCTACATCTGTTTGCTAAAACATTTCAGTTGTCATTCAGTCAATTCCTGGTGTCTTATTTTTTGCCAGTGCCTTCAATGTAGCTTGGACTTTTCCTTCAGTAATACTCCTTGGTAACACTCTAATTCCTGAAATAGTCCTCTATCAACCAATTTATTTTGATATTGTGACTGTGAATATCCCTTCCATTTTCTTTTAATTTTTTTAATCATTCAGTATTTTGCCTATTAGAATTCTTCATTATTGCAAATCAAGGCTTGAATTTTTTTCCCCTTTGGTTCTTTCACTTTGAGAATTATTAAGCATGTTCTTCTCTTTTGGGTTTCTAACTCCAGCTCTTTGCACATTCCATTATAAAACTTTGTTTTGTTCTGAGGAAGAAGGATGAGTAATCTCCTCTTGTGCGATTAGCTGCCTCTGAAAACCTACAGGAGGGTCAGCTATGGGTTGGTTCCAACTTTTTGGTAAGTAACAACCAAGAAAACCCAACACTGCCAGTTCTTTGCACATTTCATTATAATACTTTGTTTTGTCTTCTTTTTTTTTTTTTAATTTTGGTTGTTTATTTTTCATTTCAATGAACATCTACAGAGATTTTGGGATTCCATTCATTCATTGTTGC
>NW_006399866.1:11458277-11459669 GCF_000299155.1 Elephantulus edwardii | reverse complement strand
TTCTTGAGCTGTGTTTGTTTGTTTGTGCTGCTGCCTTTTAAATCTCCTATTTAGTTCTGTTATTTTATCATTTCTTTTGCTTTAACTTCTCTGAGTGGAAGAACAAGTTTCAGAGTCTCTTCTCACATCCACTTTGATCTTTTCTTTCCCTCTTGTTATTTTAATGGATTTTTTGTTTTCTTCCTGATTGATGTCATCCCACAACTCATTTGGTCTTCAGTTGTTAGTGCCCAATAAATACAATCTATTCTTTGGATAGTTTTCTAATTCAGGTGGGACTCAGGTTTGTATTTTTGGTTCTTACAGAGTTGTTTTAATTTTATTCCGTTTCAGTTCGAACTTGCTTTAGTGTAATTGATGACCTGTTCAACAGTCAGCGTCTGGCCTTGTTTTGACTGCTGATCCAGAGTTTCTTCACCATCTCCTTCCAAGATGTTGTCAATTTGATTCCTGTGTATTGTTTGAGTGAGAATACTGTACATAATTGATGACTTTGTTTACTAATGTATATTAAAATCCTGCTAATATTGTTAACGGCTATTAAGTGGGCACTATAATTACAAAATTATGGTATTTATAACTTACCTACTTATTTATGAACTTTCTGATGCTTCTTTACAGTGTAATCTTAATGAAGGCATGTGTCTTGTTCACTGCTGTGTTCCCTTTGCTAGAAAAGCATCTGATATAGATAAATGTTAGTGAAGGAAACATACTGGGAATATGCCAAAATGAGATTATTAGTTTTGGCTCTAGAAGTTATATAAAGACATGGCTGTTGTTGCTGTTATTGATTGCCTTTGAGTCGAGCATGACTTACAGTGACCTTATGAACAAAAGGCCTGAAATCTTTCTATAACTATCGATATTTATCAAAATGCATAGAATTTCCAGAGGTATGTTGTTTAAGAAGTGGATGCCACTCCTACTTCTAATAAGGAAAACTAATCATGAAAATAATAAATAATATTATGTCCTCAGAAAAGAGGAAATCAAATGACTTGTCTTGGAGATCTGATCCCCTCTCCAGTGGTGACCAACCCCATGACATTTCTCCCTCCATCCTTTACAACCATCTTGAAGATTAACATTACAATATTGACGTAATCACTCTAATGTCTTTTTTTCTAGTTGCCTCTGTTTATATATTTATTGAATTTTGTATTTCATTTTTTATAAATTCTTGTAGGTACAATCCTATCTGCTTTTCAATTGATCTTTTAACCTGTGTTGTCATCATTAAGCCTTTTAATGTCTGTCATTTGTGTAGTAATATTGCAGAATATTGCACTCTGTGACTGCTCTTTTCCTAGGAAAACTTCTGAGGAAGATATATTTTAGGAAGAAAAAGATAAAAGTAGTGGGAATGAGTTGTTGTTGTTGTTATGTGCC
>NW_006399866.1:11452196-11456752 GCF_000299155.1 Elephantulus edwardii | reverse complement strand
GGCTCTTGCTCAAATGTTATTTCATTAAATTATTCTGTACCTGCCAATTCCTTTCGATACAATGACTCAGTATATTCCTTCCATCTTCTTTTAATACTTCCTGGATCATTTAATATTCTGCCTTCTCCCATTAAAATGCTACCAGTCCCAAAGGGAAAAATGCACCAAGAAAAACAGTTTTACCTCAGAGAGACAGAGAATGTCCAGCTTACTGAAGCACTGCACGGATGGCCAGAGGACAAAGAACAGTACTTCTTGTGTCAATCAAATAGTATGAATAAAAGAAAAATTAGATGCACTGAACTGTCTAAAGATGAATATTTGGATGCATTAAAGTCCTGTATAAAAAAACAAAAACAACCCAAAACCTAACACAGAGTGGTGTTAAAATCTATAAAGTAAAAACAACTATGAGATATCATCTGACCCCAGTAAGAATAGCAAAATTTAACAGAGCAGCAAGCAACAAAGGCTGGTGAGGTTGTGGGAAACTGAAACGCTTATTCACTGTTGGTGGGAGTGTAAAATGGTGTGACCACTGTGGAAAGTGGTGTGGCACTTTCTCAAAAAGTTGCCAATAAGAAATACAATTTGACCCAGCAATTCCACTGCTGGGAATATACCCTAAAGAGAACATAACCACCATCCAATCCGATATATGCACACCCATGTTTATTGTGACTTTGTTCACAACAGAAAGGAGTTGGAAACAACATAAGTGCCCATCAACAAACAAATGGCTAGAGAAGCTGTGATATAGTCACACAATGGAATACTACGCTGCATTGGAAAACAAGGAAGTCATGCAATATTATTCCAAATGGGTGACCCTGGAGGACATTAGGCTGAGTGAAGTATCTCAGTCACAAAAGGACAAATACTGTTATAAAGCAGGACTGATATTGGGGTTGGAGGAAGAATGAGAAAGATGGGTTCAGTAATGCATACTGCATTGAAACAGATGAGGGAGAAAACTGTTTAAAAGGGATATGTGAATAAGGATTTTTGTCATGACAGGAGTCCAGAGCGAAAGCTGCATAGTGGATCTGGGGGGGATGGATTGTAAAACAGTGAAAGAATTTTTCTTTACTTTTCTAAGAGGGGAGTGTACTCGGGGGAGGGGTGGGTGGGGAGAAAAGTGCAACAGTGAATGAATGGGGGGGGAATCTATAAAGTAAGAGAAAATATTTGGGAACATTTTATCTGATAAGAGTTTAATGAGTTTAATATCTAGAATACTCTAGAAGTTCCATGAACTAAACAACAAAAAGATAGACAATAAAATTTGCAAATGACTTTCATAGGTATCTCTCAAAATTGAAACACTTATCCATTGCTGTTGGGAATGTAAAATGGTTCAGTCACTTTGAAAAACAGTCTGGTGATTTCTGAAAAAATTTTGAGAAATGTTCTACCCAAAAACTCCACTTTTACCAAAGCTAATTATAAACAAGAACTAAAAGAGATAGTTGTTCATTGCAGCATTGTTCACAATAACAAAAGAAGTGGAAACAGTCCAAAAATCCAACAACAGATGACTAGATAAACAAGATGCAATATATCCATACAGTGGGATATTATTCAGCTCCACACTTCCAGATTAAACTCCAATACATACTATGATTTCATAAACTTTGAAAGTGTTATGGTGAGTTTAGTAATTCAGATACAAAGGGTTAAGTATTGTATCCTATTTAAATTGTATGTATAGAAAACAGAAAAACAAAGAGATTAAAGTCTATGAGTGGTTATCAAGAAACTGAGATGAAGAGATAATGAAAAATTACTGCTAAAAGAATATGAGGTTTTTGTTTATAATGTAAAAAAATCAGATGTCCTGTATATGAGTAATGATATATCACAATGTGAAGATAATGTCATTGAGTCCACACTATGAAAGTATTAGAGGCAAAATTTTCATTATAAATATTGTGCCACAACTAACTTAAAACTGATGTTGTCTGAAATACACAAATATCATTAAAAAGGCTCAAAAATTTCATTCTGATCAAGAAAAGATGTAAAGCTCCTAAATTCATTGTATAAAGGAAGCACAACCTTGGTATCAAAGGCACATAGTGATATCACTGAAAAAGAAAATTATAGACCAATATTCTTCTAAACATACACATAAAAATCTTCAACATAACTGTAACTAATTTTCTAGCATCTTAGAAAAAATTATTCATTATGACCAAGTGGAATTCACAGTTTAATATATTAAAAACGGCATGATTCATCACATCAATAAAGCAAAGGGAAAAGAACCACATGATAGCTGATGCACAGCTGAGACATAATCCATTTTACAACATGTGACAAAATTCAACATCCTTTCCTGATAAAACCACTCAACTCAAAAAGAATAGAAAGAAAATTCTTCAACATATTAAGAGCATATGCAGAGTGAGGGAATACCACATAATTTAAAATCAAGAAAGTTGTGTGGCCAAAGTGTTCTTTTCTTCATACTTACTCATTCTGTATGTTAAGAAAATCATTCAAGAAACTAGACTGAGGAAAAATAGCATCAGATTTGGAAGAAAGACTCATCAAAAGCTTGTATTATAGAGGCAACACAAGACTACAACCTATATAATACAGTTTACACAACAAGAAAGTTGGATTATTAAAGTGGATTTTAAGAAAACAAAAATCAAATACTTTGTGTTTTATACGAACTTTAGTTCAATTAGTGTATCATTCATTCATTCATTCATATACATTGAGTTTTAGATTATTAATTACCATTTATCTTTACCTATTATTAAGTTGTCTTTTCTGGTCCCCACTGAATCTTTCCTATTCCTTCACCTCCTCCCCCCACCCCAATTTCCCATTAAATTCTGCCACCCTAGTGATTTCCCACCTTCCCTTTTTCCCACTCCCTTCCTTTTTTCCCATTCTTTTCCTCTTTCTCCATTCTCTTTCCCTTCTCCTTTTGGACATTCATGCAGGTCACAGAATTAACCCTCTATTTTTACAATATAAGACTGAGTTATTTCACTCAACATAATGTTCTCTAAACTCTCCCATGTTATACAGTGTTTTACAAAATTGTTATTCCTTTGTGCTACATAGGATTCCATTGTGTGAATGTACCTCAATTTTTCAATCCATTCATTTGTTAATGGGAATTTGGGCTGTTTTCATATCTTTTTTAAATTGTGTGTTTCATACAATTTACATCTCTTTTATCTATGGGAGGAAGATGGATGATCTCCTGTGTGATTTACAGGCTCAGAAAACCTGCAAAAGGGTCAATTGTGAGTGAGTTCCAACATGAAGGCATATAACTACAACATTTTTTTTAATCTCAATAAGTTCTGATGTCACACTGGTTAAAGCATTAGGGTACAGATAGATCAGCAGCTGAAATCCACCATGAAAGAAAAGGCCTACTGATTTCCTTCTATAAAGATTAGAGTCCAGTAAAGACAATGGAGTGATTCTGTCATGTCCTATGCATTGTTTTTTCTATTCCTCCTACTGAATTTCTTCGTCAAGCATCTAATTTTAGAACATCTAAGTTATTCTACAACTTTCTTTATGATTTGTCACTCATTCACTCACTCATTGTCATCAAGTTGGAACAAACTCATAGCAGTCCTTCCATCAGGTTTCCAAGGCTGGAAGTTAAATGGGAAGAGATCTCCCAACATCTTTTTCCCTTGGAGCTGCTGGTGGATTCCAACTGCCAAAGAGGCACTGCCTTTGGGTTAGCAGTGCAATGCCTATGGGAGATGCCACTTGATTTGCAGTTGTGAGTTATAGAATAAATAAATGTATTGTAAAGAGTTGTTGAGGAATTTACTACTCATAGTGACTCTGACCAACAAGATCAGATGTACTGTTCTGCATAGATAAATGCAAAGTATTCTAAAATTAGATCATCAGCCTTGACAAAGAAATTCTAGATGTTTACTTTTCCATGAAAATAATACTAAAGAATATAATTCTAATTATTGAATGAGTAGAAATTGGTGAGACCACTGAGAATGTGGTATTTGGTCTCCCTTCAGGTCTGGTTCATCTCCATGGTTCAACTTTCAGTCAAACCATAGACAGGTATATGACATGAAGAATAACACTAGGAAGGTCTACACTTCTTAGCCCAATCTATCAAATACGATCAAAAGGGCAGTATTTCCCCAGAGACAAAGGAATATGAAAGAAGGATAAATGTAAATAATAAACGTAGGTAGAAAACTGGTTTAGTGTAAATGGTAATCAATTTCACAAAACAAAATAACAGCAGGACTGAAAAACAGTGCAAACAATGTGAAAAATGTTAGTAACTTCCCTTTAAATGTATGGAATAGAAATTTCATATGATCCAGCAGAAGAAACACGAGAGTAATAATGTTTTTCAAATTTTACTGTTAACCAAAAGACTGGAGTTTCAAACCCACAAATTCTTCAGAAGAGCTAGATGATACCTCTAGTGACAACTTTTAAATGAGATACCAAGAAATAGTTCTGGATAGAGAGAGAAAGAAATGTTGAATATTATTCAAAATCCTTTCTTTTTATTGTTGTTGTTGTTGTTATGTGCC
>NW_006399866.1:11433568-11450006 GCF_000299155.1 Elephantulus edwardii | reverse complement strand
TCTATCTCCAGCCTCATTCCTGTCACCAAGCCCATGTTTTCCGACTACTGATTCTTCTTCACTATTTCCAACTTTTGCATTCCAGTCACCCATTATTGTCAATGCATCTTGATTGCATGTTCTTTTTATTATTAGTAATAATAATTGCAATGAAAATTTACAGAGATTTTGGATTTCTACCCATTCATTGTTGTACTTTTCTCCCTGCCTACCTTTTCCCCCCCACCCCAGTTCACTCTTCTCTTCTGTTAAATTTTGTTGTTCTTACTGGGTGTGATGATATCTCATAGTTGTTTTGATTTGCATCTCTCTTAGAGCTAGCTAGGGGTTTTGAAAATTTCTTCATGTGTTTGTCATCTGAATGCCTTCTTTGGTAAAGTATCTGTTCATATCCTGTGCCCAATTTTGAATTGGATTGTTTATCTTTATCTTGTTGTGGTGTCAAAATTCTTTCTTATAAAATATAAGACTTAATTGATTTGCCAAAAACTGGAAAATCTCCTGAGATTATAGCTCTTCAAGCATGAAATAGAATTTATCTCCGTAGTTCAACTTTCAGACAATTGGAAGATAGACTAATAAGATGAGCAATAACACCATGAAGTTGCACCCTTCTTAGATTAACAACAATATGAGCTCAAGAAGGCAACATTTGCCTGAGAATTAAGCTTAAAGGCAGAAAATGATATGAAAGAAGGCCAAATGTAAATGGTAAACACAGGGAGGAAGTGGGATGAGTACTGTTACAATGTGGGCATTATAATGTCCACAATGTATAATGTCCAATTGTCATGAAACAAATAGTTGAGTAAAAAATAATTTTCTTTGTAATTTTCATCCAAACCACAATAGTTTGTTTTCAAATCAATAACTAACACCATAGTTAATTGAAAAGACAGAAAATTTTTCCCTAGATTGTAATTATTATGTGAAACCTATACTTGGACCAGGATGCTGTCGTCAGAACAGAGAAAGGAAACACTGCATAGTTCAAAATCAGGAAAGGTGTATGCCAGGGATGTATCCTATCTCCATACCTTTTCAATTTATATGCAAAACAGATAATACAGGAGGCGAGGTTCTAGGAGGAGGAATGTGGATCAAGATTTTGGAGGAAGATTCTTCAATAACTTGCATTATGCAGATGTCATAACCTTGCTTGCTGAAACTGACTTGAGACATTTGCTACAGAAGGTCAAGGAGTACAGCCTTGGATTGAAACTCAATATCAGGAAAACAGAGATTCTCACCACTGGGTCAATTGACAGTATCATGACAGAAAGTAAAGAGGTTGAGGTTGTTAAAATCTTCAGCTTGCTTGGCTTAACAATTAACACTCTTAGAACCAGCAGCCAGAAAATCAAAAGATGAATTGTATTGGAAAATCTGATGTCGGGGACCTCTCCAGAGTACTGACAAGCAATGATGTAAGCCTAAAGACTAAGGTCTCCTAATCCAGGCCATGGTCTTTGAAATTACTTTCTATGTGCCAAAGAACTGGAAAATTACTAAGGATGACAGATGAAGAATCAATGCCTCTAAATGTGTTCCTGGTGAAGAGTATTGAATATACCAGGGATTGCTAAGTGAACAAATAGGTCTGTCCAAGATAAGGTGAAATCAGGCTGCTCTTTGGGGGCAAGGATGTTGAAGCTCTGTCTGACATACTTTGGGTATGTTGCAAGGAGGGACCAGTACTTGGAGAGGGACATCATGCTTAGAAAAGTGGAGGGACAGCACAACAGAGGAAGACACTGGATGAAATGGATAGACTCAGTGACTGGTATAATGAGGGTAGGTGTGTCAGAGACAATGAAATTGGCTCAAGATAGAGCAGAGTTCAATAATAGCAAAATTCAACGAGGCAGAAAACAACAAAAGCTGACAGGATTGTGGAGAGACTGGAACTCTTGTTAACTGTTGGTGGGGATCTATGGTATAATCACTATGCAAGGCAGTCTGACACTTTCTCAGAAAGTTAGAAATAGAAATAACATTTGACCCAGCAATTTCACTAGTAGGAATATACCCTAAAGAAACCAGAGCTGCCATGCAAACACACGTATGTTCACCCATATTTATTACTGCGTTAATTAACAATAACAAAGAGATGGAAGCAACCCAAGTGCCCATCAATAAATTAATGGGTAGATATATGGTATATTCTTACAATAGAAAACTACACCTCATAGAAAAACTAGGGACTCATAAAACATTACTCAACATGGGTGACCCTGGAGGACATTCTGCAGGGTGAAATATCTCCATCACAAAAGGACAAATACTGCTTAATGCCACTGCTATAAAACAGGACTGCCATGGAGGTTGGGGGGAACTGAGAAAAGAGGGGATAAATAATAAACACTGCTTTGAAATAGATGAAGGAAAGAATTGTTTAAGAGGAATATATAATTAAGCATATCTGTATTACAGTAGTCCAGAATAAGAGGTGTATAGCAACGTGGACTGGGAGAGGGGAGGAGGGAGAAAATTATGCAACAATGAATGAATATTTTTGTTTTTTTTTAAAGTGTACTCAGAGAGGTAGTAAGGAAAACGTGCAACAATGAATGAATGACAATTCAACTTTTCTGTAAATTTTCATTAAAATCACATTCAAAAAAGAGAGATTCTTGGTGCCAGTTGTTGTTAAGTCCCATTAAGTCAACTATGACTCATAGACACTATGACCAAGAGGTCTGAATCCTTTCCTATCTTGTGCCATCCTCATCGCCTGATACTCTTAAACCTATTGTTACAGTCGCCATGTCAACTCATCTCTTTGAGGGTCTTCATGTCTTTCTCTGACCCTCTACTTTTTCAAGTATGAATTCCCTTTCCAAGGAATAGCCTCTCCTAGAGGCATGTCTGAAGTATCAGAGATAAAGCTTTGCCATCTATACCACCTTGGAGCACTCTGACTGCACCTCATTCTTTTGGCAGCCCATGCAGTATTCAATACTCCTCTCCAACACGGCTCAAAGACATCAATTCTTCTCTGTCAGATAACAGCTAGTTGACTAGAATACTTAAAGAAGAGTCACTTGCTGAAGACTTTATATTCTTTAGATTTTGTTTCTGTTTTAGGACTTCAAGAGGTCTTTTTCCACAGTCTTAAGGCCAAATATATAGAACTGACATGGAATTGTTTTTATTCAAACACTTAATTAGCAGAGCCAAAGGATAGTGAGATAATTCTCGAATACTGCCTTCCCTGCAAAGAAGAATTGTGGGTTTTTGATCCTCAGCCAGTTATTTATCAACTTAACATACTATTATTCCAATTTCTAAGCCACAGGGAGTCTCTTCCATAAGAGGAACAGTTCGTATACAGTTCTAGAAGGCAAACAAGATGCAGGTCACACATGGCTAAGAAAAACCATTTTCAGAAGACAGTGCTAACTTGGGAAATCCATCTAACTTCCTGGGGGCTAAACAAATGGTATCTTTCATCTCAGCACGGGACACTCCCTTAAAAACAATAACATTTGCTCAGGATGTGAGGTGGTCTTGCCCAGAGCCCTACATACTAGCTCAGCTAATTTGTATGACTACTGAGAAGTTAAGCAGAGTCTGAAGCCAATCAAATGCTAATCAGAGGAATTTATGTACCACAAGCTGTGATACAAAACAACAGAATACTAGAAAATAAAACTAAAGTTTCAGATTATGTGCTGTAATTTAGAAACAGCCCTGAACACTATTAATGTGCTCCTTCATTTCTACATAGTTATCATTAAAAATACATTTTTTAAGGTTCTTTTACACCGATGTGTCTGTGCCCAACCTCCTTTTCCTGAGATATATTCCTTCCACATCTTGGTCTGATCTTAGAGAGAAAAAAATTCCTTGTCATTTATGGAATCTAGCAATGAAATGAAATTAATTTATGGGATTAGCAGTTTAGAATGTATGAGATCCAGCAAGATAACACAAATTTATCAAGAGTTTACTCTGAGTTTAATTCAATTGTTTAGTTTTGGTAAAAAAAAGTATGCTTTTTTTTCCTTTATGGAAAGAAAAAAGTAAAACGATATTCAAAGATTACAGGATGTTATATTTTTAAAATTCTAAAATATACATCTGTAGCCACATAAAATTGAAGTGAGTAAACAATTCAGACACAATGCAGTCCATGTCAAGAAATAAGTTTCCTTTTTTGGCAGAAAGTAATATGATTCTAAAATTTATGTAGAAATGCAAAGGACTCAGAGTACCTAAAACAATCTTGAAAAAAGAACTGTGCAGTAGGTTCATAGCTGTATTATTCATAATAACTAAGACATTGAACTCTTTAAGCTTCACATTGCTAGTAAGAAGGCAAAATATTACAGTCAGTATGTGAAACAGTTTAGCAGTTTGTAGTAAAGTTACTAAAGTTTCTAATAAAGTTTAGCAGTTTCAAATAAAGATCTGTTAATGTTTGTTATGAAGAGCTGGAAGAATGATGTTGCAGCATTCCTAGTGATAAACAACAAAACTGAAGGAAGATTGTGGCAGTTGCCCCACCACCCCATAGCTTGATCACTTCCTGAGACACTTAATAACACCTGAGCTGGTCACATCAAAGACCAGACCAGACAATGGACCCAGATAAGAGTCTGAGCTTGAGAAAACAAAACAAAACAAAACAGCTAAAACCTTACTAAATTAAAATGCCTAATTCCATTATAGTCCTCCCCAGAACCCCTATAAAAAGGAAACCCCCCCAAAACTGCCTGTGCACCATTTGGATCCTGTCTGCATGCCATGAGGCTTGGTCACTTGGAGTCCCCTCAGACAGCCACGATAAAGTCCTGTTCGTTTCTTGGGACCAATTCCTTTCTTTATTTCTCCCCCTCACACCCTCGCGCTTTTTTAATATTTAACAAAAACAATCTCAAGATCTATCCTAAAGTTACAATGTTGTGAATGATAGGATACCAGCCATATACATACAAAGAATACCTGTAAATAAGACTATTTTTCAAATATGCACACCAACAATTAAAGCTAAAAGAGAGAAAAGATTAAAGTTGTCAGTGATTTTACTTGTAAGAACCAACTATCAGCATGTTTGGTACCAGCAGTCAAGAAACAAAGACATATTGTGCCGGGAAAGTCTACCGTCAGGGAGCTCTCCTAAATACTAAAGTGCAATGATGTCAAACTAAATACAAAGATGTGCCTGATTCAACTCATGATATTTTCAATCACTGCTAGGTTTCTGAAAGATGCATAAGAATGACAAGAGAAAGATTGATGCCTTTGAGTTGTAGTACTGGAGAAGAGTGCTATATGTGTCCCATGGATTTCCAAAAAACCCCAAACTAATATGTCTTGGAGAAAGTGCAGCCGCAGTGCTCTTTAGAGACAAGAATGGTGAAGCTTTGTCTCACTTTGGGTATGTTGTTAAGAGAGAGTATTTCAAGAGCTGCATAATAAAGTGGACTAGGGTGGGGGTGGGGAATTATACAGCAATGAATGTTGTTTTTTTCAAAGAGCAAATGGAACTGGGTGGGGGGTTAGGAGGAAAATGTGAAACAATGAATGGAAATCCAAGTTCTCTATAAACTTTCATTAAAATCTCAATTAAAAAAAATAAAAAGATTGTTTAATAAAAGGGGGGAAAGGCTATTCCTTGCAAAGAGACATCATGCTTGGGAAGGTGGAGGGTCAGTGAAAGAGAGGAAGATCTTCAATGTGATGGATTAGACATAGTGGCTGCAACAATGAGATCAAGTTTATCAGAGATGATAAGGATGTCCTAGGGTTGAACAGAGTTCCAATCTGCTGGCCACAAGGTCACTATGAGTCACACTCGACTCAATGGTATTTAACAACAAAATCCAACATTTTTTGCAATCCCAAATTGATCAAGCATGCAATTAAGATACGTTCATAACTATTAGTGACTGGAATGCAAATTTGGAAACAATGAAGAAAGAGTGGTAATTGGAAAGTATGTTCTTGGTGACAGAAAGAAGCCTGGATGTGATTGAATTTTATGTGTTCAATAAACCATTAATCTCAAATACCTTTTTGAGAAACACAAAGATGACTTTATACATAGACTACTAAGAGATTCTCGGCAAAATCTTAAATGATCTTGGAAGCATAAAAAAAAAGATGGAAGGAATACACAGAGTCACTGTTATTGTTGTTGATTGCCATCAAATTGAGGATGACTCATAGCGACCCTAAAATTCCAAAATTGTCTTAAACCGGGAGCTCCCCCAAACACTGTCCACCATGGGTAATTGTTATAGCATTTGACACCCCAATGGCACAAGGTTCAGCATCATAGTAGCCCCAAGTAACTCAGTACAGCAAACTGACAGAAGAGTACTGTACCACTTAGAAGAATGTTCCTCCAGAATATACATGCTAACAACTGACTTTTAAAGACAAAGGCCCTCCATGAGGTTTTGTTGACTCTAGACAAGAGGCTTAAATTTAAAAAAAAACAACCAATATAATATGATGATGTTGTTGTTGTTATGTGCCATCTAGTTGCCTATGTCCTATAACAACCCTATGTACAGCCGCTTTGAAACCTTCCCTGTGCTGAGCCAGTCTCACTAATTCCAACACATCAACTTCTATTTCCCCAGTCACTGTACTGAAAAGAATTAATCGACACTGAAAAAAAATTCAGAAAGTACCCTATGAACAGAGCCAGTTATAATAAAATAAGAAGTTCAAGCTACATTCAAGGCACTGGGACAAAATAAAACCCCTGGAATTGATAGAATATCAACTGACATGTTTCAGCTAACAGATGCAGACCTAGATGTGCTCACTAATCTGTGCTAGAAAATCTGGAAGATACCAGATCAACTTACTGGAAGAGAACCTTATTTGTCCCCATTCCCAAAAATGGTGATCAAGCAGAAGGTAGACATTTTTCAACAATATCATTAATATTACATGTAAACAAAATATTCCTTAAGATTATCCAAAAATGGCTACAATGTTAGATAGGCAGAGAACTGCCAGAAGTTCAGGTAGCATTTAGATGAAGCCGTGGCACCAGGAATATCATTGCTGATATGAGATGGATTCTGGCTGAAAGCAGAGAACATCAGAAGAATGTATAGTTGTGTTTTATTGCCTATTCAGAGGCATTTGGCTCTGTGTATCATAACAAATTATGGCTAACATTGAGAAGAATGGAAATCCAAGAAGATTTAATTATGCTCACATTTGGAAGCAGGAGTGACATCCACTTCCTAAACAACATGCCTCTGGAAACTCTATGAACTTTGATAAATGAGGATAGTCAAACAAAGGCTTCAGGCCTTTTGTTCATAGGGTTGCTATGAGTCATGCTCAACTTGATGGCAATCAATAACAACAATAATGAAACCTATATCTAGACCAAGAATCTGTTGTCCTAACAAAGCAAGGGAAATTTGTTGTTATTATTGTTAGGCTACGGACTTAAGAAAGAAATCAGAGAATAAGAAACAAGTTTAAAAGTGGTTTTATTAGGGGAGCTCCTGGGCAAGTTTCCTTGTTCTGAAGATGCAGGAGGAAGTTGTGGTTTGATCATATTGGGGAGGGTTTTTTAAATAGTCTCTTTAGGGAGGAATGAGAGGGGCATTTCATTCTGATTTATGGTTCATCTGTTCATTCAGCCAGGTGGGCGAGACCTGTCAATGTGTGTATTCTTTGAATTCTTCATTCGCCCCTTTAGCCCCCTGTCTGGACCTAACATCCCAGCCAGCCTCTTCAGTGATTAAAAAAGGGTGACGTATCTTTAATCTAGCTGCTTCCTGCTGATCAGGGGTAAAGGTCTGGCACTCAGAGGCTGGACTGGATTGGCCCAGGATCAGTAGCCAGGGGGGAATAAGAGTGTAACAGCAGCTCATTCACCATTATGTTGGTCATTTCTTTTATCCTGTGAAGTAAGAATTGTAAAAGGCAGGGAGCGAATAGTAACAATATGCTTATGATTACTATTGGTCCTAGAAAAGGAAGAACTTAGGTTAGAAATGGGTTCTCAAGCCAATTTGGGAGAAGACTTGTGATCTTTTGCCTGTTTTTCAAATCTTCAGCTAATTTTGTTAGTTTAGAGACTTTTTCTTCTACCAGTCTTGATTCATTCACATAGTAGCAACATTCTTCTCTCAAGAACAAGCAGGTGTCCCCTTTCTCAGAAGTCAGGGGAGATATTACTCTCCTATTTTGGAAATGACTTGTGCCAGCAAAGTCAGCTGATGTTGGTGGGAGGCTAGGAAGGCTGATGTTTCTAGGACTAACTGCAAACAGTCTTCAAAATCCTGGGCTGAAATAATACTATGTCTAAGAGCTCCCCCTGCCAGCCCTCCAGCAGTGACCGCAAAGGCTAGACTGAAACCAACCACGTTTGGGAGAAATGCCGCTCTTTTAATTTTTAAAGTAGGGAGGAGCCAAGTTAATTCAGATTCATTATACAAGGTGAGCTAGGGTACCACTGTTACAGAGAAACGGGGCCCCCTTCTGGTGGAATTTATGCATCTGTGAAGGGTCCCATTGTACCAAAAGCGTTGTCTTGGTTCAGCTACAGTGTGCTTTTTTATGCTAACATTGTGTATACAATTCCCATGTTCGATTGCAGAGGGTGCAAATGAGAAAGTTATGAAACAGATGAGAGAAGGCTTAGTCTGCTTATCAGGCTCTTGTTCCTAGAGGGGGATATGTTCCAGAATGGTGGAGCACTCAGTTTGGGCTGATGGAATGGCTTGAGGTGTTTGGGTAGAGTGTGGTTTAGAGAAATTGACCAGTACTGTTGCTAGCAAAGGTCGTTGTAAAGAGGCACACAGGAAACAATAGGAAAGGTTGGTCACAATCTGACTTTGATTAAGGAATAGTAAGGTGCTCAGATAATTTGGGCCCAGGTCAGGAGCTGTGTAGTTTGTGGCCCTCTAGAGACTTGTTCTATCATTGTCTGCTCAGCTTGGAGAATGTCACTGGAGACATGTACTCGGGTGTTGGCATCTAGAACATATTCTCTACTTATGTGTATTGTTCTAGAGCGCAAAGAATTTTATCCAGTAGGATATAGTTTTCCTTTAACTCCAGCCCACTACCTGACATTCCAAGGGATGAGATACGAAGGTAGAAGTTTCCCTGTTCAAAGTAAAAAAACTTTGGTATGATAAACATTATGGATATTGCGTAGAAAATATGGACAACCCCCATACGTCTCTGGCCACTGCCAACAATATGAGTGGACTTGATCATATAGGAAGCAAGGAAAGGGTTGTCCATGAGATGAAACTGTCTTAAGTGATGTTGAAATAGTGATTGCTGCTTGGCATCCCTATCAAGAGCAGTCTGCTGAGCCAATGAGGAGTGTGGCTAGAGTAGACTACTGCATGTAAGTTTCTCTTACTTTAAACTTCCATATGTAAGAATTACCTAGGGCTTAGTTGTTGAGTAAAGCAAAGAGTAGTGGACTGACCATCTGAGAGGTAAAGGAAACTCACTCAGTGAGAAGAGCATATTTGACCTGAGAAAGTGATGTCAGTGGGGGTTGCCTATGACCTTAACTGCCATTGGAGTAGTTAAGATGACTATATAGGGTCCATCCCAGTGTGGTTGGAGAGGCTTGGGCGCATGCCACTTGATGAGAATGGCATCTCCCGGAGTAACTACAGTGGTTTGTTCTAGACTTTCAGATGAGGGTTTCAGTATGCAGTGGTCTGCATGTTCCCAGAGTAATTGTCTAAGGAGAAAGAGATAAAGAAGGTATGATGTTAAAAGAGGGGGTTCAAAAAAAAGAGGGGGTTCAGTGGGTAGGTTATGGTTGAGCAAGAATGATAAGCCATACATCAGCTCAAAGGGGTTTAGAAAGAATGATAAACGAGGTGTTGCTCAGATATGGACTAAAGAAATAGGAAGTAAGTTGCTGCTTTCCACACTTTGTTTATGGAAACTACAGCACAGGCTGCTGTCAACAGAGTATGGTCTGGATTAGTGTTAGGTTGGTCAGATAGGGAGGGAAGTAAAGAGTCCATAGGGTGGCTGAATTAAGGGATGATGATTGAGAGAGAAATATCAGGGCTTTCAAGGAAGAGTACATGGAGTTGAATTCTTTTAACTGGTAAGATCTGGAGATTTTGTGGAGATAAGAAGCTTACTGGAAAATAGGCGAGTGATAATGGGTTTTAAACCTCTGCAGTGTTGTGCAGAGATAGAGAATTGGGGTTTAGCAGGAAAAGAGAAGGGGTCATTCAGAATAACAAGAACAGGTTGGTGGTGAGAGGCTACTGATGGAATGGAAATAACCCATACAATGTGGTTAACAACGCCTCATGATAAAGGTAGTATAGAAAGGAACTCAGAGGGAAGGAGCTCTAAGAAAGATAGAACTAAAGGTTGGTCAGGTGAATTAGGTTCACTTGATTCCCAGTGAAACACAGTTCCAAGTTTCGATAGGAGGTCCCTGCCTAGCAGCAGAGCTGGGCATGTAGGGATAATTGGAGTGGATGAGACCTTGTTTGTTGTAGATAATGAAGAGAGGCTGGGTGGTAAGAGGCTTAGAAGAGAGGCCATCAATCCTCATTACTGAGACCTTGGAAAGGAAAACAGGACCTGAGAAGGAAGGGAATACTGAAACGGTTGTCCCCAGAAAGGAAACTGGTTTACCTCCTATCTGAAGGGTTACCTTGGGCTCAGCAAGGGTGTTAGGGGTTATAGTTGTTATGTGTTGTCTAGTCATCTGTGACTCATAGCAACCCTATGTACAACAGCCCTAAATCCTGCTCTGTCCTGTACCAACCTCACTGTCTCCGACACTCCGACCCCAATTACCCTAGTCACTGAATCAATCCACCTCATAGAGGGTCTTCCCCTCCTGTGCTGTCCCTCCACCCTTCCAAGCATGATGTCTCTCCAAGGACTGGTCCCTCCTTGCAACATGTCCAGAGTATGTCAGATGAAGCCTCAGAATCCTTGCCTCCAAAGAGCAGCCCAGTTTAACTCTCTCCAAGATGAAACTGTTTGTTTTCTTAGCAGTTCATGGTACAGTTAATACTCTTCTCCAACACCACAGCTCAAAGGCATCAATTCTCCTATCCTCCCTAGTCATTGTCCAACTCTTTGATACATAGCATGTGATTGCAAAGACCATGTCCTGTATCAGGCACACCTTAGTCTCCAGAGTGACACCATTGCTCTTCAGTACTTTGGAGAGTTCCCTAACAGCAGACTTTCCCATTGCAATACATCTTTTAATTTCCTGGCTGCTGGTGGCAAGAGTGTTGACTGTGGGGCCAAGTAAACTAAAACTGTGAACAATCTCAATCTCTTCACCATCCATCCTGATGCTGTCAATTGGTCCTGTGGTGAGAATCTTTATCTTCTTGATATTGAAGTTCAATCCATATTGAAGGATGCAGTCCTTGACCCTCTGCAGCAACTGCTTTATGTTCTCCTCAGTTTCAGCAAACAGGGTTGCGTCATCAGCATAACGCAGATTGTTGATGGATCTTTCACTAATCCTGATGCCACACTTCTCCTCATAGAGCCCAGCCTCCTGGATAATCTGTTCTTCATATAGGTTGAAAAGGTTTTGAGATAAGACACATCCCTGGTATTCACCCTTCCCAATTTTGAACCATGCAGTGTTTCCTTGCTCTGTTCTCAAGACTGCCTCCTGGTCCAAGTATAGGTTTCTCATAGAGCTTGGTTTCTCATAGAGCTTGGCCATATTCAATTTTCAGCAGCGAGGCCCAGAAGGTCAGTCAGAATAGGGACTGGGTCTGGTTGAGGGGCTGTCCTACCATAGCTAGCCACTGAAGTACAGTCAGTCTTCCAATGGTCCAGTGTCTTACAGATAGGGCAAGGTCATGTAGGAGGACAAGTGTTAAAACAGAGGCTAGCCCAATGTCCCTCTTTGCTATACTTGAAGCATGCACCAGGAGGTAACTGGTTCTTTGTACAAGCAGGTGTTTTCAGACCCTTCACTGCTGCTGGCCACAAGAGAACTATCAGGGCTTGAGCTGGCACATTCGCTTTATGTAGGGCATGAGTCTCCCTGTTGGCTTCTGCCTGTTCCTCTTGGGCATTGAAAACTTTAAAGGCCATGTTTACTAGGTCTCAAATGGGTTTTGGGAGGCTGTCCTCAGCCTTTTTGAGTTTCTTGTGATGTCCAAGTCTGAATGGGTGATAAAATGAGTAGCTAGGACAGTGGCCCCTGCTGGGGAGGTAGGATCTAGGTGGTCATACTGGGTTAGGGCTTCAGTGAGGTGGTTAAGGAAAGTGGCTGGATTTTCTTCCTTAGCTTGAATAATTTCTTTAAGTTTATCAAGATTGACTGCTTTATGGGAGATGGTATGTGTGGCTAACATACACTGAATGATATGGTCGAGTCTAGATCAACTATCCCTTCCTACTGTTGTATCAACTTGGTATGTTCAATGTGGCTCCTGCCAGGGATTGGCTGGGAAGCCAACTGTCATAGTGCTATCTGTTAAGTGTTCCTGGACTGCATGCTTCTGGACAGCTGTGAGAACACATTCTTTTTTGTCTGGGGTTAAAGTAGAGAACCGCACAATAAAAAATTCATGACAGGTGAGGTCATAAGTTTGGGTCAGATACTTAAATTCTTTGATATAGTTTGTCAGTCTTTGGAAAATAGATGTTTTTCTATTTGAAAAAGGTCAGTTAGGGAGAATGGCACATGAACATGAATAAATCAATTCCTGCAACTCCCCAGAGCCAAGAGAGGAGGTACTCAGTCTGATGGGACTGGGTGTAACTAGTAACAGGAGAGGTGGGGTGAGAATGGGAGTGGTCAAGCCTGGGTTGATTGATGCAGAAGGAGGTAGAGCAGAAGGTGGACAAAGAAGAACCTCAGTTTGGTGGGAACACATGTGGCTCCCAACAGGAGAGGTAGGGGTGGGAGTGGGAGTGGCCGAGTCTGGGTTGATTGGTGCAGAAGGAGGCAGAGCAGATGGAAGACAAAGAAGAGACTCAGTTGGCAGGAATGTGCAGTGGGTTCTAGAGGCGACACTGGGTAGGGAAGAGGGGAAGACTGGGAAAGGAAGTCTACAGGATCTGAAAAGGCAGAGTCTTCTGGTAGGGAGGGGAATAAGTCCTGTGAAGGGGCAACAGAAGGGGATGGTTTGCTATTGGGAGACATAATTGGTGAAGGGGTTTGGGCAAAAAGAACCTGCACGGGTT
The DNA here is from genome assembly GCF_000299155.1 of Elephantulus edwardii. NCBI lineage: Eukaryota > Metazoa > Chordata > Mammalia > Macroscelidea > Macroscelididae > Elephantulus > Elephantulus edwardii. Next base: position 11,436,854 of record NW_006399866.1, on the reverse strand, counting down.
GGTAGGCTTTGCAGAGAGAGGGATGGAAGCAAAAGTAAAAACAAACATCTCTGAATTGATTGGCAGAAATTGTCTCAGGCCGTCAAGAATAATTATCTAACTGGTATTGTGGCCATGCCAAGTTACAAAAAGATTAGTCTCTTGAGGCAGAGGTCCTCCACCAGACTCAAGTTTGAAAGATTCAGGAGAAGGCAGCCCAAGGGACTGTCCCTTGGGGGTTTAGACATTTGACTGCCTATGGTGTTCAGCTCTATGAGACAACTGAGATTTCAGGGCATCACCTGGAAACTGGGAGTCTCAAATATGGAGAGAGGCTAAGGATGGCGTGAGTGTCCCCTAGCACAATCAATAGCCTGGGAAGAAGCTCCTGGTCCTTTTTGGGTAGGCTTATGATGCAGGCCTGTGGGTTTTGGATAAGCACAGAAAGGAGTCCAGTGCTGATAGACCTGAATCCCAATAGACCTATTTGTTCTCCTGGAAGTCCATGGTATATTCAATGCTCTTCTCCAGCACCATAGCTCAAAGGCATTAATTCTCCTCCTAGATGTATAATATAGATGTATAATCATTGTTCAGGGAAAATTATATGATCTAAAATCAGGAAAGGTGTGTGTTAGGATTATATCCTTTTTCCATACCTATACAATCTGTATGCTGAGTAAATAATTTGAGAAACTGGTCTCTATGAAGAAGAATGTGACATCAGGACTGGAGGAAGACTCACCAACAGCCTACCTTATGCAGGTGACACAACCTTGCTTGCTGAGGAGGACTTAAAACACTTGCAAGTGAGGAGGACTTGAACACTTGCTGTGAAAGATCAAAGACTACAGACTCAATAGGGATTGCATCTCAACATCTAGAAGACAAAATTCCTCACCAATAAATAACATTATGATAAATAGAAAGATAATTGACATTTTTAATTATTTCATCTTACTTACATCCACAGTTAACACCCTTGGTACCTGCAGTCAGGAAATTAGGAGACTTATTTTTATGGGTAAGTCTGCAGTCTGGGACCTCTCCAAATTAGTGAGGATCAATGATGACAGTTCGTAGACTCAGGAGTGTCTGATTTAGGCCATGTTCTCTTTAACCACTTGTTATGCTGGACAATGAATAAGACTGACAGGATAAAGAAGGATGCCTTTGTGTTGTGGTGTTGAAGAGTGCTGAATATCTATGCACTGCAAAAAGAACAAATAGAAAAGTCTCGAGAAAAATGCAGTCAGAGTGCTTCTAGGAGTCATGATAGTGAAGTTTCATCTCATATACTTTGGGCATAATGCTAGGAAAGTCTATTTCTTTGAAAGGAACACCATGCTCAAAAAGGTGGAGGAGCAGCAAAAGAGAAAACCCTTAATGAGAGGAATTGACACAGTGACTGCCGCAATGGGCTCAAATGTGTCAGACATTATGAGGATAGTACACAATGGGCTAAGGTTCAGATCTATTATTCATAGGGTCGCTATGAGTCATGCTCAACTCAATGGCACCTAACAACAACAAAGTTGCACATTTTGCATACACAACAGAAGTCTGACTCCTAAATGTCTTACTTGTAAGAAAAGAGGTGGGGGTAAGTGAGCGTATGTCTACAAAGACTTATATAACACCTTAATTCATAATAGTAAAAACCTATAAACAATGCAAATACCCATCAAGTTGTAAATAAGTAAACACAATCTAATATATTAATATAAACAAATTGTATTCAATAAAAAGGCAAAAACTAATATTACATGGGCCTACAGGAGCAGCCTAAAGTAGTAAGGTGTGTCATTGAAGTTGGCTCAGGATAGAGCGGGTTTCAAAGCCCTTGTTCATAGGTTTGCTCTGGGTCTTAGTTGACTTGACAGTGAATAACAACAACAACAACAATAACAACAACATGGAGGAGCAGCAGCTGCAAAAAGAGAACCAGAGACTTAGTGTGAGACAGAGCTGACTTTGGACTTGCTACACCATGGAACCAGAGCTAAGAACCTTTGTTCAAGTTTGTTTGAGGGACTAAAGGGGAGAGCCATAATTGGTAACTCCACCAGCTGCTCCATGGGAGAAGGATGAATATTCTCCTCCTGTGCAATTTACAGCCTCTGAAAACCCAGTGCAGGGTTAGCTATGAGTCTGTTCCAACTCAATAGGCCACAACATTATAGCAAACAAATATTATCTGAGCTTCACTTGTCCCAGTCACGGTTCTAGCTCTACCAGGGAACAAATCCAACTCTCTGGAACTTACACTCAAATGGAGAACAGAAAATAAATTAATGCACAGATTATGAGAAAGTTCTGGGACAATAACCAAGGCAAAAAAAAAAAAGAACGAAAGAGTTGGGGAGTAGAATGCTGCTTTTTAATGGTGAGTCAAAAGATCCTTGATTCAGTGCTGATTCTATTTGAAGAACAGAAAGGAGACCTTTGTGGCTGGAGCCAAATGTGCAAAGGAAAGAGAAGAACATAAGCATCAGAACTTTAACCATGTAAATTGTAATGAACTCAAGCTCACTGCTGTCTAGTTGGAATCAACTCATAGCTGGCCCTCTAGAGGCTTTAAATCATATGGGAGAAGATAGACTATCTTTCTCTCGTGAAACTGCTGGTGAATTCTAAGCACTGGAGAGGTCTCACCTCCCCAGAGACTATACCAGCAGAGGTAACAAAACCATAGCAAGGACCCTGGAGTTCGTTTTGAGCCAAATGGAAATGACTGGAAGACTTTAGGGCCAAAGTATCATATGACATGGAATTCATATTTTGTTATTTTTATTAGTTGTCATCATGTCATATCTGACTCATAGTTACTTTGTATATAACAATATGAAAGACTGCACCACCTTCCTGGCTATTGGTATATTTGAGTCCATTGGACATATATGTAGTTATTAGGTGCAATCAAATCAAGTACGACTCATAACAACTCTATGAACAATAGATCTGAACCCTATCCTATACCATCTTCACAATCTCTGCTACACCTATTGCTTCAACTACTATGTTAAACGCTTGGTTGGGGGTCTTCCTTACCTTAGCTGTCCCTCCACCCTCCCAAGCATGATATCCCACTACAAGGAACAGCCTCTTCTAGCAACATGCCCAAAGTATGCAAAATAAATTTTTATCATAATGGGTGACTGGAATGCAAAAGTTGGGAACAGAGAAGAAGAATCAGTAGTCAGAAAACATGGGCTTGGTGACAAGAATGAAGCTGGAGATAGAATGCTTGAATTTTGTAAAATCAATGACTTATTCATTGCAAATACATTTTATAAGAGACACAAAC
>NW_006399866.1:11427369-11431559 GCF_000299155.1 Elephantulus edwardii | reverse complement strand
GGGTCCTTGGAGAGGGACATCATGCTTGGGAGGGTGGAGGGACAGCGCAGGAGGGGAAGGCCCTCTATGAGATGGATTGATTTGGTGACTGGGGTAATGGGGATGGGTGTGTCGGAGGCAGTGCGGTTGGCGCAGGATAGAGCAGGGTTTAGGGCTGTTGTGCATAGGGTCGCTATGAGTCGAAAACCACTCGAAGGCACATAACAACAACAACTAGCCTCTAGAGAGTACTCTGGCTGCATCTTCTCTAAGACATATCTGTTTGTTCTTTTGGCAGCCCATGGGATATTCAACCCTCTTGTGTAACACCATAGTTCAAAGGCATCAATTCTTCTTCTGTCATCCTTATTCATTGTCCGTCTCTCAGATGCATATCAAGTGACTGAAAAGACTATGGCCTAAATAAGGTGCACCTTAGTCCTCCAACAGACATCATTTTTCCTCAATAATCTTGAAACATACTGCTGCTGTTATATGTGGGAGCTCTGATGGCCTACTGGTAAGAATCTATGCTGCAACCCAAAGGCACACATTTCAAATCCACCTGCTCTATATGATTTACTGCTTCTCAAAAACCCACTGGAAGGCCAGCTATGGGTCAATTCTTACTCAACAGCACACACAACAACATACTATCATGTGTGTTTAATTCAAAAGACAAAATTGTGTGACTATATCCCTTTGCTGTAACACCTAATACTTGCAAAAAACTTTATATTTTTAAAGAGTAAATAATATTTAATTAATTATAAAAAATAAATATTGGGTGGACTTAATTTAAAAAATAATAATAAATGTAAAGAAGGTGGATCAGTCACAAAAGGATTATGCTACACAGTACTTCTTTTTCTTGTAATCTTCCATCTCCTGCTAGAAAGTAACATTCTGGGAGCAAAGGACCACTGCTTAGTAAATGCATTTTAGACTGAACAAGATAATAAAATAGTGTGCACTTAGTTTAAAACCTACCAACCTCCTAGGCCTGCTCTGTAAGAGATTAATAACTGAATTAACAACTGATTTTTCATTGTTATTCACCACAGCCTATTGATTGTCAAATCATATTTATTTTACTTTTACACTATTTCTTACACCCATTGCCTCTGTCCACCTGCACTGTTACTCTGTTTTCTCACCTAGATCAAAAGTTGGTCCTCTATCCTGACCAGGGTAACAGCTCCTTTACTAGTCTCAATATATGTCGCTTCCAATCCTCTTTCCTTAAAGCAGTCAGAGCAATCTATTTTTTTTTTATTTCAAAGATAAAGTGAGTCTTTTATTTCATTTTCAGTTCAAGGATTAACTAACTTCTTTTTCTTATTTAAAGATAAGCAATCTACTGCATCTATGTATTTATCTATACATAACTTAAAAAATGTATTTTCGCTTAATGGCAGAATAATACTTCGTTATATGTATGTACCACAACTATTTAGTCAAGCATTACTTAGTTGTTAAGCACTTGTTTCCACTTTATGGCTGTTGTGACTGATGCTACAATGAATATTAGCATGCAAGTATCTGATAGAGTCACCAATTCTTTCCATTTCTGTGGGGAATATACCTACATGTGGATTTAATTGGGTTGTATTGTGTCAAGAAATCTGGAGGACAGCTACCTGGCCAGCTGACTGGAAGAGATCCATATTTATTCCTATTCCAAAAAAAAGGTAATCCGATAGAGTGTGGAAATTATCGAACAATATCACTAATATCACATGCAAGCACAATCTTGCTGAAGATTATCCAAAAACAAATGAAGCAGTATAACAGCAGAGAACTACCAGAAGCATAGACTGGGTTTAGAAGAGGCCGTGGTACTAGGGACATCACTGCCACTGTCAGATGGATCCTGGCTGAAAGCAGAGAGTAGCAGAAAAATGTCTATATGTATTTCATTGGCTATACAAAGGCATTTGACTGTGTAGGTCACAACAAATTGTGGCTAACTTTGAAAAGAATGGGAATCCCGGAACACCTGATTGTGCTCTTGTAAAACCTGTATTTGGATCAGGAGGAGTCATCAGAACAGAGCAAAGAAACACTGTATTTTTCAAAATCAGGAAAGGAGTGTATCAGGGATGGATCCTGTCTCCATACCTCTTCAATTTACATGTGGAACAGATCATTTGGGAGCCTGTTCTTTATGAGGAGGAATGTGGCATCAGAATTGGAGAAAGCCTCATCAATAACTTGGATTATGTAGATGACACAACCTTGCTCGCTAAAACTGAGGACGACCTGAAGCATCTGCTGCAGAAAGTTAAGAACTTCAGTCTTCATATGGATTGAAGCTCAACATCAAGAAAACAAAGGTTCTTACTTAACACTGGGCCAATTGGCAGCACCATGATAGATGGAGAAGAGACTGACTGAGATTGTGAACAATTTCCGCTTGTTTGGGTCCACAATTAACACTTTTTGAATCAGCAGCCAAAAAATCAAAGGACAAATTGGATTAGGGAAGCCTGCTGTCAGTGGGCTCTCCAGAGCACTGAAGTGCAAAGATATCAATCTAGAGACTAAAGTGTGCCTTATCCAGACAATATTTTATCTTCACAATTACTTGCTATGCATCAGAGAGCTGGACAATGAGTAAGCATAACAGAAGAAATTATGCCTTTGAGCTGTGGTTCTGTTGAAGAGTATTGAACATAGCATGGACTGTCAAGAGAGCAAACAGGTCTATCCTGGTGAGGATAAAACCAAGTTGCTCTCTGGAGGCAAGGATTTTGATGCTCTATCTCACATGCTTTGTGAATATTTCCAGGAGTGACCGGACCTTGGAGAAGACATCATTTTTAGAAAAGTGGAGGGGCAGTGCAGGAGAGGAAGACCCTGGATAAGGTGGATTGACACAGTGACTGGAGCAATAAGGGCAGGAGTGTTAGAGACCATGAGATTGACTCAGGATAGGACGGGGTTCAGAGCTATTATACATAGGACCACTATGAGTCACAGGAAACTTGATGGCACATAACAACAATGTTACTTCTATGTTTAACTTTTTTCTTTCTTTTTTATGGTGACATTAACTAAAGTTTACAGAAAAGTTGGATTTTCATTCATTCATTATTGTACATTTTCCTCCTTCACTGACTCAGCTCAATTTTTTTAAAAAATTCATTCATTGTTGCATACTTTTTGAAGAACTACCAGATTGGTTTCCACAGTGGAATGTCTTTTGAGAAGGATGCTCAATCTCCTCTCATACAATTTACTACCTCTGAAAATCCACTGAAGGGTCAGCTATGGGTCAATTCCAACAAGACGGCAAACTGCAATATATTTATTACTTTCTAAACCACCAGCAGTGGAAAACAATTCCAATATGTCCTTGCAGTGAATGTGATCTTTTAAACGCCTCAGTCATTTCTTAACTCTTCATATAAACTCATTGTTTTCATGATGTAGAATCAAACACTTAGCACATCCTGAAAAACCCAGTGTTTGTCCACTGTCTCCCTTTCTAGACTCCATCATATCTCTTGCTCCATCATTCTCTGATCTCCAGCTCCACTGGCCTTCTTTCAATTCCTCAAATGTACCATTTGCATTTCTAACTCAAAGCTTTGGTAAACACCATGATTCTTTCTCACCTGAAACACTTTCCCAAACCACTTTAGTTTGGTTAATGCTCACTTTTCTCCCTGAAAATTCCATGAGAAAAAAGGACAGTAGCTATTTGGTTCATCATTGTATTCCAAGACTTTAAACTTAATCACAGAACACAGTAGATCTGAGAAGGTATAACTTGTGTAAGATAATAAACACTCTAATATGAAACACATGTTAACTGTAAGACACACCATGGAAATGAGGAAATTTTATTTGCATCTTCTCACCCAGGGCGATCAACTCCCTTCATACATCTGGAGTTACATCTTGTCCTATATTTGGCTTAGCTTTGTTCTGATTTCTTAGGAAGTGGCTCTCAATTCCAGATGCCCATTCAAAGTAGTTTGCAATCCTGGGAGTTAATTTACTTCCCTGCACACTTATTGTGTGGAAGGTTTTTTTTTCCCTATATTTTATTAATTTTCATAAACATTTACAGAGATTTTGGGTTTCCATTCATTCACCGCTGCACCATTCTCTCTACCCTCCTCCCAGTTTGTTCTTGTCCAAATGCCACAGTGCTTGTCAAAGCCAGTTCTGATTAATCTTCTTTGTCAGTGTGTCCTTTGCCA
>NW_006399866.1:11406947-11424654 GCF_000299155.1 Elephantulus edwardii | reverse complement strand
CCAGTAGGGTAAAAAGGGAAGCCACTGACTGGGAAAAAGTATTCGGTAATAACATATCAGATAAGGGACTTATATCCAGAATTTATGAAATACTTGTGTGGAAGTTTTGGACCCTGGACTCAGGTTGCTTTCAGTATATTGGGGAATCAGAGACAATTCCTTTTTCTTTGACTGACTGATTCATGCTCTTATTTATGCATGCTCAAGATGTGCAGGGGAGAAATATGTCTCTCTATAAGAGAGACAGGAAATCTTTCTTGTGTTACGTGAGTTTGTTTCCACAACTAAAGGAAACATTCATCAGGTAAAACAGGAAAGGGCAAGATATTTCAGACAAGAGAAATAGTATGAAGTGTTTAGAGAACTACGAGAAAAACTTAGGTTGTGTGCAAAGTTTGTGTACTTCAAAGACCTAAGAATATTAAGTCCGAAAGAACAGAAAGAGCAAGGGAGCCAAAGCAACGCCACTTACTGAGTAGTTCATTTTCTTCATCACATAGTCTGGGGACTCTAACTCCCTCAGTCAAACTTTTCCAACCTCCACAGACATCAAAGAATGAGTCATCCCTAGCTTTCCCCTGCCACCACTTGTCACAGAGTCCCCAAAGGATGTGAAGAGAGAAAAAAGACACAGAAGAAAACAGAAGACATTATTCCCTCAGGTTCTAAGAAAAATATAAGTCCCCTTGTTCCTACTTCTGGGTGGGGCATGTCCCTGCTTCCTTCACCATTTCATTGTCATCTTAAAGGTTGGATTGGAGCTGCTGTAGCAGAACAAATCCCTGCCACCTCCACCTTGTAGGTATGTCCTAACAACCCAATAACTATATATCATCAAAGTCACTGTGGTTATTATCTGGGTACACAAATGTGTTCTTGAGAGAATGAACTAGGAACTCAGGTTATTAGAAGACAGAGATGGCACATATTTAGAAATGCCAGAGGAGCATGTGAGTAAAAAACAAAGAATTTAGCCAAGAAAAGGGAGCTAGCAGAGAGACGTTTGCAGATGCTAGACACACACACACACACACACACACAGAAAACCCTCTTCAGAAAGCTGGAATCCTAAAATTTCAAGATTAGTAATGATGTTCTATACCACCTAATCTCAAAATATGGTGCCCAGAACAGCAGCAGATTAGCTGTTGTCGGCTATCACATATTTTCTGAATTTGGTGCCCACCACTAGCATCTTGGAGTTTGTAGGAAAGCAGGATCTCAGTTCTCCAGTCCTAATGAGGTAAATCTGCATTTAACAAAACCCTCAAGTATGCACATTGTTGCTGTCACAGTGGAGTCAATTCTAATGCATGAAGACCTCATGTATGCAGAGTAGAACTGTACTTCATAGAGCTTCTAAGGTCTTAACATTTAAGGCACTTCTGGGAGAGTTTGAACCACTGATCTTTCAGTTAGTAGTTTCATGCTTGTGCTTTTGTGTTACCCTGAGAATTACTGAAATGTTCATTAAAGTTTAAGAAGTGTTGCTTTTTAAAAAATACATTTTTTTTCTTTTATAATGGTTTATTTAGAAAGTGTGTAAACATTGCATTTCACACTGGATATTTCCCATTTCCTCTATCAATTCTTTCCTCCACCTGTAAAACTGTGTGACCCTATGACTAACCACACAAAAATACAAATAAATAAAAAAGAAGTGTTGCTTTGAGTTCTAAACCCAGCTCCCTTTCACCATTACCTGAACATTTTTTAAAAGAATATACAAATTTCTGAGCCTTCATCGGTAAAATTGGGATTTATAATGGTTGTAAGGAGTAATCTATATTTTCACGAAACTCCACCAATCATTTTAATGACACTAATCCACCAAATGGACCACAAACCTCTGACCTGGTCCAATCTATTCATTTGAAAAACAGGTGAATTATGGAAAGGTGGTAGCAATAACCCACAAGGTGTCTATTAAGACCTAACTAGAATCTTAGCCTGTAAATAGTATTTGAAGAAAAAGAACTGGATTTAAAGTCAGGGCAGTAGCAGATTATCCAGTAAACAAGAAAGGGTGGACAATCTCTTCTCAAGCAATTTACTACGTCTGAAAACCAACTGGAGCATCAGCTATGGGTTGGTTCCAACTCAGCAGCACACAACAATAACAACAGGATCTCAGCCTAGAAACAGTATTTGTCGAAAAAGAACTAGATTTAAAGTCAGAGCAGTAGCAGATTACCCACTAAAATAAAATAAGCATAGACTTACTTGTGCTTACTTATTAGTCTATAGTGAACACTTATATTTTCTTATAACATCAAAAATCCTTCTTTGATGCCAGCTACTGGGTATAACTGGCATCTTTCTCTCTACCAACTCCACAATACTTTCATACAGAATCAAAGCTCTTCAAATTTAAAATCCCTGACAAAGATGGAGTACCCAAAAAGCAAGGTAAGCAGAGGCTAATTTATGCTTATTTGCTAATCTGTAATTTAGAAACATGTCTCCATAGACATAGTTTCATATAATTATATTATGCACCTGTATAATTTGTCACAAAAATCTGTTTGAGGAATTCAGAGAGAAGGTGCCTACTTCCAAGTTTTACTCCAGGATAAGACAGGTCAGAGCTTTTTAACATTGTATCCATAGAGGGAGTTCTAGTGGCCTAGTGGCAAGAAGCTGTGCTGCAATCCTGAAGGTGTGCAGTTCGAATCCACCCGATGCTCCACTGAAGAAGGAGGGGCACTCTCCTCCTGTGCCAGTCAGATCCAATTTGATTGTATGAGAAGAAGGGGGGAATATATACATAGTTTATCACCAGAAGTCAGAAACAGCTTGGAAATCAGTCCTGAATAATTTGATCATTCAGTTCTTCACTTCTCACTACAACGATAACCTTGATTAAAACACAGAATCCTGAAGAAGTATCCTTTATTTAGGATTTTATTATTTAATAAATTGTGTTGTAATGACTAGGTACCCCTCTTGGGGAGAGAAATTAAGTTAGATCCCCACTTTATAACTTACATCAAAATAAATCCCAGATAATAATGAAACTTTTGAATACTAGAAGGAAAAAAAATTGAGAAAATACACCTGTAATCTTAGAATGGAAAGAGATTTCTACAAATAAAATCACTGATAAATCAAATTACATTAAAAAGATATGCATAAAAAAAAGATATGCATGTTCATAGAGGGGGGGAAAGCCCTAAGTAAACCTAGGCTAACGACAAAATGAAAATAAACGCATAACACATTACAGAGCTGAGTTCCTCACTATACAGTATCTTGAAAGGACATTATGTTCAGGAAAGTAGAGTCAGTGATAGAGAGGAAGACTATCAATGAGAGGGATTGGCAGGGTGCCTGTGACAAAGGGCTCAAGAGGAGCAGCCTCTGTGAGGAGCAGTTTTTCTCTCTGTTGATAGTTTTCTTTCTCTTTCTTTCTTTCTTTGAGTTGGAATCAATGACTAATAACAACATAATCTCTTTAAAATAATTTTTTGAAAAGCAACCAAAAAGTCAACATAAAAATACCAAAAGATGAAGCATTTGATAGAAAAAGAAATACAGATAAAATTAGTTATGAAAGAAATGCTCATTTTCATGCATACTAAAATAAGTATAAATTGAAATTATAGGGAAGTACTTATATACATCAGTTTAGCAAAGATCAGAGTCTTTAAACTCAATAATGTCGAGAGTATTGAAAAGCTTGTGCTCTTAGATGTTGCTGGTGGGAGAATAAATTTGGTTTATGTCATTGTAGAGTAACTTGACAATATCTATCAAATAAAATGCATAGTATTTCTACTGCCAGGATATTATCCAAGAACATTTTGGCACAATGATGTGTACATAGTCATTTAGTAGCATTTACTGCAACAGCAAAGTATTGGAGATAACTGACGACAATCAACAGAAAACAAATTACTAAATGTTGGTGCATCTGTATAATTGAGTACCATGACAAGGCTTAAAAATTCTTTATACTCTTCCAGAATGAACGCTAAGATATCTTGTTAAGCAGAAAAGAAATATGTGCATGAAAGTTTACAGTATACATATAAACTGTAATTTATTTTTTTAGAAACATGCACATGTTTATATACTGCATGCTCACATGGAAGCTCTGGTGGGGTAGTGGGTAAGGAGTTGTACCATCAGGTGGTTTCAATCCACCAGCAGTTCCATGGGAAAAAAATGGTCAATCATCTCCACTGCCATTTATAACCACCAGAAACCTGCTGAAGAGTCAGTTATGAGTCAGTTCTGACCCAAAAGCAACTACTTGAGCTGATAAAGTCACATAATACTTCTAGAAAATATACTTAAGAAACTGCTAGCAGTTGCTCTTTCTAAAAACTGAAAATAGAGGACTCTGAGGCAAAGTGAGAGGGACAATTATTTTTCATTTAATACATTTTTTTTTCTTTTTTACCCCCATTCACTCATTGTTGCGCTTTTTTCCCTGCCCACCCTCTCCCCAATTCACTCTTCTCCTTGAAAAGTAAAAGAAAAACTCTTTAATTGTTATGCAATCCCTCCCCTCAAGTACACTCAACTTCATTCTGGACTCCTGTCATGACAATATTACCCAATCATATATCCCTTTTAAACAGTTCTCTCCCTCATCTGTTTCAATGCAGTGTACATAATTCATCCCCTCCTTCTCTGTCTTCCCTCAACCCCAATGTCAATCCCGTTTTACAACAGTGGCCCTAAGAAATATTTGTCCTTTTGTGACTGAGATATTTCACTCAGCATAATGTCCTCCAGGCTCACCCATTTTGAAGAATATTTCATGAGTTCCTTGTTTTTCAATGCTGCATAGTATTCTGTTGTGTGAATATACCACAGCTTCTCCATCCATTCATTTGCTGATGGGCACTTGGGTTGTTTCCAGCTCTTTGCTATTGTGAACAAACCCACAATAAATATGGGTATAATATATCTGTTTGGGTGGTGGTTATGGTTTTTTTCGGGTAAATTCCTAGTAATAGAATTGCTGGGTCAAATGGTATTTCTATTTGCAACTTCTTGAGAAAGCACCATACAGCCTTCCATAGTGGTTACACCATTTTACACTCTCACCAACAGTGAATAAGGGTTCAAGTTTCTCCACAACCTCTCCAGCATTTGATGTTTGCTGTTCTGTTAAATTTTGCTATTCTTACTGGGGTGAGATGATATAGTCGTACACATTTTTATATTTTTTTAAAGTATTATACAATGAATTGGATTGGCATTTTTAAAAATAACACAAAAGAGAAAAGGAAATCATCTCTAAATCATCTCTACAGTTGCACTCTTTTTTTTTTTTTTGTTTCACAATTCATTTACTGAATTGGGGCAAGTGACTTAAAACCAGATGACGAGATATAGCTGGAAGAGAGATCTTGCTTGCCCTCCCAGGAGCCAAGGGTGTCATAGACGCTTGCAAATTTTTCAGAATGGCCATCTGTTGTTGGGCAAGCTGGGTTTGAAGGTGGAGATTGGCATACATACATTCCAAGAGTCCTATGTATCTTGAGCTTGAAAAAAAAAAATTGCAAAAGATCTTAAATTGCCCAAAAATGTCATTGTTCCCATTTTACAGATGGAGAAATGGAAAGGCCATCGAAGCAGCCCTGCTCCTCACTCTGTAAAGGTGAGTGGTGCTTGTTTTCCAAGTGAAAGATTGAAACACATAGGGATTGACCAGGAACAAAGTTCTGTATCAATAACTCAGCTAACAAGCTGATTTGGTCCGTAGAGAACATGTAGCTCAATGAACCTCATTCTTTTCTATACCCTCATGTGATCCCTACCTTTTGACTCTACCAAGGAAAAGGAAGATATATCTAGAATTCTTTATCCTTAAGAATACTAAATTAGCCATAGTCTCAAACCTCAAAATGTTTGCTTAAATAAAGACAATTCCTTAGACAAGCAATAAAACAGTGGAGTTAATATACAGAGGGCTAAGTGAGTAAGATTCCATCATAAAGGCTTGAGGGCTGAGATGTTTGGATACGGTTTTCTGGAAAAGACCCTTGTGCTGAGTTTGTTTGTTTGTTTGTTTAAATAGGGAAGATTAGCTCTGGATACGGAAAGGAAGGGTAAAATTGAGGAGACGCTCTAAAATATCCTGAAGTCCTTTAGCTGGGATTCTCCTTCCTGCCTGGAACAAATAGTAGTACATTTGTATACACAGAGAAAACATACATAAAAAAAACTTTGTATTTTTCCTTTTCATAAATCTATATCTTTTTCTGAAACTACTTTTTATCTCAGGTTTATAAGATTTCTCTTTATTGATGATACAGGTTAAATCCACTCCTGTTTCGGTATCAATGTTTGTCTATGAGAAATGGTTCAGGAGTGCACATTCATGTATATGCCCACTTGTGCATGTGTCTTCAAAGGTAAACAAGAGGTGGGAGTACCAGCCATGTACAACTTTGAATAGTAAACCGCCAAATTGTTCTCCAGATATACTGATTCACATTTCTGCCAACATGTGATAACCTCAGATTCTTTCATCTAAACTTTGCTTTGTAGGAAGATCTTCATCATCCTCATCAGGCATATTTGTTGCAAAACATCCAAACTTCTCATCCTCCAGTGGCTTTTCAGAGGCAGTAAAATGCAGAGGAGGAGACTGCCCATCCTTTTTCCATCTTAAAGGACAAAGAGCTCTTAATTCAGCACTATATGACACACTTATTTCCTTTTAGAAGTTCCCAACTCCTATATTATGATACTTACTTCACAATGAGAAAAATTAAGCTGAGAGAAGTGAAGGATTTGCTTCCATTAATACCCTAGGAAGTGAGTATACTCTTTTTCACTGTTTTCAAATGACATGTATTCAGCAATGAATACGTAAGTATGCCTTGCAGGTACAATAGTGAATTGCAAGACTCTTCTTAGTACATAGGGAGCTCTGGCGGCCTAGCGGTTAAGAATCTGCGCTGCAATCCCGAAGACACATGATTCAAATTCACCAGCTGCTCTGAGGGAGGACAGGCCATCTCCTCCCATGTGATTACTGCCTGTGAAAACCCGCGGAAGGATCAGGTCGGTTCCAGCTCAATCGTACACAACAAGAACGACAATCTTAGTACATAGGCAAACTCCATCTACTCCTTGCTTTGTTTCCCTTACAGTTTCTGTTGTTTCCCTTACAGTTTCTGTCCAGCAGGATGACTCCAGAGAACTTCACATGGGCCAGGGTTGCGCCTGCTGAGTTCATCCTCCTGGGCATCACGGATCGCTGGGACCTGCGCATAACCCTCTTCCTGATCTTCCTACCTGTCTACCTGGTGAGCCTGCTCGGAAACGTGGGAATGGTGCTGTTGATCCGAGTCGACGGCCGGCTCCACACACCTATGTACTTCTTCCTGGCCAGCCTCTCCCTGTTGGATGCCTGCTATTCCTCGGCCATCGGTCCCAAGATGCTAGTGGACCTGCTGCTGCCCCGTGCCACCATCCCTTACGCAGCGTGTGCCCTCCAGATGTTTGTCTTCGCAGGCCTGGCGGATGCCGAGTGCTGCCTGCTGGCAGCCATGGCCTATGACCGCTACGTGGCCATCGGAAACCCTCTTCTCTATACGACAGCCATGTCTCCGCGTTTGTGCCTGGCCTTGCTGGGAGCCTCAGGCCTGGGCGGAGCGGTGAGCGCCTTTGTTCACACCACCTTCACCTTCCGCCTGAGTTTCTGCAGGTCCCGGGAGGTCAACAGCTTCTTCTGCGATATCCCCCCACTGCTGGCCATCTCGTGTGACGACACCAGTCTCAACGAACTCCTCCTCTTTGCAGTCTGTGGCTTCATCCAGACGGCCACGGTGCTGGCCATTGCTGTGTCCTATGGCTTCATCGCGGGCGCTGTGATCCGCATGCGCTCGGCCGAGGGTCGCCGCAGAGCTGCGTCCACCTGTGGCTCCCACCTCACGGCGGTGGCCATGCTCTACGGGACGCTGATTTTTATGTACCTGCGTCCCAGCTCCAGCTATGCCTTGGACACCGACAAGATGGCGTCTGTGTTCTACACCCTCGTCATACCAGCCCTCAACCCGCTCATCTACAGCCTCCGAAACAAGGAGGTGAAGGAAGCTTTCCGGAGGACCTGGAGTCGATTCTGCTGTCCCGGGCAGGGGCACCCGTGAGGGCTCGGGGGAGTGTGGGTCGGACTGACTGTGAAGGGATGAGCACACTCTCTCAGGCCCTGGGACTCTTGTGTGTCTCCTGTCGTTGTCCAAAGGACTACAAACGGGGAGGCAAGGGAAGCCAACATGAGAGGGAGAAGGGTAGAGACCCAGAGCCAAGACTAGATTAGTTATGTCATTGAGCTGCTTTAGGTTCCTCAGGGTTCAAAACATAAAAGTTCCTAAATGTTACCCAGTCAAATAACATGACGTTTACCGAGCACTTGTACTTATGAGCATGTTCAAGGCATGTGAGATAAAGTCTTACCATCTCTGCTTCTAAGGAGCACTCTGGCTTGACTTCTTCCAAAGCAATTTTGTTTATTCTTTTGTTGGCCCATGGTATATTTCTCTTCAACCAACAACAAAATTCAAAGACATCAATTCCTCTTGGTTCTTTCCGCTTCCACAAGAAGCAATTGTAAATGCCATGGTGCAGGTCATGTGCCACTTAGTCTTTAAAGTGACATCTTGGCTCTTTATTGTAGATAATGTTTATAATAATTGTAAGTCACAGTCAAGTTAGATTAGCATTGGGCTAGATCAGAGTTAGGCAAAAGAAGAGTATTTTAACTTTCAAATCTATGTTTTAAGTCACTTTAGGATTCAGTGCTATGCATAATTAAGTTTTTTATAATTTAAGAGAACAAACAGATCAGTCCTAGAGAGGGTGAAACCAGGATGCTCCTTGGAGGCAAAGATTTTGAAGCTCTGACTCCCATACTTTAGGCACATGATCAGGAGGGACCAGTCTTAAGAAAATGACATGATTGGAAAGAGGTACAGCACAGGAGAGGAAGACCCCAGATGGCATGGATTGACACAGTACCTGGGATCCTGGGGGTAGGTGTGTCAGAGATAGTGATTTTGGCTCAGGATAGGACAGAGTTCAGAGCTATTGTACATAGGGTCACAGTGGGTCTCAAGCAACTTGACGGCACATAACAACAACAAGGGATTGGTTATTGCTTATTTAAATTTAATTTCATACAGAGTTATGAGCATATTCAGATTAGCATATAGTTGTTTAAGATTAATATTATGGTTGGTTTGTATTAAGATTGTAACATCCTGAGGTAAGGCTGAGATTCAACTCAACTTGTTGCTGTTGAGTTAGAACCAATTCAACTGACTCTTCAGCGGCTTTTCAGCGATTGTAAATGGCACAGGAGAAAATTACCATCTTTCCCACTCAGAGCTGTTTGAGGATTTGAACCACTTGCCTTGCTTTGGGTTGGCAGCACAACTCCTTACCCATTAGATGACCAAAGCTCAGGTTGAGGAGAGGAAATGTAACCACATGGCTCTGACCTCTGGAACAATGGAACTACAGTAATCTGACACCTAAGTCATGCTAGATTCCCAGATACAGCATTCTTGGGAGTAACATCACTTATGGTTCATAAGATTGACAAAATTTCCTTTGTCGCTGTAACACGTAGATAGACAAGGCCCTGAGTATTCAATTTATAAACAATACTGAAGACTTTTGTTTGACTTCTTTGGGAGGTGATGCTCTTCATTACCAGGACCAAGATCCTCTCCCTTAGGGATTATGGACTTGAAGGGCTCAGGTTCATGGAGAGAAACATGCAGAAAAGACTATCTCTTTAAATGATGTAGAACTTCATGTTGCTGTTAGGTGCTAGCAGGTCACTTCTGACTCACAGCAACCCTGGGGTGTGTGTGTGTGTGTGTGTGTGTGTGTGTGTGTGTGTGTGAGAGAGAGAGATAAAGTTGGAACTGACCCATAGCTGACTCTCCTAGATTTTCCAGAGGCAGTAAATTATACCAGAGGAGATAGCCCATCCTTCTCCTGCAGAGCTACTGGTGTGCCTTTGGAACTGTAGCACAGCTTCTTAAGACTAAGCCACCAGAGTCTCCTCACAGCAATCCTAGTACAACCAAATAAAACCCAGCCCCATCCTGTGACATCATGACAGTCTCTACTGTACTTCAGCCCATTATCGTAATTACTGTATCATTCTACCTAGTTGAGGGCCTTCCTGTCTTTTTGCTGACCCTCTGCTTTTCCAATCATGACTTAAAGGATTTAAAGGACTTAAAGGATTCCTGGAAGGGATAATCACCTATCCTGGCTCTCCCAGGGCTGGAGTGGTTATTCATATCTAGAATTTTCAGTTTAGAGACTAGATCAGTTCAGGGCAAAGTAATATGGTCATTCTTTCAGGAAATCCACCCATTTCCTGGTGAACTGGCATCTTTAAAGCAGCCAGTATGCTATTTCAAACTCTGCCCGGCATGGCATATTCTGACAAAGGCTTTAAGTAATAATAAAAACTTCTTTTTCCATTACAAATTCTATAATATTTTCCCAGTTCACATCTTCTTACTTCCTATCACTATAAAAACTCGCAGTCTATGACAAAAGTTAGAGGCATTATCAGAAGAGTTGGCGATTACAAGACTAAGAGTTTGAGGGTTGCATCCAATTCAATGATGTTACACTCAAAGACCTCCTTTGCGATATTTTCTCCTTTGATGGATTCTTGTATTCTCATGGCGTATAGCACCTACTTTGATTACAGGAAAATTTCCAGAATGAAACAGCCCCATCCATCATCTTGGCCCTACAGGACACCTGTCCATCTATATAACATTGGTGGACTAGTCAAAGGCAATAACTACATAAATCCTGCACATCAACTAAAGAAAACTTGAGGTTGCAGTTTATTCTCTTAGGCCTTATAGAGGTTAAATAGCTAGAAAACAAACAAGAAGGGAAAGGTAAGAGTTGGAAGACTATATAGTCAAGCTTAAAGAATAAAGGAAGAAAAACAGATTTTTGTCCTAAAAAATGAGTAAAATTTGGACAATTTTGAGAAAACATTTCCGTTTTAAACCGCCACCAACACCCTTTATTAAGACCAGCAATGAAGAGAGGAGTAGGTTTGGGCTAGAGAAAGATTTGGAGCACTTATCACACAAGTCTTGTACCTTAAAGCATGAACTGGGTTTGAATAAGCAGAATTGTGGGGAAAGGGTATAACAGAGGGAAAGATAAGTAAACACAAAAGCACAGAAGTGAAATGAGTTTGGTGAGTGCAAGAGATTTTAAGGACATAAATTTCATTGGAGTGTGTTGGAGAAGAAGTGAAGGGAAATTTGAGGAATTGGCAAGGGAAGGATATCTTGTGGACTTGATATCAGGCAGGAGAATTTGCACTGTATTCAGTAAACAAAAGTTTTTTTGTTAAAAGTTCATGTTTCAAATCTCCCTTTATGAGTGGTCTAACACTGGATGTTGCAAAGTCATTTTCACACAATTCATTCAGATCACCTACTTACCCAATAACACATATTCCCTCAAATATAGATCAATTTGATGAAGTGCATGTGGAAACATTCTCAGAAAGACTCAGATACAACTGCTCACTCAGACAGACACAAACTCACAGACACAGTTGATTACAGAGACAGGCAGCTGCTCTCTTCACTTTAAGACATACAATTCTACACACCACACAGAGCCACTTACATCACCACAGACATAATCCCTCCCACACTCCTACATAACCTACAAGAAAACATCAGGCAACCACTGAGGGGACAAGAAGCTTGCCTAGCCCTATAAACTTGGATCCTAACTCTGGTCACTGCTTGGAATTCAGAAGTCGGTCAGATATTACTTTCTGCCTTACATACTCACATAAGGACAAGGCTGGGAAACAACAGTTTCACCATGCCTGGGGTACCTGAGTGTCTCTCCCACACCAAAAACTAATCCCCAGAGATGGAGGCAGCACCAATCATCCCTCTCTCATCAAACTGGGCCCCAGAGAGAAAACCTAACAAGTCCCAGAGATGCACTATCTCCCATCCCAGGGAAGAGGGCCAGGGGTGGGGTTGCCTCTAGAGAGAAACAAAGGTCCCTAAACCCATAATTACCCAGTAACTCTCTCCTCAGACCCTTTAGTAACAGGATACACACAACCTCCAGCTTTTGTGTCCACTTGTGATATGGAGAGGCCAGAGGGTACATCTGGGGGCAAACGGCCAGTCTGGAGAGCATGCAGATTTATCTTCCTGTCTGCAATTGTGTGCATAAGTCAAACGTGTAAGTATGACAGTGTGTTTCATGTGAGGCTGTATTTGTGCACCACCATCACTGCTTGATCTGGGCTTAATTGTGGGGCAAAAGGGACAGTATCTATGGTGTGACCCATCTCGAGCAAATATATAAATAGCCTTTCAGAGAAGGAACGCAACTTTGGGAGCCTGTGTCTGTGCATGAGACTATAAATGATCAAAAATGTGATTGGGTATGGCTGAGTATACATGAATGGGCCCCTTATCACAAAGCGAGTTGTCAATAACAACATGAATAAGTGTGATGGTCACAGTAATTGTGCAAGGTGAGGTGTGTCTCCGTGAACAGGAGTGTATGGAAGACTGCCATAAGACTGTCATTCTCTGGCTTTGGTGCAATGTGTGATTGCCTTTGATTGTGTGTTTACATGCACCATTATCTGGAGATGGGGTTGTGCTTGTTTGTGTGCCTACTTTGGTGTGCATGCATATGTTGGGTCCACATGCCTGTATTTAACTGATAGTGCCTGTGTGTTTTCAGAGATTGACTCAGGCTGCACATATCTGCATGCCTGCACTTGTGTATTTGTGACTGCATATGAGTGCCTGTGCAAGCAGCTCAGCACATTTTAATTTCTTTGTGAGCAGCATAGATAGGGGTAAAAGCTGGTTCCATTTCCAAAAGCAAGTCAGAGATGCTCTACAGAGAGCCAAAGCTGAAAAGTTCTTCTCCAGTAAAGGAGAGAAAGGGAAACACTAGGATGAGGACATCTTTCACTTGACTTTTATTCCTTTTAATAAAAAACAACAACGACGACAAAAGAAATTAGAGAGGCGTTATCCTTCCTGGACAATCTCAGCATAAGCCACAGCTCAGCCCCTAACTCTATTTACTAAAGCCCTTTCCCTTTTAAGACTCCCCTCTTAGAGCATTGTCCTAGATTTCTACAATGGGATTCCTTATAGGAAAATATGGGGGCATTGAAACAATCTTTGTCTTTAAGTGTTAAATCTCTGTGCTTTTGGCAGGCATGTCTATCTATTCACACGAGTTTTGCAAAAAGAGCTGTACATTTGCTTGGTGCTTACCTGTGTTTCCTTTGTGAGAAAAGTTCTCCACAGAAAAGTGAAATCCTCCTGCAGACTCTTGTTCTGGTTTTTGTTTCTTTTCTTTCTTTCTTATTATTTTTTTTTTTCAGTTAAAATCACCAATTCTCAAATTTGGATACGGCCTTGATGATTACCTGGCTCAAACTCCTTATTTAATGATGGAGAACTTAAGACCCAGAAAGAACAAAGGTTCAGAGATATGAAGTGACTCGGCCTCAGTGCAGAGCCAATATTTAAATCCAGATTGGTCTGACTCTAAGCTTATGATTTTTCTTATGGTCAAGAAGGTTTTAGCAATGTTGTTGTCCCTCATCCTTTTCCTTAGTCACTGGGAAGATGACCCATCAGTAGAAAGGCACCTCTGGATTTCCAGGCAAAGAACTACCTGGCCATGGATGCTGCCAATGACTCTTCAGAGGGCACTCCATTCATCCTATTGGGACTAACAACAAGTCCTGGACAGCGGCGGCCTCTCTTTGTGCTGTTTTTGGTCTTGTATGTGGCAGGCATTCTGGGAAATGGACTCATTGTGGCTGCCATCCGAGCCAGTCCGACCCTCCATGCACCAATGTACTTCCTGCTGGCCCATCTGTCCTTTGCTGACCTCTGTTTTACCTCTGTCACTGTGCCAAAGATGTTGGCCAACTTGTTGGTCAATGACCGCTCCATCTCCCTGGCTGGCTGCTTGACCCAAATGTACTTCTTCTTTGCCCTGGGCGTCACTGATAGCTGCCTTCTTGCTGCCATGGCCTATGACCGCTATGTGGCCATTCGACACCCCCTTCACTATGCCTCTAGGATGTCCCGGACTGTGTGCACAGCCCTGGTAGGAACTGCATGGCTGGTGTCCCATGTCCACTCACTCCTACATATCCTACTCATGGCCCGCCTGTCCTTTTGTGCTTCCCACAAAGTGCCCCACTTCTTCTGTGACCATCAGCCTCTCCTAAGGCTTTCGTGCTCTGACACCCGCCATATCCAATTGCTCATCTTCACTGAGGGCGCTGCTGTGGTGGTTATGCCCTTCTTGCTCATTCTTGCTTCCTATGGGGCCATTTCAGTTGCTATCATCCGGCTGCCCTCTGCTTCTGGGAGGCTCCGGGCTGTGTCCACTTGTGGCTCACACCTATCTGTGGTGAGTCTCTTCTATGGAACAGTCATTGCCGTCTACTTCCAACCCACATCCCGATATGAGGCAGAGCGGGGTCGTGTTGCCACTGTCATGTACACGGTAGTCACTCCAATGCTGAATCCTGTCATCTATAGTCTCAGGAATCGTGATGTGCAGGGGGCACTCAGAGCCCTTTTCACTGGGCGCAGGATCTCAGTGAGTCATTCATGAGGCTGGATTCCATCAAGGAATGAAACTGCATCATCCCAACTGATACCAATGAATGTGACCATTTGGTCCAAGCATTCATCTCAGGTATTTATTTTACCATTTTTAGGGACTTAAGGAAGAGTCCCTTGTTATGGCAAATGGTTAGACATTTGACTGCTAATCAAAAGGTTGATGGTTAAAGCATATCCAGAGATGCCTCAACAGACAGACTTGGAAATCTACTACTGAAAAATCACAGCTTTAGAAACCTGTGGACTGGGTCTACATGGAGTCACCAGGAATCAGAATCAATTCAACTTCAACTGATGAGAAGGATCTAAAGGAGAAAGTTCTGGTGATCTATTAATATCTGAAAATCATCCAGCAAGAACCATATAGATTAAAATAACTTGATATGGTCACTATTTCATTCTGTTGTGTATAGGGTTGTCATGAGTAAAAGGCCAACTGTATATCAGCCACAATTAAGGACTTAGAACTGCGTGAGAGGGTGTGTATTTCCAGAAATTGCTTTGTGAGGATTGGCACTTGATTTTTCATCACTTCCCTGTATTTTCTCAAATAAATCAATGCTTACAAATCAGCTATGTAGAACAGAAATAAAAGTTCATGTGTTCATATGCAAAAAGTTTGCTTTCCACAGAATACAGTCCTGGGAGCTTAAGGGATGCTCTGAAAGCCCAAAATTAATAAATGTAT
Organism: Elephantulus edwardii; assembly: GCF_000299155.1. Taxonomy (NCBI): domain Eukaryota; kingdom Metazoa; phylum Chordata; class Mammalia; order Macroscelidea; family Macroscelididae; genus Elephantulus; species Elephantulus edwardii. Next base: position 11,409,300 of record NW_006399866.1, on the reverse strand, counting down.
TTTTATGCTAAAATGGTCTAACTTTTTTGTTATTGATGACATCTACTCAGCTACACTTGGCATTCTGTGGAAAGAGCATGGCATGAATGGACATGCACAGTTTAAAACAATAGGGAAGAAAGCAATCTGTGAAACATCTTATAGCATGGATGAACCTTGATATTATGTGGATGAAAGAAAGTCAATCACAAAGTACTAATATTGTAGAGTTTAAAAAGATTTACATAAAGAAATAAACATTATTTGGTGGGATGGGAGGGAAAATTACTTAAAAGATAATAAAAAAAAAAAATCAAACAAACTCACTGTTGTTCAGCCAATTACAATTCTTGGCAAAGCTCCGTAGGGTTTCTGAGGTCTACACATCTGTTTACACAGACTCTTTAGGGAAAAAAAAAGTTTTATTGTGCTGTTATTGTTGCTAAATGCTTTCAATTCTAGTATGACTCATAGTAACTCAATGAACAATAGATCTGAAACCTGTCTTATCCCATGCCATCCTCACAATCTCTGACACACTCAAGCCAATTGCTGCAGTCACGGTGTCAATCCACTTGGTTGAGGGTCTTCCTCTCCTCTGCCGTCCCTCCACATTCCCAAGCATTATGTCACTCTCCAATGAATAGTCTCTCCTAAAGACATGCCCAAAGTATGTGAAATGAAACTTCATCATCTTTGCCTCCAAGGAGCACTCTGGCTGCCCCTTCTCCAAGACATACCTGTTTGTTCTTTTGGCCATCCATGGGATAGTCAGCATTCTTCTCCAACACCACAGTTCAAAGGCATCAATTCTTCTGTAATCCTTATTCATTGTCCAGTTCTCAGATGTATAGCAAGTGACTGAAACAGACCATCGCCTGGATTAGGTGCATCTAGTCTTCAAACTGACATAATTGCTCTTCAATAATTTGTCTGGTCTCTGACTACAGACTTTCCCAGTGCAATACATCTCCTGATCTCCTGATCGCTGGTACCAAGGGTATTGACTGTGAATGTAAGTATGACTAAATCATTGACAGTATCAGTCTTTTCTCCATCTATCAAGATGTTGCCTACTGATCCAGTGGCAATAATTTTTGTTTTCTTGACATTGAGATATAATCCATATTGAAGGCTGTAGTCTTTGAACTTCTGCAGCAAGTGCTTCAAGTCCTCCTCACCTTCTGCAGACAATGTTGTGTCATCAACATAGCAAAAAAATTATTGATGAGTCTTCCTCCAATCCTGATGCCACATTCTTCTTTCTAGAGTCCAGTTTCTTGAATAATTTGTTCAGCATACAGAGTAAATTTATATGGATAAAGGATCTAACTCTGATGCTTTATTGTGCTTTAGGTAAATGGTTACAGAGCAAATTAGTTTCCTATGTGATAGTTTGTATATGAAATATTCATTGGCATTGATTTCATTCCTTACAATGAATCAGCATCCTCTCTATTTCTGCTCTGGATTCTCCATGCTTAAGGAAGCAGTTTAAGCACATTCTGCCTGGAAAGCAACTTGACAGGACCTGAGTATTCATCACAATAGGGTGTTGTGTGCCACCAAGTCAGAACTAACCCTCCAGCAAGTTTTCATAGGTTATAAATTAGGTGGGAGGAGACTGCTCATCTTTCTCCTGAGAACAACTGTTGGATTCAAGCCATGTTTCTGGGTTGGCAGTACACTTCCTTGTTCACTAGGCCACCAGAGCTCCTTGCAGCAAAGTGGTGTTGTTGTTAAGTACCATTGAGTTGGAACCAACACATAGCTGACTCTCCAGAGGTTTTCAGAGGCAGTTAATTGCATGGGAGGAGGTTGTCTATCCCTCTCCCACAGAGCAGCCGGTGGATTCAGACATTGTGCCTTTGTGTTTGCAGCACAGCTTCTTGACCCTGAAACACCAGAGCTCCCTGAAATAAGGTGTTGTTGTTGTTGTTGTGTTAAGTGTCATTGAGTTGTAGACGACTCATAACAATACAATGAATGAAAGACCTGAACACTTGTATAACTTTCATCGTTTCTCCAAGCTCATAGGGTTTCCAAAGGCAAGCTATTTCAGAAGTGGATGCCACTCCTGCTCCCAAGCTTGTTTTAATCTGAGAGCTCCACCAAACACTGTCTACCATGAGTAACCATTAACACATTTGACACATTAGTATCACAATGCTCAGCATCACAGCAACCACGAATTACCTTTGTACAGCAAATGGGCAGACCAGTGCTCTACCACTTAAAAGAATGTTTGACCAAAAACAATTAAAACCAGGCCTGAGGGCCACAGATTAAAATCACCTACCTTTCTGAAGGGACTTGGCAGATGAGAAGGGTTAACCTGGTTGAGGGTGGAGCTGGGAAGTAAGTGGGTCAAGGC
>NW_006399866.1:11397318-11403947 GCF_000299155.1 Elephantulus edwardii | reverse complement strand
ACGGCACATAACAACAATAACAACAACAACACCTTTGGCTTGGTAGCATCACTTTCTGTCCACTAGGCCAACTGAGCTCTCTCTATGTTGTTGTTGTTGTTAACTGCCATTGAGTAATAAGGTATAGTCATGTTTATTAGGAGAAAACATCTGCCTCCTTGATATCTGGTTTTGCTGTACTGTCTCACTTCCCTCTAAGAGATTTCTTACTCATAAATCTTTATGAGGGAACATGAGCAGTGTTCCCTTCTTATGTAGCTTCTTCAGACCAGCTGAGACATAGGCCTAGCTAGCAGAGTAGCAATCTCTCACTATCTTCCTAAGATCTTTGCCTTTATGAGTTTCAGGTTGTCATTACTGATTATCTTGAATTGTTGCGGTCTGGAAGCAAACAATTTTCTCAAGAAAATGAAACAAGCCTGGCCACATTGCCTTTCACTGGTCACTAAGGCCAGTGTGACTTGAGTTGTTCTGCTCTCAGGATTTGCACCAACTGAGTCTCTGGCTACAAGATGAGCAGTTGCTAAACCAGTGCCCCTACATTATAGTACAACTAAAATGTTGTTATCTATTAGGGTCACCAAGAGTGGTTAATGAGATTGTTGTTGTTTTTGAATACCTTTGTGTCGGAACTGACCCCTAGCTGACCCTCCAGTGGATTTACTGAGACTGTTAATCACATGGGAGGAGACTGCCCATCTTTCTCCAGTGGAACTGCTGGTGCACTCAAACTGCATGCCTTCAGGATTGCAGTGCAGTTTCTTGCCACTAGGTCATTGTTAATCAGATTAGCAAAATTAAAAGGAATCTCTTCTAAGTTTTTCCATCTACAGTTGGAAAGGAATAAATGCTTTCTTGGATGATCACCTTCCCCTTACTACACACAGAGGCAAAACAAGGTTCTAAGAGAACAGAGTCCTCACGACAAACAAGATGTTCATACTTATCTTGAATTGTGTGCCTGCAGAGTGATTCTTTCAAGTTCTCCAACCATGAGTGTTGCCCGCATAGCTTATTTATACCTTTCCTTCAGGTGATCGTTTTAAGAAGAACCTGGTCTCCTGGCTGTCCAGGAGTTGGTCTCTGTCCACATATGCCGGCAGCACTTTTTTCCTAGAAGTCTTAATAGTCTTGTGTATTTGCCCTGGATTAGCAAAATACTGGAGAGATGTTTAACTTTTGTACTAAACGACAAGTCAGTGGTTAGGAAGGACCGCCTACATAAGATTTTATAGCTAGGCTATAAAAGCTAGGCTTCAGGGAGGAAGTTCTGGTGGGAGGGAGTCATTACCCCAGATTTGGCTAAAGGGCCTCTTACTAGGAGAGTGACCAGGCATTTGAGAACATATAAGCATTAAGAAAGAGTAGAACAGAGTCTTAGGTCCTATTGGCAAGGGGTGGGGGGTGGAATTTGAAGGATTAATTTACAGGCAAGGAAAAAGAATTTGAAGTATTAACTCTCCTATTAAAATGCTTTACTCATAACTACACTCATTAAAGCATGTAGACCAGCTATTTAATGCCTCCTGCAGTTATCTCCCCATTTTAGATAACCAACTTATAATTTGCCTGTCCCAATGCTAGGCTTACATTTCTTGCTTTCTACTATTAGAGGTCGAGGTGAAGGCTTTGAGCAATTACCAAATTGCTGTCAAAATAGACCTAAGTGTGGAAGAGCAAATGGCACCTTTTTCTGAGGCATTCCTGAACATTCTAGCCGAAAGACAGAAACACATACATAAACATTTAACTTCCAGCATTAGACATGTTATTATCGCTGTCAGGTGCCACTGAATTGACTACCACTCACTGAACAACAGGTCTGAACCTTGCCCTATCTGGCACCATCCTCACCATCTTTGGTACACAAGCCCACTGTTACAATCACTGTGTCAATCCATCCTGTTGAGATCTTCCTCTCTCCCTCTGACTCTCCACCTTCCCAAGCATAATGTCTTTTTCCAAGGACTGACGCCTTCTAACAACATGTCCAAAGTATGTGAGATGAAGTTTCACCATCCTTGCTTCTAAGAAGCACCCTGGCTGCACTTTCTCTAAGATAGACTTGGTTGTTTTTTTTGAAGCACATGGATATTAAGTAGTCTTCTCCAACAACATAGTTCAAAGGCTTCATTTCCATTGTCCAACTTTCAGACACATAGGAAGTAATTAAAAAGATTATTATTTGGATCAGGTGTACATCAATCTTTAAACTGAAATCCTTGCTCTTTAGAACTTTTTGAAAGGGCTTTAACATGCTGCACTTGTTATAGACAGTAAGTATTTAAACACAAATGAGCAAAACCAAATAAAAAAATAAGTGAAGAGAAAACTCATCCCTCAGACATACATTGAACAAAAGTTTTAGGGGGGTGCTCTTTTGTTCAGAGGGACCACAGCCATATCTTTTCAAATTAGTTGGAATATTGGAAAGGGGAAAATGAGCAGGTGTGGGTTCTCCTCTTATGCTGCTCTCTCTAGGCTTTTCTCTTTTACTTTTATATGTTTTGTAGGATAGATAAAGAGAAGACGTTAAGACAATACCAGCAGATACTCAGCATCTAAAAGGCCAAGTTGGTTGGTCCTGGTTTGTTTTAATCAACTTGGAGATAAGAAATGTTCCCTTCTCTCAAATTCTTTCCTTCCCTTTATTTCTCAGGCTACTGAGTGGTGTGCACACACTGCATACCCACACACAGCCATTCTTTATTAAACTTTGGCTACTTGTTGCTGTGCCATCGAGTCAGAACCAACTCATAGCTGAACCTCCAGCAGGTTTTCAGAGGCAGCAAATCACATGGAAAGAGATTGCCCATTCTTCTCCTGTGGGGCAGCTGGTGCCTTTGGGATTGCAGCTCAGCTTCTTGCCTCTATGCCATCAGAGCTAGAGGCTGTACATAGGGACCTTTTTTCCACTTTTGCTGTCTTTTACAGGATAAATTTAGTTGAACAGCAGTATTATAAGATCCACTATCATTCTTTGGCCACTTTCTTGATCACCTTTGGAGTATTATGACCAGGTAGTGTTGCAAAGATATAGAAATGTCTTTGCCATTAAGTAATCCAAGGCTTAAAGATGACCAATCCAAATAAAGGCATCTTTGGGAATGTTTTACTCAGCTCCCATTCCATCATGTTTGATACTTTTGGGGACTTACTATCATTATAGGCCTCAGGAATGCATGAAGCCATTGGATGGACCAAATTTGGCATTCGGTCAATTAAATCTGTCTTGAGGGAAGTGCATCCAGGACACACCTTAGAGGCAAAGATGGTGACATTCCATCTCACATACATTGGCCTTGTTGTCAGGAAAGGTCAATTCTTGGAAAAAGGCATCACGCTAGGAAAGGCAGAGAGTCAATGAAAGAGCGAACTACACTCAAGATGATGGATTTATTGACACAGTGACTGCAATGATGGGCGTGAGCATGGCCAGAATTGGGTTGATGGCACAGGATAGAGAAAGGTTCCACTCTATTATTCATAGGGTCATATACAACCCAGCATTACCTAACAACAACCTGGTCTAAGCCACTCTGAGTAACTAAAATTGCTAACATTGACAGCTAGGCTGGTCTAAATGGAGATTGGGTCTCTGGATTAATGAGTGAGAGCAGTAACTCCTTCCAAAACACCTGTTTCAGGATTTTTAGTGGGGGCTCTGATGGATTAGTAGTTAGAAGTCACTCTGCCCACCCAAAGGCACTTGCTTCAAATCCACCAGCTGCTCCTACATACAGTTTAATGTCTCTGAAGACTCGCTGGAGGGTTCCAGCTTGAATAACAACTGAGACTCCAGGGCCAGGATGATGAATAAGAACAATACAGAAAAGAAACTAAAATGCCTCATTACCATCAAGTTGGAATCACCTTATAGTGGACCCTCTGGTGGATTTTCTGAAATCTATAGATCACACAGGAGGGGATTGTCCATATTTCTCCCAAAAGAGGCCAACAGTGGATTTGAACCACCAGAGGTGTCACCTTTGGGTTAGGAGCACAACTCTCTATAGGCCACACTCCAGAGCTCCCTCCATATATAAAAGATAGAGGTAAAATTATGCTCAGAGTCTCTAAGAATGCTGTTCCAGGCAAAATCCCGGAGGCATAGAAGACAAAATAGAAAAAGAAAAATGGGGATTTACTGGTGGGCTTTGGACAGGCTACAAATAGAAACTTGAAATCTTAACAGAAAAAAAAAAAGACACCATAAAGGGTTTTGGGGAGCTTTGGTGCCATGGTCCTTAGGGAGTTGTGCTGCTAACTTAAAGGCAGAAGGTTCAAATCCACCAGAAGCTCTGTGGGAGAAAGAAGGGAAATCTCCTCCCTTGAGATTTACAGCCTTCAAAACCCCACTGGAGGGTCAGCTATTAGCCAAGTCTGACTCAACAACAATCAGTGAGTGAGTGCTTTTAAAAAAGTGGTAAAAGTTTTAGAAGCTAGACACAGATGATGGCAAACTAGCACAGCTAAATCTAACAAGAGGAATAGAGAGAAATAATGAGAGATTGTAAAAAAGTGACATAAAAAAGAGGTTCAGTTCAGAGAAGACAGAATATCAGTGAGCTCTCTCACAGTTACAGAAAGAAGCTCAGGTTCCAGTTCTGCCTCATGTGGTTGTTACGTGCCGTCGAGTCGACTACAACTCATAGTGACTCTATGCACAATAGCTCTGAACTCTGCTCTACCCTGAGCCAATCGCACTGTCTCTGATGCACCTACTCTTATTACAGTTATCATGTCAATCCATCTGCTGCATGGGGTCCCATAAAAGAGGTCCACCTGTGAAAGACCAAGTCTCTACTCTCAGACAAGTGCCTTCATGGGACAACTTCCATTGAATTTTCAAGGCTATAAATCATGAGAGCAGATTGCCAAATTTCCTCCTGCAAAGTCTCTGGTGGATTCTAACCATAGAGAGGTACAGCTTTTAGGCTAGCAACACAATTCCCTATGAGGCACAAGAGGGCATAGGCATATAGCCAATTGTACAGGAATCCAGGGAATATGGCCTAGCTGTGCACTCAACAGGATATCTCCTCGTTCTTGACTGAACTTGGCAAGTACTCTCAAATCTGGGGTGCTTACAATGTATTTTCCTTGTCACCACTTGGGAGGACTGCATGAGGTCTCCTCTAGCTGGTAGACTGGTGAGCAGCTGCCAGAGTCCATTTTGCAGAAGGAGGGTCCTAACTCCTTGATTCCTCGGTTCTTTGAGTTGACAAAATCTTACTTTTCCTCTTCTTTCTCTTTCTCTCTCATTTTGTATTGTCTTCCTCACCAAAGACCTGGTATAGGACAATGGGAGGTGTCAAGAGTAGCTTCCAGTGGGGGAGAAGAGGTGCTCCCACCCAACCATGGGGACCTCCAAGGCAAGCACTGCTACTGCTGAGGTGTGCTCCTATATGAAACCAATACCTAGTCCAAGAAGCTGTTGTCTAGACAGGACAAAGGAACACTGCACGGTTTTTAAATCAAGAAGGTATGCATCAGGGCTGTATCTTTTCTCCACATCTATGCAATCTGTGTGCTGAGCAAATCATTACAAAGCTGGACTCTCTGAAGGAAAATGTGGTATCAGGATCAGTGGAAGACTGTATTATGCAGATGATATAACCTTACTTTCTGAAAGCAAGGAAGATTTGAAATGCTGGTTGCAGAAAGGCTTTCAAAACATATTCAATCTCAACATCAACTAAATAAAAATTCTCACCACTGGTCAATAGGGACCATCAAAAAGATAGAGAAAATATTGAAGTTGTCAACAACTTCATCTTACTTGGATCCACAATGACCACCAATGGTAGCAGCAGTCCAGAAATCAAAAGACATGTTGCACTGGGAAAATCTGCCTCTAGGGACCTCTCCAAAGTACTAATGAGCAAGGATATCTATTTAAAGACTAAGGTGCAAAAAATAAACAAAAAAGAAAATAAAAACTAAAGTGTACCTGATTCAAGCAATGGTCTTTTCAACTACTTGCTATGCATCTGAAAGTTGGACGATGACTAAGGATGACAAAAGAAGAATTGATATATTTTAAGTTGTGGTGTTGGAGAAAAGTACTGGATATCTTACAGACTACCAAAAGAACAAACATATCTGTCATAGACACAGTGCATCCAGGACGCTCCTTAAAGGCAAGGGTGGTGAAACATCATCTCACATATTTTGGGCATGTTGTTATAAGGAGATAGTTGTTGGAAAAAGACATTAGACTTGGAAAAGTGGAAGGTCAAAGAGAGAGAGGAAGATGCTCATCAAGATGGATTGACACGGCATGCAGGTCAAATCCACCAGATGCATCTCTAGAGAAGGAGGGGCAATCTCCTCCTGTGCCAGTCAGATCCAATACAACGGCACACACCAAAGAAAAATAAAAAAAAAAAAAGATGGATTGACACAATAACTGTAACATAATAAAAGATGATGAGGATAGTAAAGGATGGGGTAAGGTTCAGATCTATTGTTCATAGGGTCACTGAATTAGGATTCAATGGTACCTAACAATATTCATAGGTCACTTCAAGGTTGTTGTTGTTGTTGTTGTTGTTATGTGCCGTCGAGTCGCTTGCGACTCATAGCGACCCTATGTACAACAGCCCTAAACTCCGCTCTGTCCTGTG
>NW_006399866.1:11382044-11396388 GCF_000299155.1 Elephantulus edwardii | reverse complement strand
GGCAGAGCATCTGGTGGGTTCGAACCGCGTGCCTCTGGGATTGTAGTTGCAGTTCCTTGCCACTAGGCCACCAGAGATCCTCTCAAGGTAGTATTTTAAGAATCTGAGTTCCTAGGTTTAAGCCTTGACTCTAACTCGCTAGCTGCTTGACCTCAAGAAAGTCACTTCAATATATAAATAGATTAATTCTATCTATTTGGAGTTATAGGTTTTCATAGGTTTTGGAGAAGAGTGCTGAGAGTGCCATGGACTGCTAAGAAAACAGATTCATCCTGGAGAGGGTTAAACTGGGCAGCTCCTTGGAGGCAAGGGTTCTGAGTGTTTGTCTGACATACTTTGGACATGTTGTAAGGAGGGACCGGTCTTTGTAGAGGGACATCATGCTTGGGAGGGTTGAGGGCAGGCGCAGGAGGGGAAGGCCCTCTGGGAGATGGATTGATTTGGTGACTGGGGCAATCAGGATGAGTGTGTCAGAGACAATGAGATTGGCACAGGACAGAGCAGAGTTTAGAGCTGTTGTACATAGGATAGCTATGAGTTGCAGACGACTCGATGGCACATAACAACAACAACAACAACATTTGGAGTTATTATAAGGATCCTTGATGATACAGTGATTAGCCACCATGGAAGGGTTCATGGGAGAAAGATGTCATAGTCTGTTTCTGCTTCCATGAAGATTTACAGAGCTGAAAACCCAATGGGGCCATTATAGTCTGCCTACAGACTATATTATAGTCTGCCTACATTATAGTCTGACTACTAATTCCAATGAATTGGAATTGACTTGAAAGCAAAGGGATTTTGGGATGTGAGAATTATTTAAGGAACTATATATTGAGTGCTTAGAACAACGACCTAGTGAGCACATAGGACACTAATACATTTGGGTTACAGGTAAAGGAGTCAAAGTTATTGGGTATAAAGGACAATTTGGGATCTGAGCATCAAATCTGTACTCTAAATTAGTCAGCTCCACTCCCCTCACTATTTTCCCCTTGTCTCTAGTGAGTATTCATTACCTTCTGTTTTTGTTGTTGCTGTTGTTCATTTCCTTCTCCTCCCCACCTCCGCCTCCAACTTTGACCAGCTTTTGACTGACCTTAACTGACCATAATATCAAAGTGTATGCATGTATGCATGCTTTCTTTTTCAAATAACATTTTGTTTTATCATTAATTATCAGAAGTGTATGTATTTAGTACCTTCTAGTTATCCTTCCTAAAAAGAAATATTTTAAAAGTACTTGTTCATCCAGAATGAAGTTTACATGGTGGAGTGTACTGGGGGGGGGGGGGGAAGGTACACCAATGTAGGAATTTTTCTTTTACTTTCAAAGAGTGAACTGGAAGGGAGGGGTGGGCAGGGAGAAAAGTGTGACAATATATGAATGGAAATCCAAAAATCTCTGCAAATGTTCATTAAAATTAATAAAATAAAGTACCTGTACATGTGTTTCCCATATCTGTCTTTAAGCCCAAATAAAAAATGAATCTTAAGAAAAACTTTTAATTCCTTTCCCTCTACTGCCTCTGTGTGGCCAGATCGGGCTATAAGCAGGATTTCCGCTTGGCTTTGGTAGGACAAGGAATTGAACTGGATCTTTTAACTGTTTCTCAGCATTAGATACACACTCGAGTGGTAAGGAGGCTCACTACTAACCCAGAGTTGTTGTTTTTGTTAGGTGCAATTGAGTTGAGCACAACTCCAGATCTGAACCCTGTCCTATTCTGTGCCATCCTCCTCATCTCTGACACACTTGAGCCCACTGCTGAAATCACTCAATTCATCTTGTTGAGGGTTAGTTATCCTCTCTTTTATTGACCATCTATACCTCTCCAAGCTTGATTATCTCTTTCCAAGGAATAGCCTCTTCTAACAAAATGACAAAAATATGTGAGATGAAGCTTCATCATCCTTGCTGCTAAGGAGTGCTCTGGCTGCACTTTCTCTGAGATGTATCTGTTTGTTTCTTTGGCTGTCTATGGGCTATTCAGTGCTCTTCAACATAACTCAAAGGCATTAATTCTTCCCCTGTCATCCTTATTCATTGTCCAGCTCTCAGATGCATAGCAGGAGAATAAAAAGACCACGGCCTGAATCATGTGTATCTTGGTGTTTAAACTGACATCATTGCTCTTCAGAATTTTGGAGAGGTCTCTAACAGCAGATTTTTCCAATGTAATATATTTACTGGTACCTACGGTGTTGACTGTTGTGTACATATCACTTGTTATGCTTCAGAAGGTTGGACAATGACTAAGGAGGATAGAAGGAGAATTGATGCCTTTGAGCTGTGGTGCTGGAGAAGAGTATTGAGGGTACCATGGACTGCTAGGAAAACAAACAGATTCATTCTGGAGAGGGTCAAACCAGGCTCCATCTAACATACTTTGGACATGCTGCAAGGAAGGACAGGTCCTTGGAGAGGGACATCATGCTTGGTAGGGTGGAGAGACAGCGCAGAAGGGGAAGGCCCCCTATGAGGTGGATTGATTTAGTGATTGGGGTAATCGGGATGGGTGTGTCAGAGACAGTGCAATTGGTACAGGACAGAGTTTAGGGATGTTGTACATAGGTTCCCTGAGTCGCAAGCGACTTGACGGCACATAACAACAACAACAACAACAACAACAATGGTGTTGATTGAGGGTCTAAGTAAGATGAAATCAATCATTGACAACTTCGATCCTTTCTCCATCTATCATAATGTTACCTATTGGTTCAGTGATGGAGGTTTTGTCTTCTTGATATTGAGCTGCAATCAATATTAAAGGCTATATCCTTGACCTTCTGCAGCAAGTATTTCAGGTTCTCCTCACTTTTCGCAAGCAAGATTATGTTGTCTGCATAATACAAGTTGATGAGTCTTCCTCTAATTTCTAATGCCACATTCTTCTTTATAAAGTCCAGCTCTTTGATTGATTGGCTTACCATACAGAATGAATAGGCATGGAGAATGGATACAGCCACCAACTACTCCCTGGGAGAAAGATGGATAATCTCCTATGTGATTTACAGCCTCAAAAAACATGTTTAAAGGTCAGCTATGAGCCAGTTTGGCACACAACAACACAAAAAATATTTTACGGTGTGGTGAATTGCTGTGGGGATTTTCCCAACTTAGACAAAAAATGTTTACTTACGTCAACTCAGATCAGAGGTCAGAGATGTTGTTCCTACCCTAAGACTTCATAGTCTGACCTGTAAACAAACACTTATGATTCAACTTTGACAATTACATGTGCTGAAGATGGGTCTACAGTAAAGGTAAGTGAGACACAAGGTCAATCATGTCACCAGAATGGCTCTCACACAAAACATTAAAAATTTTACTTAAAAGATAATTATAGTGAAAAATAAAAATATGTTAACAAAAGATGCCTGATGAGAACTTTCCACGTGCTAAGCCAAGTGTCACGTGAAAGAGGTTTTTAACACATTCCAGGGAGAAAACTTTATTGTTTACAGACTCCAAATTCACAAATCTGATTGTTTAGTAAAAATGCAGGAGGCTAATAGAAGACATATGGAAATGTACAGATTTGCACATTTGCTGTTATTCTTTACTGTGGAGTTGCCTTTAGGGGGCTCCTAAATTGCCCTTACTCTGGTCTCATGCACAACAGAACCTGACCTTTGTAATCCAAAAAGTTTTCATTGGCCGTTTCCTCAGGAGTAGATCAGATCTTTTGTCTGAAAGCTCCACTGTAATTTGTTCAACACAAGCTTCAGCTGACTGGAGGAGGGTGGGGGAAATTCCACTTGCTGCTTAAGGAGGCTGATTCAGTATGCACAGGGACTTACTGGTATGAGTGATGGTAATCAACTGTTACTCACTTGAGCTAGCGTCTGAACCCAATCTAGCCTCTCAGGTATTTTCTCTTTTTAAAAATATTTTTATTGTGGTTTGGATGAAAGTTTACAATGCAAATATGCTTTCCATTCAACAATTTACACACCTTTTGTTTCATAACATTAGTCCATTTTCTCCAAGTGAAAGCATTTTTTGCTCTTCTTCTCCAGGTTCACTCATGTCCATTTGTCTTTTCTCATCCCTTCCAATATTCTGAGCTTTGTTTTAGAGCAAATGTTACCCCTTTGGGTTTGTATGGCTAATTGTTCTAAGCACTGTTCTTTACTTTACTAGCCTCTACATTGTTTGACTGAAAGGTGATCCTTGAGAGTGGATCCACCATCTTGGAGGTACTACCAATCTCTACCAAATCAGGAAATCTAATCTTCTTTATGGTTTTGAAGTTTGTTCTACATTTTTCTCCTCTTCTTCTTAGGATCTCTTGTGATCTGATAGTCATATTCAGGCACTATCTAGTTACTTCTTTTGGTTGCCAGGTTGTGAAGACTGTGGTTTACCTGGCCCATTAATCTTTTGGACTAATAATTATTTCCATGGGTCTGTGATTTTCTGCACCCTTCCTTATTCTGAACAAAGACACACCAATAATTGCATTATTATTAAGTTGCTCAATGGCTTTTAAGGCCCGAGTCATTGTTTATCAAAGAACAATATAGAACACTTTTTTGAACCGTGTTACTCTAACAGACCTAAATGGCTCTTGAAGCCATGATCCTTAATACCCAGCCCAGTGACTGACTTCTCTCAAATGTTTAGTTATTAAAGTGTTCATAACTTTACCCTTGTATACTCTGTTGTTACTGTTGTATACCATGTCAAAACTGACCCATAGCAGACCCTCCAGCAGGTTTCTAGAGGCAGTTAATCCATGAGAGATTGCCCATCCTTGTCCCTCACAGCAGCTGGTGGCCTAAAATCGCATGCCTTCTGGATTGCAATGCAACTTCTGCCAATCACGCTCCCCTATATAAATATTAAAAGGCATGTACAAACTGTGTAGATATGCAGACATGATGCAGTTATCTACCAGGGAGCTGCCCTTAATGGGCTCCTAAATTGTCCTCACTATAACCCCATGCACAACAGATGCTGAATTTTGTAATCCAAAAAGTTTTCATTGGCTGATTTTTCAGAAGTAAATCATCAGATCTTTTTTCTTAGTCTGTCCTTTCAATATATATGGATACATTTTCAGCACACATAAACCTGTGTATAGAAATATCCTATGCCAAATATTCTCATAGGCATACTTCAGTTCAGCTTCCCATACCTGTTCAGCTTGCATGTCTACCAAAAAAACTTCTTTTACTGTTATTGCAGGATTGTGTAAGTAATAACAGTGTATCCTTTTATAGCCTGTTAACCGTTTTTTGTTTGTTTGTTTGTTTTTACAAATCTTTTGTTGCTTTATCAGATTCTCAGTCAATCCATTGGTGTTTGCTAGAACCAGGGGATGGGGGTGGGGGGAAGTGGTGGAGAGAGAGGGCACGGCTCGAGAAAGAGATCAGGAGGATGGGAATCACCAGCTGCCCGGACTTCACTTGTGGTCATCATCTGTACAAACTCTTCATAGTTGACCTGACTGTCCCCATTGATGTCGGCCTCTCGGATCGTCTTGTCCACCTCCTCCTTGGTCAGCTTCTCTCTCAGGTTTGTCATGACGTGATACAGCTCAGTGGCACTGATGTAGCTGTTCCCGTCCTTGTCAAAGACTCAGAAGGCCTGTCAGATCTCCTCGCTGTGTCCTTCATCTTTCTGGCCATCATGGTCAGAAACTCTGGGAAGTCAATGGTCCCATTCCATCTGCATCCACCTCATTGATCATGTCCTGAAAGAGCAGGGTTTAGGGCTCTTGTATATAGGGTCCTTATGATTTTCAAGCAACTCAGAGGCACAAAACAACAACAGGAGTTTGTATGAAACAAATAGTAAACAGATGACATTTATGGGCTGTTTACTATGTGTCAAGAGAGTGCTAAAAACTAGCCCATTGAACTCTTGTGGAGATCTTCTGGAATATCTGCTATGCTTAGCATCATGTGAGAGACCAAAGCTCAAAGGGACTAAGAAACATAACCATGTTCATTCTCAAACCAAGAAATAAATTCACAGAGTAATGGGATTAAAAGTGGATTGTAGTAAGAGTGCCTAATCTTCTTTGCTTTCTGCAAGGAAGACTGTGTCATTTGCATAACACAGGTTGTTGAGTCTTCCTCCAATCATGTTGCCACATTCTCTTCTTCATATAGTTCAACATCTTTAATGCTTTCCTCAGCATTCAGGTTGAATAGTTATGGAAAAAGGTTACAACCCTGATGCACACTTCCCTGATTTTCAACTATGCAGTGTTCCTTTGTTCTATTTGGATGGCAACTTCTTGGTCTATGTGCACGTTTCACATGAGCATAATTAAGTGTTCTGGAATTCTCATTCTTCTCAATGGTAGCCAATCTTTCTCAAAAAACCATCGTGCTTGGAAAAGTAGAGGGTCAAAGAAAAAGATCTGAAAGAAATGCCTGTCACAGTGACAACAGTGAGTTTGAGAACAACATACATTGTGAGGATGGAGCTGGAAGCAGAATAGGGCAAGAATCTGATCTTTCATAGTATCACTCTGAATTGTAGTAGACTCAACAACCCCTAACAATAATAGCAATGCCATTATTCTTTTCACTTCTTAAGTTGTTCAGGCCTGGCCTTTCTGAGTTCTTTTCTTTCTAGCCTGAAATAGGATTACATGGTACTTTCCCTTTGTATAACTTGGAGTTGGTCATTTCCCCCAAAAAGCTCTGTATCTTTTTTAGCGAAGAATGATATGTGGCATTGACACCTGGTAGCCATTTATACTGGAGTGCCACTATGAACAGCTATTTTTTTTTAAAGGAAAAAAACCCAAACAAAAAGTCATTGGTTCATACTCCTACTTCCACCATAAAGACAGAATTCTTTCTTTCTGGTGTTTGTCCATTCTTCCTTCTCACACAGTGTCAATCAAATCCCCAGTATCCTTAAATTTACAAAACTTTAGTATCAGTACATAGTGTTTTCTTAATTTTTGATGCTTTTACTCAAAGTTTTCAAGATTTTTTTTTTTGCCGTTCTTTTTGTACTTTGTATCTTGCTAAGGATGTACAGAATACTGAATTAAAATGTCACTTTAATTAGTGCTTTGTATAACTATTTATTTGCTTAAAATTACTATTTCTCAATCATTCTATTCTAGACTTTCTTTATACCATTCCTTTTAACTTTCTTTCAATCCCTGACGTGTTACGTCTCAAATTCATAAAAACTGAAATCCTCACCACTGGACCAATAGGCAACATAACAGATGAGGAAAAGACTGAAGCTGTCAACCATTTCATTTTAGTTGGACCCACAATAAACACTCCATGTAGCTCAGTCAGGAAACCAAAAGATGTTGTTTTTTGTAAAATTTTTTTAAGATGTGCTTTTTGACTCAGGAAATTAAATTAAGAGGTCAAAGACCTCTTCAAAATTCTAAAGAGCAAGGATGTCAATTGAAGACTGTTGTTCCTAGGTGTTGTTGAATCAAGAATCCAATCATAGCGACCCAATGAACAATGAATCTGAACCCTGTCCTTTCCTGAGTCATCCTCAAAATCTCTGACACACTCAAGCACATTGCTGCAGTTATTCTGTCAATCCACATGGCTGAGGATCTTCTTTCACTGACTGTCCACCTTTTCAAGCATGCCATCCCTCTCCAAGGAAAAGCCTCTGCTAGCAACATGCCCAAAGTATGTGAGACAAAGCTTTATCACCTTTGTCTCCAAGGAGCACTCTGCCTGCACCTCCTCCAAGACATATCTGTTCTTTTGGCAGTCCATGAGATATTCTGTACTGTTCTCCAACACTAGAGCTCAAAGGCATCAATTCTTCTTCTGTCATCTGTATTTACTGTTCAGCTCTCAGATGCATAGCAAGTGACTGAAAGGCCATGTCTTAAATCAGGTGCACCTTAGTCCTCAAACTTATACTTTGACACAGTGACTATCACAGTGGGTTTAAACATGACAGAGATGCTGAGGATGGTGCAGAATAGAATAAGGTTCAGATCTATTGCTCTTAGCACCCAAGAACAACAAAATAATGTTAAGAGACTGGCTAAATAAATCATAGCCTAGTCAAATGATGAAATATTATTAATCCATTGCAAATTTATTTAGAATTTTAACAGCATGACAAAGTGTTTATGATCTCAGATTAGATAAAACAAGTTCACCAAGCTCTCAATGTTATTAAAAAGACTGGGAAAAAAAAAACCAAACCAACACATGGTTAGTTGCTGCTGAGGTATGATTTCAAGTCAATGCAATCCTATATGCAGAGTAGAATTAGTCCATGGAGATTTCAAGGCTGTGACTATCAGAAACATAGCTAGACTTGTCTTTTGAGGTGCTTCTGGATGGGTTTGAACTGCCAGCCTTTCATCTAAGAATCAAGTATTTAACTATTGCATCACAACTAGAATACCCATCAAGTTGTCACCACTTTAAATAATTGTCTGAATTTTCCACACTTCTACAATACTTTTAAAATCAGAAAACTATGCATTTTCTTTTTGCTGGCTAACTACAAAAGATACTTTCAAAATCCATTTGCAGAATTTTACTACAATCAGTTTCTGGAGTCATAAAAATTACAACTTAATTTTAAAGCTGAAATTTACTTCCAGATTATATTTTCCCCATTCATTATGCTTTAAAAGGGGGGGGGAGAGAAATATACTCAAATGACAATCATTATTATATATTCAGAGGGAAAAAAATAACTGTATAAATGACAATTGGGATTAGCTTAGGTTAATGTAATTTTAAACTTTTTCTCCTTGTAGCTCAATTTTTATTACATTTTTTTATAATGAACATCTATTACTTCTGTAATAAAAACATCCTTACTGCTTTTCTTTTCAGAGACAACCACCAAGCGAACTATACAGTACATCTATATAATGTAATATCAAGAGCTACTAGAAAGAATGCTGTAGAAAAGTGTTTAATAATATGAAAAAAGTCTGAAGTATTAGCTGAACATACTTTAAGACGGTATGCTCAGAATGGTCCCATTGTCTCCATAAAAATAAACATTCTACATATACACAGAAAAGAATTTGGAAGGAAACATACCAAAATATTAATAGTATTTTTTAACTCTAAATGGTGGGGTTAAAGATTATAATAATTTTCTTGTTTTTATATTTTGGTAAATTTGCCTCTACTGAACATGAGTTACTATTCCAAAATACTAAAAGAAAATAAATCTGTATTAAATAAAAGTTACCATGTTATTAAGAAAACACAGTATCATTAAAGAAATGGAACACAGAAGTAAAAAAACAAACGAACAAGAGGTCCAACCAGGAGTATCTTACTGAAAAATCACTCTTTAAAAGGACCTTGCACTCCTCCTGTACCAGTCAGTTCCAATTTGATGGCACACACACACACACACACACACACATACACACATAATAATTTTAAAAAAGGACTTCTTTGCAGTTCTACCTCAGCTCTTTTTTTCCTTTTTTTTTGCAGGTTTTGACTCCAGCAACAGAAGTCATCCCTTTGCTTGAGGCAAACATTCATGATCCAGAGATTTTCAACAAGACTCCTATAGAGAACGGAGTCTGCCAAATCCATTGCCATTCGAGTTGATTCCAACTCACAGCAACCCTATTGGACAGAGCAGAAGTGCCCCATCCAAGGCTTTGAATCTTTCCAGAAGTAGAATGCTACATATTTCACCCATGGAGTGGTTGGTGGATTCAATCTGCTGACCTTTCTGTTAGCAGCTAAGCAGATTCACCAATACGCCATCAAGAATCCATGAACAGGGTTTAGAAGGGAAATTTACTCCTTCTAGGGCTATGGATCTGATTACAAGTGAATATAATCTGCAGTCATTTGATTAAGGAAACATACTATTTACATTGCAAATAACACATTAACCCTAGAACCATCCTCTCAGACCCGGCCGAGACCTCTGAGATCATCTGAAGACAATTTACAGGACATCGTCTTAAGAATGCTATGTAAATACTGACTGGAAACAATAACAGAAATGTTATGCTCTAAAATCTTAAGTAAACAGTTCAAAAGCCCAGCTTCCTGTTTGTACAATTTTAAGTTATTGCTAGCCACAAGGTGATTCAGCATTCTGATTTAATCTAAGAATTTCGTGACTTTACACAGAATAAAACAGACTACAAAGAACATCCAAAAAGCCAGAAGATAGAACCACCAAAATAAACACCCAGACATGAATTTTCCAACCCAAACAATGAGAGATGTATGCAGTTAGGCTATTACTTCAGTCTATTTCCAGATCACTATCCTCACTGTGACAGGTGGCAGAGCTGCGCACAGATGTCAGCACCAAGACTTCCTTTTCTGGGAGTAATCCAAATTCCTGTAAAAAAGCTTCAAGGTCCACAGCAAAGAAATCTTCCCCCAGCTGGTCTGTGACACGAACAAAGTTACCAATCAATTCACCCCCCTTATAGATCAGCAAGGCAGGGAGGGCATTTCTGGTGAACCGACTGCTGGCCCCAATAACCGAGCTCTTAACTCGGCAGAATTTGACAGCTGGGTACTCTGCAGCAAGGCAGATCATGCACCCGTTCATGGCTTCCGTCCCCAGGATGCCATCCTCATAAATATGGACCATGATGAGGGTGTTTTTCTGTTCTTTATCAATCATGTCTAAAAACTCTTCTCCAGTGAGGATCTCAAAGACCTGCTTGAACTGGGGCCCTTTGTGAAGTTGCTGCCGCATCTCTTCCATTCTCTGCTTCCGATACTGCTCTAGAAACTCTTCATCATCTTGGTCCTCACTCATCATGGCAAACTCCTTCAGCGTCATCTTCATAAGGATCAGTAAGTGAGTGGAAAAGAAGGAAAATCATAAGAGCTTAAGACATACTATTTAATCACCATATATGAGGTATCATGTTAAAGAGTTTTAGACACTGAATTCTTATACTCTAATTAGGAAGTAACTTTCATTACCCTTATTTTACAAATGACGTTCTAGGGCTTGTTATTTGTATAAGTTCCTATGGTAATAGACATGATCAGGAGTTAACCAGTTTTTTCTAATTCTAAGCTTTTTATTGACTACATTATATTGCTTCTTAATCTAAACAAACTATCAAATAAAATAATTTCACAAGCTATTTTCCTTTTGTAGTTGTGTATTTTATCTACTGTCTGACTATTGAAAATACCAGAGAATATAGGAAAACCTAAATGCTGGCTTATAATCAATCTATACACAAACACAAGACAGAGTCATATATAAGCTAAACATTTCTTATTTTACCCCAAATCATCACATGCATAGTTTTTGCTTTTACAGTGAGTGTCATGGGTGTATCAATTAAGTTGTAATCTGCTTTTGCAACATATCATTATTGTATCTTAAGTATTTCATATTTCCAAAAGTTCTAGTGGATTTATCGATGATGTGTCCTATTTTAAGAAAACCCTTCCTCCTTCCTTCTGGTATTCAAGCCATTTCCAGTTCAATCCTACTGAAGATAATACTTCAGCTGACAAGGACAGAATCTTTTCAAGATGAACGCATATCATGTGCTGTTTCAATCTGCCTTTCACCTCAGTGGAAGCAAGCAGCAGTTAGCAGCAGGTGCACTGCCCTGCATGTAACCTAAATATAAAAAAAACCTCTCCTTCAATCTCCACCTCTGAAGCAGAAAGCCAGACTCAAGGGGTGCGAGACTAGGAGACTAAAACAGAAAAATGTTGCTAGTATAACTCATACCATCATCTAAATTTTCTTCCACTCTCACAGATCTCCATCCTACTGCTGCTCACCAAGTGGCTCTACTCTGACCTAGTCAAGTCCTTTTGTGAACTTGTACACTGAAATCAAACTCCAGATCAAGGCTAATAACTCTTCACTTAATCCTTGGGTCTGTCCCCGGCTCCTAATTGGTATATTCTGTCAACAGGAGTTTTGAGCCATAGTACCTTGGGCTCTCCTGGATAGTCATCCATGGTCAGAGTGGATGAGGAAATTAAGAGGGTCCTTTGAATGATGGACAGACAAAGACACTGAGGTTAAGCATTCAGCTGCTGACCAAATGAGCAGAAGTTTCAGTCTATCAGCTATCCCGTGGGCGAGAGATTGGCAGTCTGGCTGGAACATTTAATCCTGGAAACGAACCTTGGCAGTTACTGCACAGCAATCCCTAAGGCACAGCTGCTCCAGGGGAGGAGGATGGGCAGTCTCTTCCCATGCAATGAACTACCTCTGAAAACCCACTGGAGGGTCAGTTCCAACTTTATGGTACTCAACAAAAACAACAACTCAGTTCTGTAGTCAGTATGATTTGGATTCAACTCAATGGCAGTGGATTTGGGTTGGCTTAATGCAGAGAAGGTCAAAAAGAGGGGTCAAGAGCTTAGTTACTAATCTTTAGAGTACGACTTTGCTTTAATGAACTGCCTCCTTTAGAATAAATTCTCATGCACAAGTTTCAGGTGAAATGGATCAATCAGAAAGTCTAAGTTAAAACCTCAGCTACACTATTAAGTATTTATGTGACCCTGACAGGTCACTTCCCTAATTACCAGTTTCCTCATCTGTAATATGGGGTTAATAGCATCACTCTCAAAGAGTTTTATTACATTTCTGGCTCAAGTTTCATCTTTAATAAAGGACAGGAAACTAGTATTTACTAAGCACTTGTAATGTGCTAGGCACTGCCACAGACACTTAATAAACCCAGCTCTGTGAAGTAGGAATACTGACATCTCTTAATCAATGATAAACCAGGCTCAAAAAAGCAGAAGCTTTTCAAAAGTCATGACTATATTCTTTCCTGAACTGCACAGCTTCTGAGAGGCTAAAGCAACATCTTTTGCCTCTTGAATTGACCACCCCAGGTCTCAGTCATGCAGCTTCTGAGAAAATCCTGGGGGCTACTAATTTACCTTCCCGCTGATCTTTTCCTGGAGGTCCTTCTGCTTCTGTTGCTCCTCTTCTTCATCCAGATGGGACCGACAAGTCATTGACAACTTCTTTATCAGCCTTTCCATCTCCCGGCATTGCTCTTCCCTTTGCTCTGTTTCCAACTGCTTGAAACGGCGCCAGTCATTAATCACACCTTTTGGACCTGAGGGGAATTGAAATGGAGGTCACCAAGAGAAATGGGCAGGAATTACAGACCACCTGCTAGGAGTTCACAGCTGTCTAAAGCTCATTCTAGCTATGACATAATGCTTAAACAAGGGCAATGGGGTCTACACATGGTGATGTCCACTACAGTATGATTTACAGTAATTTAAAAGCCCAACCAAGTGTCAACAAACATGGAGACAAGTTTAACAAATGGTAGGAAGCTGTGATGCAATCCCAAAGGCATGTGGTTTGAATCTACCAGCCACTCCATGAGAGGATGGTTAATCTCCTGAAATTCAGAGCCCTGAAACTTCCCTGGAGGAGCAAGCTATGAGTTCTCACTCAATGGTACACAACAACTCAAAGGAATATAAAGCAAATGTCAGAAAGAATGAACGGAGCTCTGGATAAGGGACCTAATGGTTAAGGAGTTTCTTTGTCAACTCAAATGTAGGCAATTCAAATGCATCAGCTGCTCTGTGGGAAAAACATGGATAATCTCTTCCTGTACAATTTAAAGCCTCTGCAAACCCAGTGGAGGGTCAGTTATGAGTAGTTTCTAACTTGATGACAGTGAGTTTGAGAGTTTTGAGTACAAAGAATGAGGCAGCTTTGTATTTCCTGACATGAAAGATATTAAATAAAAATACAAACTATTATTTTTTAGAAAGAACTTTATGCATATTATTTAAACTTACGAACAGAAATAAATATGCATGTATGTAATTATGTTCACAAAAATTAGGCTAAAAAGGCACAGAACAGATACTGAAAGTAAAGGAACTTTCGCTTCACTATCTTCTATACTTCTGTTTTATTTGAATTTGTGATTATTAGATTTATAACAGGTTTTATTGTTATTATTCATATTCTCAGTTATGTATTTTCTACCTCTAACTCTATAAAAGGATTATACATTCCTCCATGCAACTTAAAAGTATCCCCTTACTGGATGAGTGCATAATTCCCCACTTACTGATATTGGGATGGCCATATGACATGCTTTGGCCAAAGGAATATGAGGAAAAATGAGAGAGGCCTGGAGTGAGCAAGAGCTTTATAAGTCACTGTGCTTGCTAATATTCTATATCAACATGGCTATGATTCTTAGTATTATGAACTCCATGTTGTAAATTCTAGGAAATTAAAAGACATACTGCAATGGGAAAGTCTGCTGTTAGGGACCTCTCCAAAGTACTGAAGAACAATGGTGTCTCTCTGGAGACTAAGGTGAGTCTGATACAGGCCATGGTCTTTGTAATCACTTGTTATGCGTCAGAGTTGGACAATGACTAGGGAGGA
>NW_006399866.1:11377638-11381944 GCF_000299155.1 Elephantulus edwardii | reverse complement strand
AATTGATGCCTTTGAGCTGTGGTGCTGGAGAAGAGTATTGAATGTACCATGGACTGCTAAGAAAACAAACAGATTCACCCTGGAGAGGGTTAAACAGGGCTGCTCTTTGGAGGCAAGGATTCTGAGGCTTCGTCTGACATACTCTGGTCATGGTGTAAGGAGGGACCAGTCCTTGGAGAGGGACATCATGCTTGGGAGGCTGGAGGGACAGCAGGGGAAGACCCTCTATGACATGGATTAATTCAGTGACTGGGGGTAACTGGGATGGGTGTGTTGGAGACAGTTGTCACAGGATAGAACAGGGTTTAAGGCTGTTGTACACAGGGTTGCTATGAGTCACAAGCAACTTGATGGCACTTAACAACAGGATGTTAATGGAGCTCTGGTGGCCCAGTGGTAAGAAATTACACTGCAATTCCAAAGGCACATAGTTTGAATTTACCAGCTACTTCACAGGAGGATGGGCAATCTCCTCTTGTGTGATTTACCCCCTCAGAAAATCCACTGGAGGATCAGCTATGTGTCAATTCCAACTTGACAGCACACAACAACATGATGTTAATGAGGGTGGATTAGAGGCTCTGATGGCCTAGTGGGTACGGAGTTGCATTCCCAACCGAAAAGCAAGCAGTTCAAATTCACCAGCTGCTCCCGGAGAGAAAGATGGACTATTTCCTCTTGTGTGATTTACAGTTTCTGAAAACCTGCTGGGGTGTCAACAATGAGTCCATTCTCATTGCATGTAACAACAACTGTAAATAAAAATAATGTAGTATAACTAGCTGCACAGCAATTCTGAAGGCACATGGCTTGAGTGATGGACAATCTCCTCCCATGAGATTAACTGCCCCTGAAAACCCGCTGGAGGATCAGCTATGGGTCAGTACCAACTTAATGGTACACACAACAATAACCTAGTAATATACAAATCAATGAAAAGGACTACAAAGGACAGCTAGGATCCAAATATAAATGGAAAGCCAGTACATGATAAAACCTTATTTATAAACAATGGACACAAGAAAAATTACTCAATAAACAGTGTTAGAACAGCTCATTAACACAATAAAGGTAAGAGAGACTTCACATCAAAATGAATTTCAAGTGAATAAAATACTTAAATGTTTAAAAAAAAGACATCACAGATCCATTAAGTAAAAAATATAAGGATATTTTTATAATCCTGGAGTAATCCATTAAGCAAAAATAGAAGAATATTTTTATAACCTTGCAGTAGTGAAGTTCATTTAAGGAAAAAACCTATCAATATTTTCAAGTACATAAAAATAAAGGTTAAAGGACAAATTGGAAAAAAACAACTATGAAAGAAAATATAACTCATCACTGATTAATTTCCTAAGCACACAGAACAAAAAGACCAACAAACTCAATTTTAAAAATGGGCAAAGGGTACAAAATCATCTGTCAAACTGAAATAAAAAGAAATTCAATTGCATTCTTAGAAAGAAGTCAACAAAGATCAAAAAGTTTGACAACAGAACACAGTAGGGCAGAGGAGAATGCAGCGATGCAGCAGTCCATGGGATATTCAGAACTCTTCTTCAAAACCTCATCTGAAAGGCAACACTGATTCTTCTGTTATCTTTAATCACTATTCAACATTCAGATGCAGAGATGCAACCGAAAAGACTATGGCATGATCAGGCATACCTTAGTCTTTCAACTGGCAGCACTGTTCTTCAGTACTCTATAAAGAGTTCCCTGACAGATACCAATGAGAACAACACTGCGGTATCATCTCACCCTCGCAACAACAGCAAAGTTCAGTGAGACAGAAAACACCAAATACTGGTGTGGGGTAAAAAACTGATAACAGAGTAAGAAGGCAAGGACACAGGAAAATAGCATACTGTCACTTTGTTGGGTAGTTGCTGTGGATTTGAACTGACAACAATTTGGATATAGCAAGAAGTAAAAATACAAGAGTACTATTTCAAACAATGTGTACTACTAATACATCCCTAACCGTGATTTAGGGGAGCTCTGGTGATAAGGAGGTATGCTGCCTACTCAAAGGAATGTAGTCTGAATCCATCAGCTGCTTAGAGAAAGAAAGGCCACCTCTTCCTGTGTAATTTACTGCCTCTGAAAACCCTCTAAAGGGTCAGCTATAGATCAGTTTGTATTTGATGATACATTACAACATCATAATCTGTGATTTATGTATTTCCCAAACAAGTAATAGTTTGAGGAAGATCCAAATGGGTCTCTAATCATGATGTATATACACTTGTACTGTGCAGTATTGTAAAGACTAAAAATAAAAAATATACATACAGAAATGGTAACACTAAGTTATCTGTGAAGTGAGACTAGAATTAGAAAGAGATGACCAGGAATCTTCTGACTGAGCTAAATTTAATGGACAGTTTTAAAGCTTGCTGACAGAACTCTAAGAGTTTTGCGTACCTGTATTAACTGAGATGCCTTCGCCTGCCAGCTCAGCCTCTGCGGGCATTGAACCGCTAGCCAGAGCACCTCTTCCCCCATCCTGGTCCTCACGGTCACTGTCCTCATCCTCACTACTGCTGTAGTAGTACTGCAACTTTTCTCCCAAGAGCTTATCATCCAGGGTAGTCATGGTTCCTAGGAAAAAATATGTATCAGGTTTGAGTTAGACAGGCAGCTGAAGGGTAGGCAGCACATCTGTGGGAAGATTTTATTAACAGGAAGGACATTACATGGGATTTTTCTCAAAGGCAGGATCTGAGATGGACCTTTTTCTTTCTATGCCTGGTAAAAAGGATTTAGAGAGTCTTTTAACAGACAGTAAAAAATGAGTCTCAGATAAGGAAATTTTCTTTGCTAAGCTCTACAGCAAATAGTGGAGTTTGGGGCAGACAGGGGGGCAACCTGAAACACTGCCAATGAAGCTGTGGGACACTCTTCTGAAAAATGTACACTTGAGCAAGTATGATAGCTTAAAGAATCTACTGAATGGAGATTTTAGCCACACTTAAGAGATTTTTTCTATCAACTAATATTTCTGGGTGATTGAAAAATTAAGCAAGAATCTTCAGGAAAATTCTAAAAAGCATCAAGAATACGTATATGCCTCTGTCTCTTGACATCAGCCTTCCAATCAGCCTGAAAGAGGAGGTGGATGCATTGTTACTATACCTGTATCAAGTCTGACTAGTTGAAAGGCCCTATGACAAGATTCTTAACAGCTTCCAGATGTCTAAAGGACCACAGGGTAGGTTTAGCCTCTGCACTGGAAGAAGCCAGAGACGTCCTGGAAGAAAGGTGTAGCTTAGTCCCTCAGAGATCTACTTGATGATCCAGCAAGGACAGCAGGGGGAAAACCCAAACACAAAGTTAGGATTCCTAATTCTACTGCTTTCATTAAAGACTTGCACCTGATCTGGCATACTCCATTACAAAGTGGCTCTTCTGCACAGTGTTAAAAATATTGGGACTTCCCACCACTAACTTTTATCACCTGTACCTAACACCAGGCTTCTGTTAATTTGTTAAACCAATATAAAGATAGCCTGGGAATCTTAAGGATCCCAGAAGCCATATGGGGAGCGTGTAGTAACAACCTCCTGCCAGAAAAAGGGAAGGTACAGGGTGGGAACAGAAACAAATCTCTCATCAGGGATGTGGAAGGATGAAGAGAAGCTGGATGCTCATACTGGGTGTGGTGCATGACAGGGAGACACCTGGGTAGGGGCGGGGCGCCCCCGGAGGGAGGAGAGAGCAAGCCTAGGGGGACGAATTGAGGGCGGGGCTAAGTGGGTGGTAGCCAAAGAAAGAGGGACAGCCGAGGGGCAGCTGGGCCTACAAAAGGGAGGTGGAGGACTGCCATGTGAATGACACCAGGCTAGCGAGCGGGCAGAAAAGTGGCGGCGACAGTGAGAGACAAGGCCATTATTTTTCTCAGGCCCCGCTAACCACCCTCCCATCCGCACTCCACGCCCGCCGCAGCTTCCCAAGGGATACCAAGATAACCGGCCTAGCTGGGTCCGGATCACTTCGCGCTGGCAGTTCCAGGAACCGGAAGGAAGGAGGAAGCGCTTGGCTAGAGGAGAAGCAAATCAGCGCTTGATCTCTCAGCGGGAGTCCAGCTTCCACTGACCAATAAGGCGGCCTTGCCGCGTGACGGCAGACACACACTGTCCAATTAGAAGAAGGTTTTCCTAGCGGAGAAGCTACGGGTCACATTTTAGGACAAAACACTTCTACACTACTGTTGTTGTTATGTGCCGTCGAGTCGTTTCCGACTCATAGCGACCCTATGCACAACAGCCCTAAACCCTGCTCTATCCTGCGCCAACCGCAC
>NW_006399866.1:11367239-11376663 GCF_000299155.1 Elephantulus edwardii | reverse complement strand
CACAGATAGACATTCTTCTGGTATTCTCTGCTTTCAGCCAAGATCCATCTAACATCAGCAACAATATCCCAAACCCAGCCTGGACTTCCGGCAGCTCTACACTACTAGTGGTGTCTTTTTGTGATTTTTTAGGAAATTTATGAATTGTGCTTTTTATGCCTAGTTTAGAGCAATAAGGTTCTTTATTATATTACATATACAAAGAAAGGAAACAGATTGTGCGTAATTTCCTAAAAATTACTACAGGGCTTGGTTGGTTTTTTTAAACAAACAATACCACAGCCACACACAGCACAGCCCAACTAAATATGAAAACCTAGATTGGACGCTGGAAGAAAAAAAAAGGACATAGTGGGACAACTGCTGAAACTTTAATACTATCAGTATTTTATATCAGTATCAGTAATATAAATTGTAGGGAGCTCAGGTGGTCGGTCTAGTGGTAAACTTTGCTACAATCTGATAACAGGTTATGTTCTATAGAGTTGGAACCAACTCCTAGCTGTCCCTCTAGGTTTTTGGAAACTGCAAATCACTTGGGAGAAGCTGGTAAATTCGTACTCCCTACTTTTGGTTGGCTGTGCAACTCCCTACTGTCAGGCCCCAGAGCTCCCAGTCTTTATTCTACCCCTAGACATTGTGATCTAATTAGTCTTAAGGGGGTGACCTAGGCTTTTTTTCTTTTAGATTATTGTAATGCAAATTTAAGAACTACTGCACTGTGATGATGTCCCTTACTAAAAAAAATCCTAATCTTAGTTGAAGTAAAAACTCAACTGCCATCAAGTTAAAACTGACTCACAGTGGACTCTCCAGTTTTCTTAGGTTGTAAATTGAACAGGAAGAGATTGCCAGTTTCCTGCTGTGGAAGTGGTGATGGATTTGAACTGCCAGAGAAAAGTGCACAACGCCCTATGGACTAACCACCAGGGCTCCCTTGTGGTGGTGGCATGTGCCATCAAATCGCTTGCAACTCATAGCGACCCTATCAACAGTCCTGAAACCTGCTATATCCTGGGCCAACTTTACTGTCTCTGACGCATCACACCTAGCCTCATTATCCATCACTGTATCAATCCATCTCACCAATGGTCTCCCTCTCTTTCTCTGTTCCTCCACCCTTCCAATCATGATGTCACTCTCCAAGGACTGGTCCCTCCATGCAACAAGCTCAAAGTATGTCAGATGAAGCTTCAGAATCCTTGCCTCCAAAGAGCAGCCTGGCTTCACCCTCTCTAGGCCAAACCTGTTTGTTCTCCTGGCAGTCCATGGTAAATTCAACACTCTTCTCCAGCACCACAGCTCAAAGGCATCAATTCTCTGTCATCCTTAGTCATTTTCCAGCTCTCTGACACATAGCAAGCAACTGTGAAGACTATGGCCAGGATCAGGCACACTTTAGTTTGTCACAGGAATCCAGAATTAAGGTTGCATAGAGAAGTGTACTCGGGGTGGGGGGTGGGGGGAAGGGACGTGGGAATTGTATACTAATGAAGGAATTTTTTTTCTTTTTCTTTTTTTTCTCTCTTCGGAGGGGTAAGCAAGCTGGTGTGGAGGGGTGGGAAGGGAGAAAATTGCGACAATCAATGGAAATCCAAAACCTCTGTAAAAAAAATAATAATAATAAATTTTTTTAAAAAAAAGGTAGTGTGGTAATAGACACAGATCACTGGTAATTGGTTGTACATTATAAAGTATATGTATAAACACGATTGTATGAAAAAAAATCTCAATTGAAAAATCAAAAAAAGTCTATTATTACACTTTATAATTCACTGCCATTGATTCTAATAGCTCTATGAGACAGAGTAAAACTGCCCCAAAGAGTTTTCAGTTGTTAATATTTACAAGAGTAAAGTGTCTCCTCATCTTTCCCTCAAGCAGTGGCTAGCAGGTTCAAACTTTTAATTATTAATTTTGCTATTAAACAACTTCATTAAGCTCCATCTCCTTTGGCTGGATCAGCTGTCCATTGTTCCTCATTTTTCCAATCTAGTCATTATTCCTGGGCTTGTTTCACAAAAGTGTTTTTTCTCAACAATGGTGCCTGGAATTCTAAACCTAATTTAATCCACTAATAAAAAATCCTACCAATTGCTTTACTTTTCAAACCCATTTCTTTCCCTCCATCACCACCTGGCCGTGTTCCTAATACTTTCTCACCTAGGCTGTTAATCTAGCACTAACCTTCTCAATTAGTCTACCTCCAGCTTCACCTTCCAGAGAATTAAAACAATGTTTTTAAATTTTTTTCATTGGAAGTTTACAAATCATAGTGGCTTTCCACTCATTCACTGACATTGTTTTATAACATTAGTTACAATTGGTTAATGTATTTAGGCAAACATACCATACTACCTTTCCCCCTTCGTATATCTCCCAGGATTGATTCATTCTGTGTATAAACTTTTCTTTAGCTTTTCGTATTAGTGGTCTTATACCATAATTTTGGAAGCAGGAGTGGCATCCACTTCCTAAACATGCTCCAGAAACTCTATGCACTTTGATAAATGATGATAGTTTTAGAAAGGCTTCAGGCATTCTGTTCATCGGGTCACTGAGTCATGCTCAATTCGAAGGCAATCAACAATACAATGGCCTTTTTGTGACTAATTTATGGTGCAGTCTGTAGGGAGTTGCACCAGCCTGTCAGTTCAAATCCACCAAAGGTTCCACAGGAAAAAATATGGCGATCTCCTCCTGTGTGATTTACAGACTTGGAAAGCTGCTGGAGGGTCAGCTGTTGAGTCAATTTTTACTTGAAGGCAATAAGGAGGGATAAAAGTATGCCACCCAGCATAATTAGTGCTAAATTTATCTATGCTGCACAATATTCTACTAATGCTTAGTAATTTTTGGTGGTGGGTAGGTGCCACTGTGTTAACTGACTCATAGTGACCTCATTCACACATGAGTCTTGGCCCTATCCTGCTCCAGACCATTGTTGTAGTCACTGTGTAAATCTAGCTTATTGAGGGTGTTCCTCTTTTACTGATCCTCCACCTTCCCAGAAAGGTGTCTTTTCCCATGGACTGGCCTCTCCCGAAAACATGCCTAAGGTACATGAGCCCACGTTTCACCATCCTTGCCTCCAAGGAGCACTCTGAGAGCACTTCCTCCAAGACAGACTTGTTTGTTCCTTTGGCAGTCCATGGGACATAGCAGTCTTCTCTAATACAACTTAAAGGCATCAATTCTGTCATCCAACTTTCAGTCTGATGCATAGGAAGTAATTGAAAAGACCATGGCCTGGATCAGTTTAGTCTTTAAACTGACATCTTTGCTCTATAGAACTTTGGAGACGTACTTGACAGTAGATTTTTCCCCACTGCATTTTTTTTAGTGATGTATAATACTCTATTGTGTGTATATACTCTAGTTTCATTATGCAGTCATCCTCCACCCATGGACATTAACTTCTCAGACTTTCCCTAGAGTGGTCTCTCATGTACTCAGTGTCTTAATGTCTTTATCAAGATAGTCCCTATAATACTTTCTAGCTTTGAAGCCTTGAGCAAGTTCTCTTGCTTTACAGATTTCTTTATATGTAAAACGGTGGTTGGTACTAAAATTACTCAGATGATGATGTATCTATCTTACAAATATCTCTGGAGACAGTAAATGCTATACAAGTTAACTTTGTGAATCATCTAAAATCTCTTCCACACTAACATTTACGGCTAAAACAGGTTCCAGCTACTACCACCACTCATCTCTTTGCAAGATGTAAAAAGGGCAGATGTGAGACAGAATTCTGACTTCACTGCTTCAGTTAGTGTGGACCTTTAGATGAGCAGTCTAATGCTATATGATCTTGGACAAAGTTCTTAACATCTAATATATGAAGTATTAAAGCAACAGATTTTAACAATACAGTGCTACTGTGAGGGCAGAGAAGGTGCTTTGGGGGAGCTTCTGCCCAGTATCTTTGGTGAGATCTTATTCAGTTTACAAGCACTGGCAGTACTACTAGCCCATATTTTCTACAAAAGAATATACAGCTCTTTGAGACTTAATTAAAACTGTCTTTTCCATTTATACACTAAATTTCTTTGGGCGGGGGGTGGGGGGTGGAAAGGGGAGGCTCATGCTTTACTGACCTTTAACCTTAAATGTCCAGGAGGTATTAAAGCCTTAAAATCTGTAGCTGAGTGAATAAACCACATCAAGGCCCTGTAAAAATGATGAGACCTGCTCAGGCCATTGTCTTTTCATATTCTGAGCTCTAGACCTGTCTTCATCACTGTCTTGTTTTTGGCCTATCTTCTTCACTAGGCTCTGAACTGCTAATACTATCTATGTTCTCATTTCTCGCCAAAGAAGTGTTCTACATTGAGTCAGAAATGTGATTGATAGAATCCCTGGGTTATATGGATGAGGCAAGAGATCATTTAAATCTCATTTAAAGAGTGTTCTGGTAGGTTTCTTCTATTGAAAAATGACACCAAAGAAATCAAGATAACAAAAATAAGCTATAAACAATATTAACACTTTAAAAGTGAAACAAAAACTTTAAGGTGGACAAAGTATTTTATTTTGTGCATGCAAATACATGTCAAGTACTGCAAACTTTTTCCATCAATTTTCTCTCAAACACTGAAAATCATGATGCTCTATTCTGTGAACAGCCAAAGCTAATTATCTCTTCACTTCAGTGCTACAGCAAAAACACACAGAATTCACTCATTGCTATTCACTATCATCACAACCCTCATTGTTCCGTCTCTGCCCTCCCCCCATATGCAAACCTTATAAATCCTAGCCTTTCCCCATTTAATCCTATTCCTATAGCACAATGGGAAACATTGCAATTTGGAAATTCAAATTGAAATAAATGGAATAGAATTTATTCCCATATATATATTCCCCATTTCATTGTACAGAATTATTTTAAATTATAGTCTTAAGTAGAAGCTGAGTATATGCCTTAAAAATGAGCATTAAGTCCATCTTAGAGATGGTGCCTGCTTTTTACATGATGGGTGTACACCATCTTTAATTTCATTTACATTTCAATCGAACAATAGATTTGAAAAGAAAATGTCTAATACAGACGTAAAAATATTCACACTAGAGCTTCACAATCGGTTGTACAATTGACAAACAGGCCTCTTTTCCCAAACTTTCCAGCTAAGCAAATTTATATAATGTAATCAACACAACAAGAAAAACATTTCTCTTTCACTTCCAGGGAAAAGAATATGCAATAAACAGTATAAATGCAGACAGCAGTTGCTGCAAGCTAACCACGATACTCCCAAGTGGCTGTACAGTGGGTATGTGCAGTACAAATAAAAGCCACATGTGTTGTATCACAACTACAGTATAATTGTTTGCCCAGCTAAGAGAATGCATGCACTTCCATGCCTTGGGTTATAAGTGAGGCCTAATTCTTGAAAGGTTGATGGAATATGTGCAAATGACCTTGGCTTTTGGCAGTACTAAGTGCAGCCAGTGTATATGTTCCACTGGTTTAGGGATATTTTAAAATTTTTATTAAAAATACAAAATAACAACAACAACAAAAATGCTAATTTCTGATTTAGAGGGATAAACTGATCTTGGAGTAAAAAGAGGACTCCACTCAAATGTGGGGATGTTTTCTGTTCTGTGGGTTTGACTCCTTGTATTTCCTTGCCAGCAAAGAGATACAAAGAAACTGCTAGTATAAAGGAGTAACGAGCAAATTTATTTAATAAGAAGAAAATGGGATACTCCTTGAGCATATTCATTTGTCTTCTGCTTTGCAGAAGGGGTCCCTATGTAGGAGTTACAGAAAGTGATCCCATCAACACTCTTCATTCACTAAAACACAAGAAAAGTTCTTCAAGGAAACATACACAGTTGCAATGCAACTTTTCCCTTTAATAATTAGTTACCAATACTGGTTGACAGTCTATTCAGAAGTACTTAGGGAAGAAATAAGTCAGATTCAAAATTACAATTATATGAAGAATCTAATTTTTTAAATTCCACGCCATTAACAAGATAACATGGGCTTTATTATCTAAAATGCAAAATTAAGCTAGATGATTTTTAAAACTTTTCCCCAAAATGTTTATAATGATCCCATTTAAATTTCTACATATCGTTACGCATTCTGTAGTTTTGTTAAGGTAGCATATAAAAATGGGATGTGCTTTAAATTCTTAGCATCAACTTGAAATCTAACTGAACTAGGGCCATAAAAGAGCAAAATTTCAGTTCCAGTAGGAGAGGACTTCTTTTATTGTTCTTACTATAGTAAATAGCTACTGGGAAAATAATCAGTGTCAATGGCTTGATGAACTGCCTTCTCATGAATAAGACTATGCACAACTTTTAAACATGACATTGGTTCATTATATGGTACTGAAAGACTTAGGAACAAAGGCAAAGGAATCTGCTTTGCTAAGCTATTGATTACAAGAATACAAATGTAATTTTCTCAGAACTTGTAAAATGTAAGCTCACAGAAAGAACTATTGGCACTAAGCTCATAGAATTTGACTGAGGTACATGGACTTCAAAATGGGTCTTAGAAATCGAAAAACATAAATTAAAAATGAGAGCAATAAACTATCACTTTCTTGCTCTCCAGTTGCAGTTCTTTTCCGACTATCAGACCGTAAGATAAGGTATGCAAATTAGTTACCAGTATTACAAATTTCCTCTCCTACTGCTTTTTAATCTTTAATTTCAAACATACATATATCACAATGTATTGGTAAATGGATCAAATGATAAGAAATGGCTCAAAATTGAAAAAAGTCACATCCTAGGTTTCATTTGTATCATTTTCTTCTGTGACATAAGTGGTACCCTTCTGAAGAAGGATTAAGTAGACAACTCTTTTCTACAGTGGCAAAGAACCAAAGTATCTACCTCACATTACCCTCTGATGGATAGAAAGTGATCACTACATAGAAAAGAATACAATATAAAATAACGCCAACACAGAAGCAATTCCTATGTTGTCAGTGAGAATGAGAGTGAATTTTTAAAAACAAGGAGGTATTATTTTATGGGATCACCTGCTGCAAGACAAGTATTATTTTAACACAAATTTTCTTAAGACATACCAGTAAAGTTGGCAGGTACAGACATACACCAATACAAATGTAATTCCACTGAACAAGTAGGCAAACACCTAAGCAGTTTTCCCCAACCCCTTCCAGCAGAGCACAGCCAAGTTTCAAATTTTCAATTTTAAAATTAAAAAGATAGGTTAAATACACAAGATCAATTTATGTAGTATATATTCACCCTCAGAACGTGCTGAAGATGTTTTTTATGTAGTTCTGTTGCACAGAGGGTTCTTTCCCTGAGGGCACATAAGGAGCTCTCAAACTGTTAATAGGTCTCTATTTTGTAACAAAATAGCAATTTTAAAATCTTAAAAAAAAATACATTACCTTCAACATGGAAGATCTCACTATTTAAATATCCATGAAATAGACATACTGGTTTGCATATCCTTTTTGGAATTACAAACAGCAAATAAAGTACATTGGAAGCATTTCAAATGTAATAAGCGCTTATTTATAGAAAGGTTCTAATATAAATTATATAACAATCATGTTCTTGTAATATCCTAGACTAATTTATAAGGTCATAAATAAGTTAATGTAACATGGTTTAAAAATCTTGTTCCTATTCATTTCAGGTTACAGAGTGAAATAAATAAAATGTCTTCATAGGGATGAGGAGCACTGGCCATATCAAAAAGGTACAGTCAAACCAAAGGAAACTAAGTCAAGGCTATTATGCTACAAACATCTTCATACATTTGAGTATTAAATAAATGTGTAAGATCTTCCATACTGACACCAGAATATCAAAACTACCCCCTCTGTTACTCAGGTATATTTACAACTTATCAGTCACCTTATGAGCATGTTCATTAAGACAGGTACCAAACACCAGTTATTTACTCATTCTGATCAAGAAATTTCAGGGAAATGTCAACCCTCCCACCCCTGGAAATGTGCACAAAACTTTTATCAAAATCTTATCTGATACAATGCTGTGGTTTTGTAAAACAACTAAATAGCTCAGACGACCAATAACATGATCCTGTTTAAGCATCTTGCTAGCAGGAAAAGCCCTTACATACAGTACACCTGGTGAAAGATCAGCTTGGCTTAAAATATTCCAGTACAATTTTCAGAATAAACAACTTCACAGAAGTTAATTTTAAAATAATAGTAATAATAATAAAAGACAAAGTAATCTTAAAGAAACAGAAAGAAAGACAAACTAGGTAATTTCACCAGAAAGGAAGGCCCAGCTTTTGTTTTGACATGCTGACTGAAATTCAGGCTTCAATAAAAGACCCCCCACAAATCTTGGGCATGGCTGATTGAACATATGCATACTTTAAGATGCTAAGTCAAAACCATTTCAGTCACACTTTAGGAGGGCAAAAATGATTCATATTTTTAGTATGAATAAAGGTTAGCCAATGTTGTATTACATGGTTCATAATCTCAAACAATCAGAAAATAGGCAAAATTAAACGTGAACATGAAGTAACAATAAACAATATTTGACAAAGACAATGCAATGAGCATCCAAATTAATTAGTTCAAATTAAAAACCCAGCAATACCATCTTATTTGTCAGTGCAAACTCTACATACAGGGTTTTCTCAAGAAAGCTGAAAGCACCTGATTCGTTTGCCAAGTCAGCTGATTCAGCAATGTACAGGCTTAAATCTGCATTTAAAAAACTGCCATTACATTAGTGCATAATTTATCAAAATTGTAAAAACGATTCTGCATAACTTAGGAGAATTTAATATCTAGTACATCAGCTGAAAGACGTAGGCACTTGGTTATATTTTTAATTTCTTACTTCAACAAGTAGCCTGTGTATAAATATTAATAAAGCAGAAACTATTCTTGAAAAATGGAAAATTAAAAAAAATTTCAATGCTACAGATAAAAGCACTGCACCACACTCCTACATAGAATGCAGTAAAGAAAGCTAGTGTATAACCCTGTAAAATTCTATGGTAATAATGCCTAATTCCACTCTCCAACATTAAAAAAAAAACAAACCAAAAAAAAAGGGAAAAAGAATCCATGCAAAGTCTCATGACAAAAGATAAATAAAGCAGCTGGAATGAGATGGAAATTTCTCTCAGTGAAACATAAAATAGAAATAAATAAGTTAATTAAGTCTACTTTCACTAGATGTATTTTTGTAGGATCCTGCTAGTTTAATAACTGAGTTGTTAATTCTCTATAGAAGCCATTTAAATAGGAAATGGCTCAGTTACTGCACCGGATTGCTACAAACTCATAAAAAGCTGCTTGAAGCTTAAGTTAAATGTTGTCCAAATTCCAATCACTTGTGGAAAGTGAACATGTTATCCTAGTAAATTTTGTTTTTTTTTTCTTTTCAGAATGCTAATGTAAGAGGGCTTAAAGTATCAAAGAGT
>NW_006399866.1:11317066-11367079 GCF_000299155.1 Elephantulus edwardii | reverse complement strand
ATGTGGTGATGGGGAGGCAACTTGCACTGCTAATGGACACAGGAAGTGACTGGTTAAAGCAAGAAGTTACCGGCAGAACTGTTTTTTGTTCCTCCCTGAGGGGAAAAAAAGCAAATGATGGTAAAAATAACTTAGCATTAAGTGAAAACTTCCAAGAAAAACCATATATACTTAGAGTTTCATCAAAATTTCAGAGGCCATAGCAAAGGTATGTCTTTATTCACTAAAATGTATTAAAACCACAAGTAACCACTGCCAGTGAGTTGATTCTGATTCATTATAATCCTCCACCAGTTTCCGAGGCTATGCATCTTCATGAGAGGAAGCAGTGCCTCTTTCTCCTGAGGAACATCTCTCAAGAACATCTGGTAGATTCAAATAACTGACTTTTCTTGTTAACTATTCTATCCATGATGCCACCAGAGCCCCTTAAAAACTGTCAAAGCACACTAAAATTGCCCTATTTTCTAAATTTATAATAATAAAAAAAGAATTATATTACTAGTTCTAAGGCCACACACACTAATGAGATCAAGATTAAGCTCATATGATGAGAAAAGTAGCACTGAATGTGGCTATAGTAATAATGTAAAAATAGGAGTTAGTGTACACTGGTAGCTGCATACTGGTATATGTGTGAGTACAGGTGTGTACAAAGGTGAGAGCACAAATGTAAATAAATATATAGGTCCAAGTACATATTTTCATTTAAGACATAAATAGAGATAGTCTACAGCTATAACCAAACAATAATTTGGTTATCTGGGCATGAAAGTTTAGCACTATAGTGTCATAGAATAATGTAGTCAATTGGCATAGCACAGTTCTTGTACCTGGTAATTTGCTGTACTATTGTGGCTTGTGAAAGAATGGCTGTGATGCTGGAAGATAAGCCACCAGTATTTTCAAGTAGAGGAGAGTTGGACCACTGGTAGACAGGTTTCACAGAAGCTTCCAGACTAAGGAGCACTGACTACTTCTGAAAAAAAACATGCCCTTGAAAATGCTGCAAATAGCAGTGGACTACCGTTTGATACAGTTCCAGAAGTTGAATGTAAGGCATTCACTCAAAACACGAATGTAGAAGAGTTGCCTCCTGAAAGTATATTGTAGCTCAATAACATGAGTGAAGCAAAGGTTTCAGCCAATGAAAGGCTTTCATTTGCTGATGTGACAGGACTATAAAAAAGGAGAAACAGCTGCAAACATCCACTGGTAACTGGAACACAGAATGTATGAAATATGAATCTAGGAAAATTGGGAATTGTCAAAAATGCAATATAATATATATGGACCAATATCTGAGACAACAGGGAGCCGAATGGTCTGGTATTAACCACTGAATCAATCATTTGCTCTACTATGCTGGAAATGACAAACTGAAAAGGAATGATGTGCATTCAGATCTACCCTGAAGTACAACGCTATGTTACTATCCACACACACAGATAAGACCTGTTAATACAACTATTATGACTGTATTATCAAATATATGCACCAAACATTAAGGCAAAAGATGAAGAAGTTGAAGACTTCTACCAACTTAGAAAGTCTGAAATCAATCAAACATGCAATCAAGATGCATTATTTAATAATAAATGGTGACCAGAATGCAACAGTTGCTAATAGTTGGATAAAATATGGTTGGGTACTTGGAAAAATATGGCCTTGGGTAGCTGGGCAAATATGGTGCAAGAAATGAGGCTGAAGATCACATGACAGAGTCATTGCAAATTCCTCTTTGTAAAAAAATGAACATTGACTATAAAATAGATCTCACCTGATGAAATACTGAGGAATGAAACTGACTATATCTGTAAAAAGAGAAGGTGGAAAAGGTCAGTATCAGCCGTCAGAACAAAGTTACGGGCTGACTGTGGAACAGACCATCAATTGCTAATCAGATCAAACAAAAGCTAAAGAAAATGAAAACAAGCCATCAAGAGTCAAAATGTGACCCTGAGTTTAATCCTACTTGAATATGAAGACCATTTCAAGCACAGGTTTTATACACTGAACACTTAAAAACTAAAGACCAACAAGCTGTGGAGTGACATCAAACATGAAGAAAACAATGTCACTTATAAGACAAAGGAAGAAAAGATCAAAATGGATGTTAGAAGAGACTCTGAAATTGGTTTTTCAACATAGCAACACTAAAGCAGAAAGAAGAAATGATGACATAAGAGAGCTGAACAGACCATTTCAAAGGACAACTCAGTAAGACACAGCAAACTACTATAATGAACTTTGCAAAGACCTTGAATTAGTAAACTAAAGGGAAGAACATCCTTGGCATTTCTAACGCTGAAAGAGCTGAAGAAAATTACAAGCCTTGAGTTGTAACACCCAAAAATTCTATAAACAAAATGCTTAATGATACAGAAATTACCAAAAGAAGATAGAAGGAAAACACAGAGTGACTGTATCATAGATAACTGGTATCTGTAATGATTAATTCAGAAAGGAGCAAGTGATCAAGACCAATGGTATAAAAGGAAGAAGTACAAGTTGCTCTGAAGGCAGTGGCAAAAAAATAAGGCTCTAGGAATTGACAGGATACCAAATGGTGTTTGATCAAACAGATGCAGCCCTGTGCAGGCTAACCTATCTATGCCAAAAAAATTTAAAAGAGAATTACATGGCAAACTGGCTGGAAGAGATTTTGATTTGTGCCCATCCAGTAAGATTCACAAATTATCAAACAATCATGCATAAGTAAAATCTTACTGAAGATTATAAAACACAACTGAGCAAGTAATCTGATAAACTGGACCATTAGAAGAATGTGGCATCAGTAGGAAGAAGACTCATCAACAACCTGTGTTAGCCAGATGGCACACCTTCCTTGTGGAAAATGAAGATTTGAAGTCTTTAATGAAGAAGATCAAATACTGTCT
Source organism: Elephantulus edwardii (assembly GCF_000299155.1). Taxonomy (NCBI): domain Eukaryota; kingdom Metazoa; phylum Chordata; class Mammalia; order Macroscelidea; family Macroscelididae; genus Elephantulus; species Elephantulus edwardii. The sequence goes on along the minus strand of NW_006399866.1, from coordinate 11,364,179 downwards.
TCTGTACGTATTATACCTCAAGATCAAGAAAATAAAAATCTTTACAACTGGACCAAAAGGCAATGTTCTAAGTGGAGAAAAGACTGAAGTTATCAATGATTTCAATTTTACTCAGATTCACAATCAATATCCACAGTAGCAGAAGTTTGGAATTCAAAAGGCATACTGCAATGGGTAAAACTGTAATTTAAATACTAAAAAAGTGCTAAAGAGCAAGGATGTCAGTTTAAAGAGTAAGTGTGTCTGACCCAAGCCGTGATACTTTCAATTGCACATGAAAGTCAGACAAGGAATAAGAAGACTGAAAAAAAATGGTGCCTTTGAACTGCAGTGTTGGCAAAGAGCACTAGATATACCATGGAGTGCCAAAAAAACAAGTCTGTCTTGGAAAAGTGCAATGCTTGCAGGCAAGAATGGTAAAACTTTGTCTCATTAATGCATGTGCATGGTGCTAGGGGGAGCCAGCCAGTCCTTGGATAAAGATATAAAGTATGTAAAGGTAGGAGGTCAGTGAAAGAAGAGACTCAATGAGATGAACAAAGTGACTGCCACAGTGCGGGTGAGTAAGGGACAGGTTGTAGGGTAATGCAGGATTATGGTGGTTTCAAGCTGTTGTTCAAAGGGTCACTATGAGTCAAAGATGACCAGAGAGTAATGTATACCAGTAGTTTACAAAAATCATGATCTGTATCCTAGTGCCTGGGTTCTTAAAAGCTTGTGTGTAGCTTATTGGCCTCTTACTCATAGGAGCAAAGTAGTAAAAAAAGCTTAGAGAAACAAGTTTCCTTGAGCCACAAGTTCATCTAAATTGTCAAAAGAACTAGATGGTGCCTGGTTACCACCCCTGACCATTCTGACTGGTATAACAATTGATAGTCCCAGACAGAATGGGACAAATATATGAAACTAACTGAAACAAATTTTTAGGGGGAAACAAAGCCACACAAATGGAACAGAGGATTCCTAAGACTCTTCTCTAACCTGCAACTTAGCTCATTTCACTACAATTGAGCTCACCTTTTAAGAAAACACACAAGTGGCAGACACAAAATAAAGGAGTGTACATATAAGATTAGTGGTCTACATTTAAAAAAAAAAGCAAGTCAAACAACAAACATGCATGTGACAAAGAGGTCAACAATTACTCAAAAGCAAAGAGAATGGCACAGGACAATTAAGAGTACTGGAAATGGAACAAACAGACCACAATTAAAGAGAATGTGGACACATTTTGATATGTATAACTAATGTTACTGAAAAATGTGTGTGGAAATTGTCAAATGCAAGCCAATCTTGTGTAAATTTCCAACAAAAACTAAGTAAAATATTGAAGGGGGGAAAAGATTAAGTTCATAGTTAACTTAAATTTTGGTACTTTTTACAAAATGGCAATATTAAAAGTTATTTAAGAAAACCTTACATGATTTTTTTAAAAAAGAAATCCTCAATCTAGGTTCCAATTGTCCATTTTTAAACTTAGAAGTTATGGCTCCCAGATTGAAGTTTAATCTGATGCTGGAGCACAAGAATTAACTATTATCCTAATTAAAAGCAAAATTACTGGTACTAAAATGGATCATTCTGTTAGTTCACTTATCTCTTTGGTCTCTTAAAAATCCAGATTAACCAACTCAATGTCTATTATAGAATGCACAAACCCAAAGCATAAAGTAAAAAAAACAACACCAAAACCAAAACCAAACAAACCAAAAAAACTTAATGCTACATTTATATTTTTAAATATTCACTTTCTACACACGCTGTTTATGAGTTTTCTGTCTAACACTCACAGAATCACATGGTCTTCACCTAAACTCTGTCTCTTCTGTTCTAGTGGCTCCTTTTGTTGCTGTTGGGCTGGATGCCCATTTTCCACTGTTGTTCCATTAAGCAAATGCTCATGTTGAGAACTGATACCAAGCTGTATGTCCAGGATCTCCTAAGAAAATAACATCTGTCAATCCTTCAGTATATAAAGTATGTTATACTTTCATTTCCAATCGAACAAAAATCTCCTAAAAATAATGGTAGTACTTACTTCAATTTGTTCGCCTTGTCCCTCAGGTTCATCTGTATCAAGTGCTGAAAGTTCTAATTCAATATCCCTATCAGGCTTAGTATCTGTTGTATCCTCTGTATAATCATTCTGTAAAATAAAAAAAAAATGCTGATTTTATTTTTTCTGTGGAAATTGGGGTTTGCCTTTTAAATTAAGGAGCCCAATAATTTAACTAAAAAATTATTTATGGGATCTGGGACCATGCTTAAGTTGTAAAAGCAATCATACATCAGAAAAAAGGAATAGTAAAATAGATCAAATATTTAACTAAAAGTGCAATAGTGGTCAACATAACAAACACATTGAACCTGAAGCTGAAAGCCTCATTTCTTTACCTCTCCGTTTCTTAATTCAATTTCCTTGCTTAGGAGATTTAGAGCAAGATGACGACCTTCATCCAGGGAATTCCACTTCTGTTGCATGGCCAGAGCATTGGCCTCCCTCTGAAGAAGCAAAGAGTTACTCTTGGCCTACATTAAGGAAAAGAAAGTAAAGCTAGCTTTTTTTTAATTTAAAAAAAAAAAGAATCTTCCCCCTTCTCTTTTTTTTTTAATTTATTTTTTTCTCCTTGTTATGTACCATCGAATCAGATTCGATTGTCACAGGAGGAGATTGCTTCTCCTTCTCCAGCAGAGCATCCAGTGGATTGGAACTGTGCACCTTTGGGATTGCAACGCAGCTTCTTACCACTAGGCAACCAGAGCTCCCTTAAAGCTAGTTTTTGACTGACATTTTATTTTTCTAAAATTGAAACCTAATTTACAAAGAACTCACCTGTTGAAGTTCAATGCTCAAAAGGTCTCCAGTACTGGAATGCTTTCTATGACCAGACAAATCAGTGACAATGAATCTGTCCCTTTAAAAAGAAATATTGTTAATGTAATAATAATGAAACAAACAAGCAACTAAAATAGTAATGACTATATATGCTTTAGGGAGCTCTGAAGGCCTAGTACACTGCCCTCTCAAAGGCACAGTTTGAAACCATCTGCTATGTCACCAAAGAAGAATGGGTAGTATCCTCTCCTGTGATTTACTGCTGCTGAAAATCCCCTGGAGGCTCAGCTATGGGTTAGTTTCAACTCAATGATACCTAATAACAAGTTATATGCTTGAGGGAGTTCTGATGATACAAAGTTGCTTGCTCAAAGTGAAGATGAAAAAACTTACTGCCAAAGATCAAAGACTATATTCCTCAGTAAAGGTTACATCTCAACATTAAGAAAACAAAAATCCTCACCACTGGGCCAATAGACAACATCATAATAGACAGCAACATTATGATAGATGGAAGACACAGCAACATTATGATAGATAAAGACACACAATCAACACCCTTGGTAACAGCACTCAGAAATCAAGACATTGGAAAATGTACTGCCAGGGACCTTTCCAAAGTGCTAAAGAACAAAGACATCAGTTTAAAGACCAGGGTGCACCCAAACTAAAGCCTGGTCTTCTCAATTACTATGCAATTGCTATGCAACTGAAAGCTGGACAATGAATAAGAACAACAAAGGAAGAATTGATGCCTCTGAGTTGTAGTGTTGGAGAAGAGGATGGGGTATCTCATCAACTGCCAAAGGAACAAACAAGTCTGCAACCAGTGTGCTCCTTAGAGAAAAGGATGGTGAAACTTTGACTCAAATTTTGGGCATGTTGTTAGGAGAGACTGCTGATGTTGTTGTGTGCCATCAACCTGGAACCGATTCATAGCTGACTCTCCGCCAAGTTTTCAGAGGCAGTAAGTCACACAGGAGGAGAGGGGCCGTCTTTCTCCTGTAGAGCAGCTGGTGGATTCGAACCACATGGCCTTGGAATTACAGTGCAGCTTCTTACTGCTAACTCAGCAGAACTCTCTGTGAAGGGACTAGTCCTTTAATAAAGACACCATGCTTGGAAAGGTGGAGCAAAAGAGATCTTCAAGAAAGATTGACAGAGTGACAGTAACAATGGACTCAAGTACCTTAAAGATGAGGATGGTACAGAATAGGGCAGGGTTCATATCCATTTTTCTCACTGTTGCTAAGAGTTGCAGTCAACTCGATGTCACCTAACAAGTAGGTAAGGTGTGGTGCTGGCAATCCAAAGACAGGTTCAAATCCACTAGCTGTTCTTTGGGAGAAAAATGGGCAATTTCCACCTATATGATTTACAGCCTCTGAAAACCCACATGAGGGTTGGCTATGAATTGGTTCTTACTCAATGGCACTTAATAACAATGAGGGTCAGCTAAAAATTGGTTCTGACTCAACAGGACTTAATAACAAGAGTAATATATGCTTTATTTAATAAGACAATTCTAAAAACTTAAATCATCGTTCTAAATGTAAAAGTAAAATAATTCCAAAATATAGCTCAAACAAGCAAAGCACAAATCATGAAAACTAAGTGTAAGATCTGTATTCAGATTATATACAAGTATGAGAACAGAGAATACTAAAGTACTAAGAGCAATATTCATTACCGTTCAACATAGTGTGCTGAAGATGTGGCTTCACTGCCATAAGAACTCCACCTTGAATCAACAGCATTAACATAAGGGACATAATCTATAGAAGGAAACAATCAAAAAAGTGAAAAACCATATACAGATGAGACTGCATACTTTATAAAAAAAAAGATCTTAGTTTATGCTACTGCCATATGATCCAAATTAAACTAGTTACTTCTGAGTTTATGGTTATTAAATAAAGGGGGTGAAAGCTACACCCACAGGTTGAGGATTAGAAAGGACAATGTCTAGCACCTGCCAGGTATGTATGAGTTAAATGGATTACCTGATACGCTGATGGGTTTAGTTGCACTTCCTTGGGAAGCAGTGGCCTGGACAGGATCGGTGGTATGGTAACCTGTACGAGAAGATCTAGAAATTGCACCCCATTTTGAGATGATAGGCCCATCACTAAAAGGAATTATTGGATCTTCTTCTTTTGCCCTTCTCTGAGTTTCAAATAAATGTACTCTTCTTTTTACATCTCCACTGTCCAGGTCCTGCATTAACCAAAGAAAAATGAAAGAATATACTTTAGAGACTTATTTCCACGAACATGCTAGTATAAAGACAATTAAGTTTCCTAGTAAATTTAATTCCATGCTACAGATCACACTGATAATCCAACATCTATTCTAGAGCATTAAACTAATACACAAGACTAGTTGACATATTAAATGCATTTGAGACATGCTTAAATATAACCCTGCTGTTTATAACAACACTATTAATAGCAATCAATTATTCTTAAGCTTGAGTTAACATGCATTATTTCCCCCCCTCAATTCATACCATTAACACAGCATTTGAATTAGCAATTACATCTTTGGGCTCTGAATCAATGGCGTTTATACAGGAGCCGATGGTGCCACAAGACCAGGGAGAATAATGGGAAAGGTGGTCTTCTTCAAATTTTGTGCCACTCACAGTCTCAGAGAACTGATTGAAGTGGGGGGAACAAGCACAGACGTTAGAAAGTAAATTTATAAACTTGTAATGACTGTAAAGTAACTATTATAGACGACAAAGAACTTCACAATGAACTTTTCCAATAACTAATATAAAAAAAATATTATAAGTAACAAATATTTATAAAAATTTTATTTCTATTATTTATTAATAAACATAGTTTGCCTTATCTTTTTATTTTGTTAAGTGCTCATGGAATCCATGACTGGTATGATCAAACCAAGAGACACAAATATGCATTTAAACCATGCACCACCTAATCATGATACGGAGTGCTCTAAAAAAAGAAGGGAGGCAACCCCATCAATACACACATACTATGTAGTCCTTATATTAAAAAGTGCTCACATTGTCTTTTGAAAACTTACAATTTTTCTCCCAAAAGAACCATGCATATTAATAAGGAAAAAAAATACATTTAGGGTTGCTTCAAAATTATCTCAACAGAAAATGGGAATAAACAAAACAAGATTGGCTATGTGTTGATAATTACAAAATGTGAATAATAAGTAATGGGGCTTATTAGATTAACTCCTCTACTTTTGTATACATTGGGAATTTTCCTAATGAGAATTAGCAAATTCTTTGTTAGAATCTCTGGGGTAAAGAATCAGTAATAAACTAGGGAAAACTGCTTTCATTATAACAGAACTGAAAACATGAAGATAAGAAGAAATCATCTTTCTATTAAAAAACTGTAATGCCAGTAAAAATAATGAACAATGATATAGACAGCATGAATACTATAGTAAGCATTTCTGTACTTCTTGTGAGATTGGGAAGACAGGCTTTAGATAGGTCAAGATCCAATTCAAGGACTACTAATTGAAGGCTCAATAATAGGGCAAATTACTTAACTTCTCTGGGTAAGCTCCCTTATCTGTGAAATATGGGTAATACCTGCCCCTAAGGTTTTGTCAGGAAATAAATATAACTAATTACATTATGTAAATGTTTAGTACATTGCCTGGACAAGTGTAGCTGCTCAATAAATGGTAACTATCTTATTATTAATAAAAACCATAAAAATAATGAGAATTATACTGCTGGAAAATTTTTTAATTCTTAGAGAAAGAATGATGTTTAAATGGTCTTTGGAGTCACACAAAACTAAGTAGCTATAACACTTACACAGTGTTTGTTAACCTAAACACAATTTTACACGAAATCACGAATAGTCAAAACAGCTACCCTGGTTTAAAAGAGTACTCTGAAGCCATTTGTATGACTTATCCCTGCAATATCAAATGACTAAAACCCTTCTTACATCAGTACGAAAGTCTACACTGAATAGAGGAGAAGGCGGTGTTGGTGACTGGGTTGCCACAGGAAGTGTTGAAGAGACAAGAGGTGCTTTCTGAGTGTGGTACTGTGCCCATTGCTCTGGCTTTCTTCTTATCTGCTCCTCATAACTGGTCTTCAAATGACCACAAGGTTCCTATGGGGGATAAAAGAAACAATCTTAATCATCTAAGGAACAGTACATAAATTTAACTATCCTCAATAGAAAAAACAAAGCCCAACTTATTTTGTATAAAAACAACAAAAAACACAAGGAAGTCACTCTATCCTACACTCTCCACACATTTAAAATAAATAAAAATATTCACTTTTCTTGTTTAAGAAAAATAAATGGGGATTACCAGGGTACTAAGGTGAGGGAAGGCCCCAAGCTTTAATGCTGATCTTATTCTGACTTCCCATTTCCTAACTAAATACAACATTTGTTATTGTTGTGCTGTTGAATCGCCTGCAACCCATAGCGACCCTATGTACAACAGCCCTAAAACCTGCTCTTCTATCCTGTGCCAATCTTATCGTCGCTGACACACCTACCCTCATTAACCCAGTCACTGAAGCTATCCATCACATCGAGCGTCTTCCTCTCCTATGCTATCCCTCCACCCTCCCAAGCATGACGTCCCTCTCCAAGGACTGGTCTCGCCTTGCAACATGTCCAAAGTATGTCAGACAAGCTTCAGAATCCTTGCCTCGACAGAGCAGCCTGGCTTCACCCTCTCCAGGATGAACTTGTTTGTTCTCTTAGCAGTTCATGGTACATTCAATACTCTTCTCCAGCACCACAGGTCAAAGGCATCAATTCTCCTTCTACCATCCCTAGTCATTGTCCAGCTTTCCGATAAATAGCCAATAATTGCAAAGATTATGGCCTGGATCAGGCGCTCTTCAGTACTTGGGCGAGGTTTCTGACAGCAGACTTTTCCAATGCAATTTTTCTTTTTACTGAGGATTAACATGTATCAGGCCCAGTTCTAATATCTTTATTTTTTTTAATTTAATTTAACAGCCTGATGAGGTAGGTACCATTATTACTGTATTGCAAAACTGAGTTACAGAGAGGTCAAGTAATTCTTGAAGTCACAGAATTAGTAAGCAGAGGACCAGCATATATGCCTTGATGACTAAATTCTAGAGATAGTGCTTTTGGTGTTTAACGCCTATGTCTGTCATCACTTACCCTTGGTAAAGGCACAGTTGTCCTTGGCTCACTTGGTGGCTGACAAGTCACTGAATAATATCCATCTAGTGAGTTATATCTTTCCCGCAAAGGCGTCTGATAGACAGATGAGTGCATCACATCCATTGGAGGTAATGAATTGCTTCTAATAATGTCATCTCGTTGGTACATAGGTGGACGCCAGATGCGCCTGCTGTCATACACAGGAGCATACATTCCAGAAGGTACTGGAGGAACGGGTCCATACGGCTGTGGAGGAGGTTGGTAAGGAGAATTCATGCGATCTCGAGGGGAAAATGTACTGTAATGATCGACATATGGCACAGAAGCAGTTGGGAGAGAGGACTCTGGAACATTATTGGACCTCACAAAACGAGGAACGCAGGGAGCCACACCAGCTGGTACCGTTGGAGGTGGTGGGTAATAACCTTGAAAATTGAAAAGAGAAACATTTAATGTGATTTGAAAAGTCAACATTTTATAATGGATTACATCTAAAGACAGCCTTTATGGTAGAACAATAAAATGAGTTTTGAACTACAGTTAACCTACTCTATAAGAAAACTCCATACTTTTGAGATATCACTAATGAAAATGGTCACTATCTAATTAAATAGCTACGTAAAAGAGCATGACTGATGGAACAATGAATGAAAGAAAATCTAACTTTTCTGTAAACTTTCATTAAAATCACAATTAAAGTAAAAAAATTTATTTAAAAATGTACATGATTGAGCTATTAACAGATGGCTGGTGAAATTCTTTCTAAGGTACTCTTGCTACATGCTTTGGATAAAGTATATAGAGCATGACTTTGTTTTGTTTAATACGTTGCCACAAATGATGGCTATCACAGAAAAAAATGTATTTCTAAGCACAGTCATCAATTTAAAACTGTGTGGCAATGTCTTTTTACATTTGTTCTTGAAAACAGCATAGCAAAATATGTATCAACTCAACAATATCTACACATAGAATTAAGTGACAAAGATTATATTTTTCATTTGTGCAATCATGTTTACACTTTCTTCCTAAAGTTTTTCCTCCACATTCATATAAACCCACTGTTCACTAAACATTTTAATCTTTTCAGTTGCCTGTTTTCAATCTGATCTCATTAAGATCTTTGTTACTTTCTATTACTCAATGTTTGATCCAAGACTCTACAGAAGAATCCTAATCAAAAGGGGGGATAGGTGAGACAAAATTTCAAATTCTCATGGAATCCAGACTTTCTAGAGCCATTGAGGCTAGAGATGGACCCTAAAACTACTGTCTTGAGATAATCTTTGAACTAAATCTTAAACCAAAAATAACCTCTGAAGTAGCCGTTAAATTAGATGATGGAAAGAATATAAAACCACCGTACTGAAAGGAATTGTCAGACACACAAGAATTTCATGAAACAACATATGAGCAAGGGCCTATGGTGATGAAGGAAGAAGTTCAAGCTGCTTTGAAGGAACTGGCAAAACACAAGGCCCCAGGAATTGATGGTATACCAAGTAACATATTGAACCTAACAGATGCTGCTCTAGATCTCACCAAGTTGTCTCAAGAAATCTAGAGGACAACCATTTGGCCAACTGACTGGAAGAGATCTATATTTGTTCCCATTCCAAAGAAAGGTGACCCAACAGAGTATGGAAACTATAGAACAGCATCATTGATATCACATGCAAGCAAGATTCTGCTGAAGATTATCCAAAAACGACTGGAACAAAAATCAACAAAGAACTGCCAGAAATGCAGGCTGGCTTTAGAAGGGACTGTTGTGGTATTAGGGATGCTGTAGCTCATGTTAAATGGATTTTGGCTGAAAGCAAGGAGTTCCAGAGGAATGTCTACCTATGTTTTGTTGATTACGCAAAGGCGTTTGACTATGTGGATGATAACAAACTGTGGCTGACTCTGAGAAGAATGGGAAATCCCAGGACACTTGATCGTGCTAATGTGCAACCTATACTTGGACCAGGAGGCAATCGTCAGAACAAAGCAAGGAAACATTGCATGGTTCAAAATTGTGAAGGGTGTACGCCAGGGATGTGTTCTATCTCCGTACCTTTTCAACCTATATGCAGAACAGATTTTCCGGGAGGCTGGGCTCTATGCGAAGTGTGGCATCAAGACTGGTGGAAGATTCATCAACAATCTGCATTATACAGATGATACCACCCTGCTTGCTGAAACTGAGGAGGACCTGAACCACTTGCTGCAAAAGGTCAAGGACTGCAGCCTTTACTATGGATGGTAAAGACACTGTGATTGTTAACAGCTTTAGTTTGTTTAGTTCCACAGTCAACACTCTTGGCACCAGCAGCCAGGAAATTAAAAGATGTATTGTGATGGGAAAGTCTGCTATTAGGGACCTCTCCAAAGTACTGAAGAGCAATGGTATCAGTCTGGAGACGAAGGTACGCCTGATGCAGGCCATGGTCTTTGCAATCACTTGCTATGCATCAAAAGAGTTGGGCAATGACTAGGGAGGATAGAAGGAGAATTGATGCCTTTGAGCTGTGGTGTTGGAAAAGAGTATTGAATACACACCATTGATTGCTAAGAACAACAAACAGGTTCATCCTGGAGAAGGTTAAACCAGGCTGCTCCTTGGAGACAAAGATTCTGAAGCTTCATCTGACATACTTTAGCCATATAGCAAGGAGGAACCAGTCCTTGGAGAGGGACATCCTGCTTGGGAGGGTGGAGGGACAGCGTAGGAGAGGAAGACCCTCTGGGAGATGGTTTGATTCAGTGACTGGGATAAAAGAAGGTGTGTTGAAGACAATGAGGTTGGCACAGGATAGAGCAGGGTTTAGGGCTGTTGTACATAGGGTCACTATGAGTCATAGGTCACTTGATGGCACGTAACAACAACAACAACAACAACAACAACAACAACAACAGTTTAATTAGTAAAGGAGGTTAATCTTGAGCATTGTGTTTTTAAAGAATTACCTTTACTGTGTAGGTCAGAGGCTAAAAATCTTTGAAAATCTATATAACCCATGCAATGCCTCTCCAAAAAGTTACCAGTACATACACCAATGAAACCTTTTTAGGACATTTACAGAACTCCTGAATTCATTCACCTACCAGAGTTGATTTGCAGGAATGATAACCTTAAAACTATTGCTATTTAACATAGATTTCAAGGAAACAGTTCTGTAGTAGAGAGGTTAATGTTTATTAAGTAGAAGTTATTGGAAAAATTATCTCATTTATTTAAGGGCAATGAATGTTTAAATTACATTTCCCAGCCCCCACAGAATTGTCTAAAATTACTTACCTGTCTGTGGGTACTGTGGAACTTCAAAAGGTATCTGGGTCCTCGGATCTTGAAAATACTGAATGTTTTCAGAATGCTGAGGATATACTGGTACTCTAGTTACAAATGGGCTGGATTTTGGAGGCACAGAATTCAGCTCTGTTCCAACATTAGCGGGCCCAGCTGAGGTAGCTGTTACATTACTTACAGGAGTCTTGGGTGGAGAACCAATTTTACTAAGGAAATAATTTAACAAAGAGGGATAAATCACAGTGACTGACTGGTCTTCTTCAGTAAGACTTTGTCATAGTATTATAATGTAAAATCATTTCTAGAAATCACTCTATAAATTTCCATAACAACAAATAAAGCAATGAATGAATTTCACTGCCATCTTATATTGTTAGTTCACAGGGTTACAGTAGCAGATTTCATTTACTGGTGAGAGAAATAGAAAATGCAAACAAATCCTAGGTACTAATGTGATACATAATTTGTTTTTTATCTTTTCTTTAAATAAGACTATTTCTATTGGGAATTAAAAAAAAAACTACTTGTTTAGTAAGTTACAATAAGAAAACAGTATGCTAGTAAAATTCTGGGGGACACGGACATGGAAAGAAGGAACTGCTCTATTTTTGTAATCTAATCTTTAAAATGAAATGCTAATTCCTGCCCATATGTTTTGTTAACAACCGTATCTCCAGCATCTAGAATATTTCCCAGACTATAATGTATAAATACATATGTAATATATAAATACATATGTAATATTTATTCAATAAATAGCCAATGAAAGAATGAATACTTATTATACTTGATAATTCACAAAATTGATTCAAAATATACAAACCTTTGTCTGGATACATTAATTAAGAAAAAAAATTTTTTTTTAAAAAAAGGAGAGTTTCTTTGTTAAGTCCCTAACTAATCACTTCAGAGGATCCCATGGTTTTCTCGTTCCCTTTTAAGAAGTCAAATTTTGACCCAACTTTAGTTTTGTGGTGACTGAAAAAAGATCTTGTTAATGACACAGATTTTAATATCTTGCATCGCAGTCAGATTAAGAGGTCTTCCTAAAACCAGAGAAACCCTTTTAAAGCTGGAGTGAAGCACTAGCTACCTTTAATCTAGTACAGTAGATTAGTCTAGTAGATGTTTATATCTATATTCAACTGTGTATTAAGATCTACAAAGCAAAAAAAGATCTGTGATTAATAATATTAGTTACAACGTTCTTACTAGTTTAGAGTTTATAGAGCTATTTTAGGGTCTTGGGTATTCTTTGAAACTAAAGGCAATAAGGAAAATGATTCAGCATTCCTTATAACAAGTAGAAACTATTATTGGGCAGAAGTATTTGTTCCTTTCATGTCAAAATGTATTACTGTAATATATAGATTAGTAGTAATAGAATTAACAAGAAAAGTGCATCAAAATCCAGAAGGAAAACATTCATGTTGTTTGTGTGTGCTGCTGAGTCAGAATGGACTCAGAGCTGACCCTCCAGAGACTATAAATCACAAGGGAGGAGACTATCCATTTTCTTCCATGGAGCAGATGGTGGATTTGAACTGCTTACAGTGGACTGGCAGCCCAGTGTTTTAACCACTAGGCCACCAGAACTCCCTAAAACATGCACATGCACCCCATCCCAAACTTTCAGACTTCATGAAATAGCTCATTTCCAGTCACACGCTCGTCAGACAGGAAGATAGTAATCTTGTATCCTAGATGAATTTCAGTATTATAAATGCTCTTCTTCTATAACAGGTTTGTATTTATATGCCTATGCTGATGCTGTTTCTTCCATCTAGAAACTCCTTCCCATATAACTGGAGCTAACTGTACAATTTAGATGTTTTGATATATTCACAAAGTTGTGCAACCATCACTTTATCTCATTGTCAAACATTTTAAGCACCTCAGAAATAAAAATTCAAAACTCACATCCATTAACATTCATTCCCCTCTTGCCCTACCTCCTTAACTACCACTAGTCTACTTTTCGTTTCTGTAAAATTTTTTTTCTTTTGAATCATACAAGATATGGTCTTTAGTGTCTTGTTTCTTTCATTCAGTATAATGTTTTAAAAATTCATCAATGCATATAGCATAATACCACAATTTTATATGGTTGAATAATATTCTAGTATATGGAGTGGCATCCACTTCCGTAAATAGCTTGCCTCCGGAAACCCTATGAACCTGGAGAAAGGATGAAAGTCATGCATGCAAGTGTCGAGGACTTTCATTCATATGCTCGCTATGAGTCGCCTATGACTTGATGGCACTTAACAACACAGAGAGAGACCTGTTGGCCTAGTGGACCGAAAGCTATGCTACCAAGCCAAAGGTGGGTGATTCTAATTTGTGGCCCTAAGGCCTGTTTTTTACTGTTTTTGTTCAAACAGTCTTCTAGGTCATATAGCCCTGGCATGTCCACTTGCCATACAGAGGTAACCTGCGGTCGCTGTGAAGCTGAACACTGTGACACTGATGTGTCAAATGTGGTAACGGTTACCTATCGTGGACGGTGTTTGGTGGCACTCCTCAGTTGATACAAGCTTGGAAGCAGGAGTGGCATCCACTTCCGTAAAGAGTTTGCCTCCAGAAACCCTATGAACCTGGAGAAAGGATGAAAGTCACACACGCAAGTGTGGAGGATTTTCGTTCATAGGGTAGCTATGAGTCGCCTACGACTAGATGGCACTTAACAACAACAACAACATATGGATCAAAAGTTTTACAGCATACTCTTATCAACAACTTTCAAAAGTTCTTTTTGCTAAATACAACACAAGGTCTCCACAATCTGATACCTATATATTTATCTAATCTAAACCTTTAGTTCTAAAAAACATGGTCTTTTCTACTTAATTACCACACTTGATCTAAACTTTGCTGTTTTTCTTTTCTGAAGAATTAACCCATATTCTTACTAGCAATGCAAAATTTTATTGTCTCTTAATATAATTTTAGTATTACTTCATTTATTTAAATGCTGTTGCCACAACTATATCATCGTTAGTTCCTTAAAGGTAGAGATATTCCGTAACTCTGTGCTTCCAATATGTAGCACCAAGATTAGCACTCCAAGTATACACTTAATATTTGTTAATTAAAAAGTATTCTTTAATATATTTTTCATAAAATTTCTCCAAGATCTTGAGTCCTTTAATAAGTCATTTTTCTTGTCATATGCAGACTACAGAAATTGTTATGTGCCACTGAATCACCTACGCCTGACTCGCAGTGATCCTATGAACAATCAATAACACTGAACCCTGCCCTATGCTGAACCAAGAGAATACCAAAGTAGAGCATAATAATACTTACTTATAGCAAGGATTCTGGGGCTTCGTCTGACATACTTTGGACATGTTGTAAGGAGAGACAGGTCTTTGGAGAGGGACATCATGCTGGGTAGAGTAGAGGGACAGTGCAGGAGGGGAAGACCCTCTATGAGGTGGACTGATTCAGTGACTGGGGTAATCGGGATGGGTGTGTCGGAGGCAATGAGATTGGCACAGGATAGAGCACGGTTTAGGGCTGTTGTACATAGGGTTGCTATGATTCGCAAACGACTCGACGGCACATAACAACAACAACATCATCCATCATTTCCTACATAACCATTTACTGTGAATTAGCTATAATGCTAGGTTCCTAGCAGATAGAAAATAGGTAACAAGTGGGTTATAAAAACTGAGCGTGCTCTGATATTTAAGACCCCAGAAGAATAACAAAGCATGAGCTTTCTGGGCTGGAAACAATTTTTCACATGCTCTAAAAATTTTAAAATTTTATTTTTTAAAAAAAATATCAAAATTCTTTAGCAAAATGAAACTGATGACAAAAACGAGTAATGATATTAACAGTAACAATAACAGATATTTAATGAGCTTACTATGTGTAAAGTTCAGTGTACAAGATGCAATGTTCAATACACAATATTAATTCATAACCAACATATGAAGGTGATACAATAATTAACTTTATGGATGCTTTAAAAGGAGCAAGGATAGAGATGAAACAACTATACTTAGATCAAATAACAAGGAAGCATTGATCCAAGTATGAATTCAGAGTTGACTTCAAAGTTCCCCCTCTAAAGAACTACATCTCATCACAGAGTATAAAGAACAATTTTTCTGACTGAAACAGAGCTAGAGGCTCAGCATTTCATCAATTTAGGTTTTCACTAGTTCAGTCTCAGAAACTCTTATTGAATCAATATTAAAGTTAAAAGAAAGATAGGGTGATAAAACTCCTCAAAACTCCCTTAAATTAACAATGAAAGAAGAAAAAAAATCCAGTTTGAAGTAGCTTTCCAAGGTCACAGAACTATTTAGCTGTAGAACAAAATAAGAATTTAAATTTAATCTACTAAGTATAGTATGTCTACAATATTGATCTACATCAAAATTTTGCTTTTCTTCAGGATAAACAAAATTATTCACAAGTTTCTAAAAATGATACTGAACTCATATTAACTATTGTTACCAAATACCTACTTTTCAGTTACAGACTCTGCAGAGGGCCCGGCAGCATTCTGACCATTAGAGCCAACCTTCCCCACTTTCTTCACAGTCTCCAGAGCTCTTAATGCATTGTCAGTACTACGTGGAATTAATGGAGAAACACTGTTTTCTGCATTTGAAATTCCATTTGTACTTGGAACAATTTTCCCTGTTGTTTCAGAACTTCCTATGACAGAAATGACATTTCCGGATGTGGTTGTGACAGTGTTGTTGACACCAACTTTATTTAGAAGAGGAAATGTTCTTACAGTCGCATTGATCTTTTTATTCCTTAATCGATACCTGTTTCAAAACAATCAATATATCAGTAAAAATTTCACTAAATCTTACTCTGAAGGGAAAAACAAAAGCAATAGGAAAATATTGAAAGAGCATGGAAAGAAGTTTCTAAACTTAATAGTGAAATAGATGTCACATGAAAATATCCCATTCACTCACTCTCTCTCTCACACACACACACACAGTACATGTATATGTAAGCACGTCATATAGCGAAGTTTATGTATGTCTTTTGAAGACAAAAGATACTTTCAAAATTCTATACAATTAGAATAAAAAAATACATTATGTACAAAAGTCAGTAAAAAAATTTTATATAAACACAGAGCCAAGTGTGAAAGACTTAAAAGCATTCATTGCTCTTTGTAAATGAAGAAGGCATTAACACAATTCATTTTTAAACACTAAAAAAAAGAAATTAAGTATTACAATTTTTAGATTAATTTAAGCCTAAATAAAAAGCATTCAGATAAAGACTTTTCTAACATTAAGTTAGTTAGAAAAGTCTTTATTTGAATGCTTTTTACTATTCCAATATATGTGCATCATGAATCACATTACGCATAATCAAATATATGGTAATTAAATATACATAATGTTGTTTGCTGTTGAGTTAGAATTGACTCAAAGGTGATCCTCCAGTGAGTATTCAGAGCTATTAAATTTTATGAGAGAAGACTGCTCATCTTTCCCACCTGGATAAGCTGGTAGATTTGAATGGCTTCCCATTGAAGGCAGTGAGCTCTTTACCCACTAGGCCACCAAAGCTACCAATAAACAGTATTAGTAACTAACAATATTTTCACAGCAGTTTCTACTCTAGTCCTTTAGTATTTATAAATGGCTTCATTACTCAATCATTCATTCTAAAATACAAACACACACGCAGTGACAGAGACAAGAGAAGCTCATAAAATATTCTTAGGTCAGACTGGATGAAGGTAGAGTGATAGAAAACAACATAAAATATTTATAAAACAAAAAACCCTCTAAATTATGGCCAATTTATGTATGTCATCGTATTATTTTTCTGTGATGTTAGAGTTTATAAAGCACAATGGTTGCCAATTACTATTGATAATATATTTTGTTTTATAACATTAATTATAATACTCTTAATGTAATAACATTTACCCTAATTCTGCCCAATAATTCTCATTTCTATTAATTCTGTCTCATTCCTTCCTCTTTTTTGCTTTCCCCCCTTCTTCATACTTGGGCAAATGCTGTTCTTTTGATCTTATTTGGCTGGCACATCATGATCAAAGTCACAATATTTTCAATTGTTTCCTATACATTTGAAAGTGGAACAATGAATAAGGATGGCTGAAGAATCAATTCCTTACAAATATGTTCTGGAAAGAGTACTGAATAATCCATTGACTGACAAAATAACAAACAAGTCTGTCTTGAAAGATGCGTAACCATGAGCTCCTTAGAGGCAAAGATGGTGAATCTTGGTCTTGCACGTTGTCAGAAGGGAAATACATCATGCTGGAAAAGGTGGAATATGAGAAAAAGAGGAATATCCTCAATAAGCAAGTTAGAGACTGTGACGATGGCACAGGATAGGTCAAGGCTCAGATTGGTGGTTCACAGGGTGGCTAAGAGTTATAGTGGACTGGACAGCACCTAAGAAAAGTAACAAATTCTGAGAAATGAGAGCCTTCCTGGTGTTGTCAACTCTTTGGTCTGTTTATCGTTTGGCTGAAAGCTAAACTACAGAGTGAGTTTTCTTCCAGGATCAAAGGAGGACTAAGGGTCATAGTCTCAGGGATTCCATCTTATAAACACTGGGGAACCAATGATTTCTTTAAGAAAAAGCTACATAAGCAGACTCATATTTTAGAAAGGCAATTCAGTGGCATGGAGGTGTCCAAAGAACTCTATGTTTTCCTTATCATGCTATAATCCATCTATTTTTCATCTCAAAGGTCCTTATCAAAATGCCTAGGTGTTCCTGTCTTAACAATTCTCAAAGGATGACTTTCTGAGAAACTTAAGTTTATGAAAGACTCTATGAATAAAAAAAGTTTGCAATGTGAGAATCACAATTCAAAATACAGAAGTTACGAAAAAGAAAGTCCTACTCAAAGAGTGACAAATAATAATACATACAAATTAGACTGGTAACACCTGGGTTCAAAACAACTGAAAATTATTCTTTTTATTTTACAGAAAATACACACAAAAACATTTGCCAATAAAACGCCAACACTAAACAATTTAATGATACTGATCACATTTTTCATATTTTGCCACCATTATTACTATCCTTATCCAAATATTTTACTATCATCAACATAAATTCAACATACTTCACACAAAAATATCCCCTTTTCCTTCATCCCTAGTAACCATAAATAATCTTTGGTTTTGTTCTATTTGATCATGCAATGAGCTTACACTGTTGCTAAGTGTTATCAAGTTAACTGCAACTCACAGAAACCTTATGAAGAACAGATGTGAACCCTGCCCTATCCTGTGCCATCCTCCTGATCTCTGATATGCTTGAGTCCATTGTTAAAGTCACTGGGTCCATTCACCTCATTTGAATCTTCCTCTCTTTCTCTAACTCTCTACCTTTCTCAGCAGAATTTTGCAACAGATTTAATAATGCTCAGCATATTTTCCAGGTTCATTCATATGTGGCATACATTAGAATTTAATTTTGTTTTACAGCCGGAGAATATTTCATTGTATAGCAACACAGGTATGGAGTGCTTGCTACCTACAATATGTTCTGTGAAAAAGGATGTTCTGCAAGTACTATATAAATAGAATGCTGCTGTTATGAGGCAATGAGTCAGAACTAACCCATAGCTAATCCTCCAGCAAGTTTTCAAAGGCTAAATAGCACAAGAGGAGACTGCTGATCTTTCTCCCACAGAGCAGCTAGTGATTTTGAACCACTTGCGTTTGGGTTGGCAGCCAACTCCATACCATTAGAGTACATACATAGTATATGTATGTTTGTATATATGTTGGAGACACACAAAATAAATACCAATGCTAGCAACTTAGGTTGATAGAGACCTTTGAGCAGCGCCAGGAAACTTGGTTGGAATTGGAAGGCCTGGAAGATGTAATGTAGTTTCTGCCCCGGATTCAGCATCTGCCCCCAGGCACCAACCTGTGGATCAGCTGTGGAGGGACCAGGCCAGTGCCAGCTTCAGAGACTGCAAAATCCACAATGGCAACTGAGTCTTTGCTATAACTCAATATGTCCCAATTCCTAGAATCTCTCCAAACAAGCTTTTCCTCCTTGCTCAAAAGACACATATTGAGGTCAGATACCAGCCAAATGCACATTATGTGGGTCACCATGCTTTCCTTACCTATTAATGTTTATGGACATTTGGGCTGTTTTGAAGTATGCGAAGTGCTACAAGGAATATGGGTGTACAGGTTTCTGTCTAGGTCTTGTCTTTACTTTCTCTAGGTATATATCTAGGGATTGCTGGGTCATTAAACTAATTCTATGCTCAATTTTCAGAGGAATGTCCAAAAACTGTTTTCCACATGAAAATGTACCATTTAACATTCCTACCAACCAAATGAGGGTTCCAGCTTCTCTACACACTAACAAATGTATTTTCTGTTTTCCATTTTTAAAGAAAAACATTAGTGCCATTCTAATAGGAATGAGGTGAAACTGGACAATAATGAACCAAAGAAAAACAGACACCTTTTAACTGTGTTGGAGAATAAAAAAAATGTACCATGGACTGTAAAAACAACAAACAAATCTATCTTAGGGGTTTTTTTTCCCCTTGTTTTTTTCTTCTTCTTTTTTTTACCTTTCTCTCTCTCAATGTTGGATGGGTGAGCCTGAGCCTACAAGGAGCAAGCTGGCCCTAGAGTTTTCTTTTTATTTGCCTCCAATTCTTACGTGACCAAGGATAGAAAATCAAAGACACACCTTTGAGGGAGAAGACAAACCTATCTTGTAAGAAGTAGAGCCAGAGTGCTCCTTAAAAGCAAACATCGTGAGACTTTTTCTCACATACTTTGGGCATGCAGTTAAGAGAGGGACCACACTTTGGAAAAGGCCAACATGCTTGAAAAGGATGGACTGAGACACTGACTCTAACAGTGGATATAAACACACCAAAGACTGTGAGGAGAAGGAAGGACTGAGCAGGGTCCCAACCTGTTGTATGAGTTGAAGTCAATTCAGATAGCACCTAACATCAACAATAATTGGCTAATGATCAGCATTTCACATCCTCATTGGTAATATGAGTGTCTTCTTTGATGAACTAACTATTCAAGTCCTTTACCCATTTATAAAATAGTTTTTTCATTTTTGGTGAAAATACAGACAGCAAAACTTACAGCCAAGCAACAGCTTCTAGACTTAATGATCAATGACTTTGGTTACACTCTTGACATTGTGTTTACATTTTCATTATTTCTGTACTAATTGTTTCACCCTCACTGACTTCTTTGCCCTCCACTATTTTCTGTCTATGCTTTAAAGTACCTGCTGTCCATTTGATAATTTTTCCAGAAGAGTACAATATTCAAAGGCAACACTTTTTACTTTTTGATTTAGAATGTTGTTTAGTTTAAAGATAACTTCAAAGGGTAATATTGAATTAAAAAAAAGAGTAGAATAACTCAGGGAAAGAGTGTTATGTATTCCTCAAGCCTTAGTAGGTTGGGTTTTTTTTCCCTGTCAAGATCCACCTCTGTGCCACGACAGGCCTTTGATACATGTAGCAGTAAAGCACCATCTAGTCACAAAGTAGAAAAGGTTCAAGGAGACAATTATTCTTGGAGCTTGCCTATCTCTGACTCTTTTGGGTTTTCTTTTTATCTCTTTCTTTCTAGATAAGCAGAGACTAATAGCTGTCTTCTAGTTGCTTATAAGCTTTTAAGACCTCAGACACTACTAATCATACTGAGGCAGAAGACAAATGTCAATAATTATATTATGCCAACTGGCTATACAGTCCAACAAGACCATGAGCCTCAATCTTCCAATCAAAAGAACAAATTCCATGAAATGACTGAAAAAGTCCTTTGACACACCAACATATTCAGTAAATATGAGATCCCATCTACTTTACCTTTTGTTGCTGGAACATTTGCTATGCTATTTGATAACTACTATTAAATAGTAGGTTCCAGAGTCTTGCTCCTACATTTTCTTTGTGCACTCCTTCAAGCAATCATTATCTTCTTTGTGTAGCTTAGAAGCCACTATCCACCATTCAACTCTCCCTTAAAACTACCTGTAGTTCCCTTGGTCTACTCCCCTTCTGCTGAATTCACACAGTAAAATTCCAATTTAAGCAAAGCCCAACTGTTCATTTACTTTGTGCCTGCTCCCAAGCAGCCTGAGTATGCTGGAGAAAGATATACAATTATGCTATCTATCTATGCTCCTTTCAAAATTATGATGAGTTATTTAAAATAACCAAGCTATATATTAATCTATTTCCTGGATGAATTAACTTTCCCATCTCTAATATCCTTTGGCTCACCCACTCTCAGTAGCTTCTCCACAGTGGATGATTTTGCTATCAGCTTAAAAAGGGGGGGGGGAAATCCAAACCAGATGACGACTCATCTTTCTTAAACAATTCCACTAATCCTTCTATAACTGTAACCATACACTGTCTTTAGTACTCAAAACCACTATAAAGAATTCCTGGTTTTGAGGACATTTAGGTTCTAAGGTCAATCTTCAATTCTAGGTACAGGGGTCAGTTTTTTCTCTCCTACAACGGAACACATGACTTAAAGTAAACCTCTTAAAAAAAAGAAAATCTTACATTGCTGCTTTTCAACTATACCTTACTTCTTAGTTTCCTATTATTTGCCTTTCCTAAGTCAAAGTCCTTAGAAGAATATAGTTTTTGTTGTTTACTACTCATTCTCTTACCAACTCACAAAGGTGGGTCTTCCTCTTTACCATTAAACTAGAAAAGCTCTTATCAAGATCAACAATAGTATCAGAAAAGCTGTTAAAAAGTAGCAAAGTCTTATAGGTTACAATTCAGATTTTCCATCTTTGGCTTCAGGGTTTGTACAGAGGGTTGCTGTGAGTCGCAAACAACTCGACGGCACATAACAATAACAACAACAGCTTCAGGGTAATAAGAATCTATCTGTGAACTGCGTTTTTAACAGATTTCTTTTTTCCTTTGTGGGGTACAGTAAAGGAGAGGATAAGTAAAAATATAGATTCTGTAAGACTAGTTTAGGAGAAAAATGCAGATCAAGAAGGGGAGATGATAGCTTAGACTATAAAGACAAAAAAGATGAGAGTTTAAAAAGAAGAAACTGAAATAGCGTAACCTGGGAGACTGAGTAAGACAAGTGGGTGAAAGAAAACCAACAAACACTCCCTTAATCATGGCATGTATATCCATCCGGAAAAGGTAGAGTGAGGGATGGAAGGAGAAAATGAGCTCTGTTTTAGCTTAAAAATGTTTAACAACAAAATGGAAACACTACTAATTACCTCATGGACTCCCAAAAGAATAAAATATCTTGGAGAAAATGCAGTCAGAGTGCTCCTTGGAGGCAAAGATGATGAAGTTTCATCTCTATTCTCATGATCTGGGCATACTGCTAGGAGAGACTATTACTTGGAAAAGTGGAGGGTCAGTGGAAGAGAGGAGGACCCTCAACCAGGAGGGCTGAAACAGTGACTGTACTAAGTCTCAAATGTGTCAGAAATGATCAGACTTGAGGGTAAAGAGAGACAAGAAAAAGAATTACTCATAGGAGATAAAGAGACAAGACACAAGAAAAAAGAATATTAAGAAGTTTAAAGATCATGAAAAGCAATGATAAAACCCCTCTATTATCTGTTTTATGACTTTACCAGGGACTCTGCTTTTATCTTCAGTTGAATCCGAGTAAATATAGTCTACACATATAAGCATTTTTGCTCTACCCTGATGATTAGAAATGACGCCTAAATAAAGTTTTAAATCATTATGTTAATCATGCTCCTAATAACAGTAAGATATGATTTTAAAAATGAACAAGAAGTAAAAGCTATTCAGCATGTAAAGAACTCCACATTATAAATTTACTTACAACTCTGTCTGAAACTCATAAACTTTAAGATTATATCACTTTTTTGGTTTTTGAAGGTAAAATATAAAGATAAGACATATTAGAAAGTTATATTCTAAGAATGAAACAGACCTTCCACCTTGGAAAGGAAATGTGAAGGAGGCCCAAGTTGTATAACTTCTTGTTGTTATGTGCCATCAAATTGCTTGTGACCCATAGTGACCCTATGTACAAGAGCCCTAAATCCTGCTCTATCCTGTGCCAACCTCACTGTCTCTGACACACCCACTCCCACTGCCCTAATTACTGATTCAGTTCATCTCATTGAGGGTCTTTCTCTCCTGTGCTGTCCCTCCACTCTCCCAAATATGATGTCCCTCTCCAAGGACTGGTCCTTTCTTGCAACATGCACCAAAGTATGTCAGACAAAGCTTCAGAATCCTTGACTCCAAGAAGCAGCTCAGGTTTACCCTCTCCAGGACTAAATTGTTTGTTCTCCTAGCAGTCCATGGTATATTCAACACTCTTCTGCAGCACCACAGCTCAAAGTCATCAATTCTCCTCTCATCCTTAGTCACTGTCCATCTCTCTAATACAAAGCACACAACTGCGAAGACTATAGCCCGGGTCAGGCACACTTTAGTCTCTAGCCTGACATCATTGCTCTTCAGTACAATGGAGAAGTCCCTGACAGCTGACCTACTCAATGCAATTCATCTCTTGATTTCCTGGCTGCTGGTACCAAGAATGTTGACTGTTGAGCTAAGCAAACTAAAACTATTAACAATCTCAATCTCTTCACCATCCATATTAATGCTGCTAATTGGCCCAGCGGTGAGAATCTGCAGTCCTTGACCTTCTGCAGCAAGTACTTTAGGTCCTCCTCAGTTTCAGTGTAACTTCTTAAAGACCCCCAATTTAAACCTACTATGAATATGAATTTTCATAACTTACTTTTCAAGTTCTTCCTGAGAATGGGCAAATGTACAATTTGTTCCTCGTGGGCATCCCCCTTGCTGTCGTAGATCTCGGCACATGCTAGTCTTGTATTTACTGTTTGGCTGAGGCTATAAAAATAGAATACGTTAGATGTATGAAAGCTACAGATGCTAGCTATTAGTCACTACTGAAGCTTCAAGACGATACAATTAAGCCTTTATATATTCACAGTAGAAATGGAATTCTCAGACTGAAGCCAATCCAGAATTGGCTTTTACACATTTGTTCTGAAGATTATCTGAAACTAAGTGAAATGTATGTCTACATTGTCAGGCACCTGACAATATTAAAAAGAATTATTACTGATGAGAAATCTATTAATGTCTTAAAATTCTAGTAGCAAAAAGCCTTATTTTTGAAGAATAAAAACAAAAAGCCATAAGCTTTGTTCACTTCACTTTTCCAGGAAAAGTATAAAATTCTCCCCTGATGGTAAAAAATTAAAAATAAACATTAAGAACTGAACTGAACACTGTTTTAGCTCACACAATGATACACAATTTAAAAAGTCTCTCATAATTGCTGTAATTTATGTTAAAACTGAAGATATTATCTTTGTGACCCTAACAAGAACATATCTTCTACAGTAAATATTTGAATATTATATGTTCTAATAGAATGAGGACAGAAGAATGGAAGAGTACAATCCATTTCTACAGGATGACCTTAGATGTCTTTTTATTCTATTTATAATTCATTTTTGGAACTGCAATTATTATGCATAGTTGTGAGAATTAGAATACATGTCAAGTACGGAATATAGTGGTGGACTCAGAGTAAATAAAATAGATATTATTTGTAATAGATGACAATTTTTAAGAACTCTTTCTAAAGTTCATTGAAAATAACCTTAAAATCCATCAAATTTCACCCATTTACAAACTAATTTGGGTGATGGAAATGAGGAGGTGGGGTGAGAAGGTCCTGGATTATCTATATTAGAAAAAATTACACTAAATGGTCAAAAATATTTGTAGTACACTCAGCTTAACATCTAACATGCCCTTCACATTGTTGCTAGGCTATGAAATACTTTTTAGAGACTCTAAGTTTTGAATTTTCCACAAAATAAGAACTTGTGAGGGCTGGTTAACCAAATGAATACTGCTTAACTCTACACTTAAAAATGGTTCAAATGTGGGGAGCTCTGGTGGTTCTAGTGTCAAAAAGCTGCACTGCAATCCCAGAGGTACTCAGTTCAAATCCACCAAATGCTCTGCTGGAGAAGAAGGGGCGATCTCCTCCGGTACCAGTCAGATCTGATTTGATGGCGCGCACGCGCGCGCACACACACACACACACACACAAATATACATAAAAAAGAAAAAATGGTTCAAATGAAAAATGTTTTGCTACATAAGTTTTGCTATAAAATTTGAGTATTCACACAAAGATAACAGCAATCAGCAGTGTCATAAATATACTTACTTGAGGTGTTTCATGGCCTTTTCTACTGTAATTCTGTATGAAATCTACAAGCCCATGGACCACAGTTTTAACAGCTACCATTGCATTTTCTAGTTGCTCCCAGGAAGGGGAAACAGCATCTAAAACAATCCACCAAGGAGATGAGGTTAGAAGAACTTGTTGCCATTAATTCTTGTGTTATTAAACTCAAAGGTCAAAAACTTATCAAAAACTAGGCATTTCCCCACATACCTGGGTTAGGATCTATGTTTGCAAGAAGCTCTAAATGAGGTCTCAGTCTATTTAAGTTAGCCGGGTCACCTGTGCGTTGTAAAACAATTGTCAATTCTTGTACACTTTTTGCAAATGACTCTGGAGACTGGAGCTAAAAAACCAGAAATTAAAATGGCTTTTACTCTGGTTCATATGACACGCCTATGTTAAAATTCTTTTATTTAGTCAATATTAAAAAGGTTTTCAAGTATCTTCAGATTTCATAGTAGGCATATCAATGATGAATTAATTTTCACCTCAAAATCTGCCCTATGAAATTCATCATTAGATACTTCACCCACATTCACTCTTTTAGAAGTTTAGTTATAGACTGTATTTTCTCTCCTGGATTAGAATTTAGATAAATCTCAGGCTTTGTAAACCTGGTGCTTTTATTCTAGTACCTTGTACTCTCTTCTGAGTTTATTTTAAAAGTGAAAATAACAATAATTTCAAAGGTGAGGTACTTTATAAGTCTAATATATTGGATTCTTGATTCAAGTGCTCTTTAACATAATAGCAATGGTAGAAAACCATGATCTCTAATATTACAAACCTTATCAATGATAGACTGCATGTGTGATTTATGTGCTAAGTCACCATAAAGAAGTGAAGACCACTGCTCAGGTGAAATACGAAGTCCAGCTTCCATAGCAATATGAACAATCTGGGCATCATGTTCTCTGCGTAATGCCTCATAACTTCTAAATTCTTCCTTTAGTTGCATCAGGGAAGAGTCTTCATCTCTTTTGGTGACCTAAAACATATAAAAGAGAAAGGGGGAAAAAATCACAACGAAATTGTTTGGAACAATGTTATTTCTTAATATAACCAATTTAGAGTCCTTATTTTTAAAAATTTTTTTATTTTACTTATTTTTATTTATTTATTTATCTCCAATCCCCCCTTCCCCTTGTGTACTGATGAATCAGGTCCAACTGGCACAGGAGAAGATTTTTCCTCCTCCAGCAGAGGATCTCATGTATTTGAACTGCGTGCCTTTGCTATTGCAGCACAGCTTCTTGCCACTAGTCCACAAGAGCTCCCTAGAGTCCTTACTTTCAATGAGCATGACAGATGGTAAAGAAAAAGACACATGGGAACAGAAAATTAGTGTAAGTGGTATTATAAGGCTATATCAAAACAGAGAGAAAACAATTAAAACTGATCAACCAAGAGAGGGATATCAAAGAAAGTTTCAATAAAATGAAGACTATACAAACTGAGTCTCAAGGAATAAGAAATCCCAGGCAAAGAAAGTACATCTTAAATTATTTGCAAGTGTTGAAACAGAAATAAGAGCAGTGCAGAGACTGCTAAAGGCTAAAATGTAGGCTGGAGAGGAATCACAAAAAACTCTGTATAGAAAGTAATATGGGTATTATCCTGAAAGGAATGAAAAATCTCAGATAAATTTTAAGTAAGAATTAGATTTTTTTTTTAAAGGAAAAAAGGCACCCCACTTTGGCAGGCAATGAGAAGGCCGAAAGATAAGAAAGAATGTCAACAAACTGTCAGGGTTATACTAGCAATACCATATAATTAAAAATTTTCTGATATTACAGAAATTATTGGGGCATTTTTAGAGCTTCAATCCATACGTACTTGACTGAAATGATAAATAGAAATTCATGTCCTAATGAGGTTGTCTAATTATCCAAATACAAAAGCATCATAAATAATACACTCTTATTTCAGAATCATTCATAACAATGATGGCAGCCATAGCAAAATTTGATTTGAAACTTTTAGGACAAGTCTTAGTTCTAAAACTCAAATTAGACTAATTGTTCAACTGAGATTACCACTTGACATCACTGGCTGCTTCTACTGCTGCTGATGGCATGATAACAGCACTAATATGTCCCCAACAACATGTATACAGAAAAATTAAGTTACTTTCTGGGAGTATCCTTCTTTATCTAAAAGTATCACTTTACAATACATGTAACATCTTCTTTTTCCCCTCACTCTCCCTCACTGATGTGGAGGCAGAACTGACTCAGAGTTGACCGTCCATGGAGTTTCTGAGGCTGTAAATTACACAAATTGCTCATCTTTCCCATGAAGAATGGCTAGTGGATTTAAACTGCCAGAAAGGTGTGTGGGTCCTTAGGTTACCCATGCAGCTCTCTATGGAGTAGGCCACCAGAGGGCCCTTCATTCTCTTTTATAATCTATATATAGTTCAGTTCTATATAGTTACATATAGTTATATATCTACATAGTTCACAGTTCTATATATAGTTCAGACACTCAAAATTCTAATCAACACAATATGAGGTATCATTTCAGTTAAGAAAGTATAAAGTCTGATCAAGTAAGAAGTCAAAATAATTTATATTCCTTCTTGACGTAAACTTGAAGAAACAAAAGGCAGAAATAACAACCTAAAGAGCAGAAAAAACAAATCCATTCAGATGGTAGCATTTCATCTAAGTACCATCTAGAGTATAAAGTAATCTTTTGGTAACATAAGCATTTATCTATATAAGGAATAAAGATAGACACAGGTGGCTAATGGAGCCTCAACTTAGTAATAAAGATCTAATAATATACATCTGAACAATTTGTGAAGCTTTGAAAACCATGATCTTAGATCTGTTGAATCAAAATCCTTAAGTTAGAAGATTATTTAATCTAAATGTCTCTATGAATGCCTTAGTCTTATTTTAGATAATACCAAATGAGAAGTCTTGGGGACTTATAGATAAGGAATTTTTAAGTTGCCACACACTTTAAATTGACGACCGTGCTGAGAAACACATTTTTTTTTTCGCTATAGCTATCATTTGCGACGTGTTAAAGCTACTTAAGTTGATAATAACCACAGCTAAGAATCACTGCACAAAACGTTGTTGTTAAGTGCCGTTGAGTCACAGGCGACTCATAGCGACCCTATGAAGGAGAGTCCTCGACACTTGGGTGCCTTTCATCCTCTCTCCAGGTTCATAGGGTTTCCAAAGGCAAGCTATTACGGAAGCGGATGCCTCTCTTCCTTCCAAGCTTGTTTTAAGGGAGCTCCACCCCACTCTCTGTCCACACTGGGTAGCCAATCATTAACACATTTGACACATCAGTGTCACAGTGTTCTGGCATAAAACATTAGAAAAGTTAAATAATGGCTTACTAAAAAACTACTTGAATGCTAGCTTTATTTTTTTTTTTTTTGCTAGCTTTATTTTTAATTTTTGTTTTGTAAAAACATAAATCCTTTTCAGATTTCTTTTGGCTAGCAGTTAGTAAAAATAAGCAATAATTTAGATCTTTTATAAAAGCAAAGTGGAGTAATGCAAACTTTCAAAAAGTAGAGGGTACCTGTATTAGCTAAGTGAGGTTTTTGGGTCACAATAACCATTTGTCCTTCTACATAGTGTGCTTTAACATTTTAAACTAGCAGCCGTGAGGATGAGATGAGATCATAAAATTGTCATTAATTTGTAAACTGATAGGATAGTACAGGGTTCATATCTGTTGTTCATAAGGCTGCTATGGGTTGCACTTGACTTGATAGCACCTAACAACAAGTGTTATTGAAATGCCAAGTTTGTTTGGTTTTTTTTATTACTTTTGTGGGTACCGTCAAATTGGATCTGACTGGTACAGGAGGAGATTGTCCCTCCTTCTCCAGCAGAGCATCTGATGGATTTGACCTGAATACCTCTGGGATTGAGTGCAGCTTCCTACCACTAGGCCACCAGAACTCCCTTTGAAATGCCAAGTTTTAGGATGACTTTGACTTGTGTTGAACATCTCATGGACAGCTAAAAGAACAGATCTATCAGAGTAAGTGCAACCAGGATGTTTCTTAGAGTCAAAGACAGTCAAACTTGGTCTCATATACCTTGGATATGTTATCAAGAAGTCCTTGGGAAAACACATCATGCCGAGAAAGGTGAAGGGCCAGTGAAAGAGGATTACTCTCAACAAGATGTAACAATGGGGTCAAGTACATCAGAGGTCAGGACAGGACAAGGTTCAAATCTGTTGTTTATAGGGTTCTATGAGGGAGCTATGGTAGCCTAGTGCGTAACAGTTGTGGCACTCAGTTTGGATGCACCAGCTGCTCTGAGAAAGCTCGGCAATTTCCTCCTGTGTGATTTACTGCCTCTGAAAACACACTAAAGGTTGGTTGTGAATTGACTGCAACTCCACAATACATAATAACAGAAGATACAGTTGACTGGATGGCACCTAATAACAAAACAACAGCCAAGTATGAATATATGACAATTATAAACTGCAAATCAGTATACCTACTGAGCCCAGGGGAAACTCCCACAAGTCAGTAATCCACAGTGTGGGACTGGTATTTTAAGTGGATCTGACTAGTATATATGAGTACTGTTGTTGTGTGCCATAGAGTCAGAACTGACCCATAGTTGACCCTCCAGTGGGTTTTCAGAGGCACTAAATCGCATGGGAGAAGACTGCCCATCCTTCTCCCATGAAGCAGCTGGTGGCCTTGAATCTCATGCCTTCAGGATTGCAGCGCAGCTTCTTGCCACTAGGCCACCAGATTACTTGGACAAAAACTTAAGAAACCAGAGATTGAACTGTTGCCCTAAGGACAAGTAGTCAAGCATCTGACGGATTATTCCCAGCCTCATCAACTAAGTTATAGGAGTTCACCTGATTATATTTCTACCATCAATTACCTATTATCTCAAACTGATCAATCTGCCAAGAAAATCTTTAGATTATCTTCATTGTTGGGGTTTTAAACCAGCAAAATTAGTTAAGTTTTGGATTTAAATTTAGATGTTTTACTTTCATAGAAGTCAATGGATCTTTCTATTTCCAGGTCCTTGGGTCTTTCATAAGCCCCAAGTAAGAACCTATGAAGTAACCTCAAGGATTCAGTCTGCTTTCCATTTCTCTTAGCACCTGTTAGCAGACAATGGAAACTACATTTCCCAATAGTCTAGAGATCTTTGCTGTCTTCTTGTGGGGAGAAGTAAGTATAAAGTGGAGCAAGCGTCTCAAATTTCACTTCCTTATTGTATATAAGAAAAAACAGGTCATTTTCAGTCTTAGAGATTTAATTCTAATTATTACAGGACAGATTATAAAGAATGGCTTTAACAAACAGAAATGTACTCTTTTGTTTTAAATTTTATTATTTTTGTGTGTGTGTACCGTCAAATCAGATCTGACTGGTACAGGAGGAGATTGTCCCTCCTTCCCCGGCAGAGCGTCTGGTGGATTCGAACCGTGTGCCTCTGGGATTGTAGTTGCAGCTCCTTGCCACTAGGCCACCAGAAATGTACTCTTACAGTTTAGTACGTTAGAAGTTCAAATGCAGAGCGCTACTTCAAGGGAAAGGCTTTTTGTGTCTTCCAATTGAGGAGTTTCTCAATACAGGAACCTGGGTCCAAAGGACATATTATGCTCTCAGCTCTCCTTTCTAATTTTAATAAAAATCCCCCCCCACTTTTACTTGATTTTCTTTTCTTGCATATCGTGTGAGATAAAAAGTATTACAGGTCAGATAAGAAAGCTCCCTCACATCAATCATGTCTGTAATAAAATTAGGGTATTGCATTCCACTCTTAACCCTTTTATAAGTCAGTAGGTATCAGGTCACAGATGAAAGTTTCATAACTTTCACATTTTATATACACATTTATGGAGAAATAATGCAATACATGACATTATTTTTTAGTATAATTCTGATTCTCCTAAATGGGTAACTGTAAATAAATTAGGTTTCTACAGCTAATTTTTATTATTCCAAGACTCTATCTCACTCATCTACTTCCTTACATTCTTCTATTACTAACACTTCCATGTATGTGCTTTTATTTCCCATAAACAGTTTCAAAAAAATGTTGTCAATGCAAATGAGGATAAAATCTCCTCTCAACTCTAGCAAGCATTCTGTATTTTGGAAGTCTCTGGATTGTTTAATACCTGTCCTGGTTTGCCTCTTCTATCTTACATACTGTCATGTTGTCTTTAGAAAATAGCGCTACTTACCTTAAAACAAGAAGCTCGATACAGTAGTTGCACAACATGACCAATGCTTGTTTTTGATGCCTGAGGAAATCTTGGTTCAAGTCTTTGCACAACAAAAAGGACCAGAACTTTTCTTGAGAGCGCAGAACCATCTTCTAATGCCAACAA
This sequence comes from Elephantulus edwardii, assembly GCF_000299155.1. Lineage (NCBI taxonomy): Eukaryota > Metazoa > Chordata > Mammalia > Macroscelidea > Macroscelididae > Elephantulus > Elephantulus edwardii. The sequence continues at coordinate 11,332,247 of NW_006399866.1, read as the reverse complement.
CACCAGTTTCAAAGCTTCTTCTTGCATAGCTAGAAATATTAAAGCATGTAAGTTCAATTAATGATAAATGAACAATCCCATAGCTGTCTATCATAGCCATCTTTAGGTATCAGTTTATGATGTCCCATTATCCAAAGTCTATTTTTTTGGCAAAGAGAGAGGATAACACACAAAAACAAATACAATTTACTTAAAGAAAACATTTCTAAATCACCAATTAGAAAACAAGGCAACAAAATGTAGAATATCTTCTATAGGCATTAATAATAAATTAGGTAAAAAATGGTAGTGAGCTATTCACACAATTATAAAAATACAAAGAAAACATAGTAGTGCTAATATTTAAAAATGGTATTTTTATATTTTGCCTGTCAAAACTAGTCTGCACATTACTTTAAAATGTTATTAGCCTTCAGGGGAGGGGTGGGCAGGGAGAAAAGTGCAACAATGAATGAATGGAAATCCAAAGTTTCTGTAAATTTTCATTAATAATAATGATAAAAAACAAACTTAAAAAATGTTATTAGCCTCTAGATGGAATTCCTAGAGAAGTTATTATGTTCTCTTACATTGTTCTCTGCTCAGATGTATAAAATAATCTGAATCTAATCCTAAATGAATATCAGTAAAACTCAAACTAATAAGAATATTCTATAAAATAAATGGCATGTATTATTCAAGCCTCTTAATGTCTTGAGAGACATGAAAAGGCTAAAGAATGGCTACAGGTAAAAGATGACTAAAGAAATATGACAAATATATACCACAGATGATCTTTAACTAGAATAAAATAATGATATAGAAAACATTTTTGGGGATCATAGACAAAATTAAAACAGGACTGTAGATTAAATAATTGTGTCAGTGTTAAGTTTTCCAAACTTGGTATTGTCTTCTTGTTGCATAAAATATGTGCATCCTTGTTCAAAGAAAATAAACACCTCAAGATATAATAAGAATGAAAGCAGCATAAAGTATGCAAGCTACCAGTTCAAAAAAAAGAGAAATAATGTAACAAATATGAAAAACTTAGAGCAAGCAGTCAATGTACATAAATTACATACAGGAATTCTTTGTACTACTTAAAACTTTCTTGTAGATTTGAAATAATTCCAAATAAAAATACAACACACTGATTTTCAATTAAAACAACAAAACATTAGGTCTGAAGAATCTACATCAAAATCTTTATTCCAAGTGAAGCTACTGAAGCCCAGAGAATTTAAGTGATTCAGTCAAGGTAACATAACAAGGTGGCAGCAAAATGTAGTGGCAAGAAGCTGCACTGCAATCCCAGAGGTGTGTGGTTCAAATCCATCAGATGCTCTGTTGGGGAAAGAGAGGCAATCTCCTCCTGTACCAGTCAGATCAGATTTGATGGTACACACAAAAAATAAAAATTTTTTTAAATGAACCATTTAAAAACACACAATTCAGTGGCATTTACTACACTCACTGGGTTTTACTGCCATCAGTTCACTAGTTCCAACGCATTTTCAGGATCCACAAATGATACTCCAAACCCCTCCCCAAAGTCTCTAGCAATCACCAGCCTGCTGTCTCTATGAACTGATATACTTTCTGAATGCTCCACATACACAGAATCATTCAATACATGACTTAGAATTTGTGTCTTTTTATGGCTGAATAAAACTGCACTGTACGGATGTACATATTTTGTTCATTCATCCGTAATGCATTTAGATTGCATCTTTTAGCTAAATGAGTGGTGCTGTTGGGACTATTGATTTTACAAATATCTGCTTGAATACTGTTCTTTATTCTTTAAAAATTCTTTAAACTGAAAGTAAAACTGCTGAATATTTGCTTAACTTTTTGAGGAAGCACCAAATTGTTTTCAAGGTTGCTGTACCATGTTACATTCCCACCAGTGATGAGTGAGTTTTCTATTTTCCATACTTGTTAATATTTTTAAAGTATATCTATTTAACCTTTTTTTATCCTTCACTTTTTAAAACAATTGTGATTTTAATAGAAGCTTACAGAAAAGGTGGATTTTCATTCATTCATTCATTATTGCATATTATCCTCCTTTGCACCTAGTTCACGTAAAAAAAATTCATTCATTGTTGCATAATTTCCTCCCTCTCCCCTTAATATTTAAATGGCATCTCAATATGGTTTAAATATGAATGTCCCTAAAAATGATGAAAATCTTTTTGTTTACTAGATAATTTTCTGTGTCTTCTTTAGAGAAATATCTGTTGAAGTCCTTAGTTTTTAACTGAGCTGTTTTTTCTGAGTTGTAAAACCAAAAATAAGCTTCTTAGGTTAAATGAAAGGAGTCCTCGTGGCGTACTGAGAAGGAATTGTGCCGCCAACAGTTTGCTTCTACCAACTGCTCCATAGAAAGGAAGCTAATCTACTCCCATGAGATTTCTGCCTTTGATAAACTGCCTGAAGGATCAGTTATGAGTTGGTTGGTACTCAACAACAAAAAGTTAGGTAATCAGACATGAGAAAACATCTAAAGGCAGTATTTTAAAACTGAACTTCCTATTATGGAAAACTTTAAACATAAAAAAAAAGGTAGGGTAACATGCAAAACTCATGCCAATTAGATCTTCTTGCTACTAGGCCACCAGAGCTCCATGCCAATTAGATCTTATCTACTCCTTACCTGCTCATGAAGTTGGTCTCAGTAATAGTACTTTGAAGTAATTCCCAGATTATAATTTGATCTCTGAATATGTCATTACATTTCTAATAAATAAGAATTTTAACTATTTCTTAAAAATACATTCTCTCTACAAAACAGCCCAGAAGATAAATTCAAAACTGGAAAGGAAAATCTCAGAGAAAATTAAGTCCAGGGGCTTTCTTCTGCTAATCTTTTGCAATCTTAGCTGTTGCAGAGCTGACCTCCCAGTGGGTTTTCAGAGATGGTAACTCACACAGGAAGAGACTGTCCATCTATTTTCCCCGCAGAGCAGCTGGTGGATCTAAACCATGTGCCTCTTGGTTAGCACTCTTCTTAGCACTAAGCCATGGCAATGTTGTTCTTTCTTTATGCCACCACATGTGCCTACCAATTGTTTTATGCAGTATCACTTATTGTGAAGGAATATAAAGGTGACAAAATTTTAAACACAATAAAGGGAAGAACTGACACACAAAAAAAGTACATTATCTCCAACAGAAATAGTTTGTTGCTTGTGTATCACAGAACTGGAACTGACCCGTAGCTGACCCTCCAGTGGGTTTTCAGAGGCAGTTAATCACAAAGGAAAGGACTGCCCATCCTTCTTTCGCGGAGCAGCTGGTGGTCTCAAACCACATACCTTCATAATTGTAGTGGAGCTTCTTGCCACTAGGCCACCAGGGCTCCCTATTAAAAGTAGTAGTAATTCCTTAATATTAGCTAACACCTAGTCCTTGTTTAGATCCCCTCACTGTCTCGAAAATTATCTTCTTCAGTTAATGTGAGTATTCAAATAGTCTAAGCACAATGCTTTTGAATATTTTTAGATTTTTTTCAAGGAAAAAAAAAAATCTATTTTCTTCACCAGCCTCCATTCTACTTCTTAAAATACATTCATTTGTTAAAGAAATAATTTTTCTTAAGATTTTCCCATAATCTGTGCTTGGTTAATTTTGTGCTTTTTGTATTAGTAACATATTCCTCCACCCCCTTTATTTCCTGTAAATTAGAGCAACTTTCAGAACCACTTTTGTTTCTTGCTGAACGTATCCTATCAGGTCTTCCTTTCTTGCATTGTCCCTCCACCTTTCCAAGCATGATGTCCCTCTCCAAGGACTGGTCCCTTCATGCAACATGTCCAGAGTGTATCAGATGGAGCATCAGAATCCTTGCCTCCAAGGAACAGCCTGGTTTAACTCCTCTCCAGGACAAACCTGTTCATTTTCTTAGCAGTCTATTGTACATTCAATACTCTTCTCCAGAATCACAGCTGAAAGGTATCAATTCCCCTTCTATCCTCCCTAGTCACTATCCAGCTTTCTGACGCATGCCAGTGCAAAAACCATGGCCTGGGTCAGGAGCACCTTAGTCTCCAGATTGACAAGAGAGAAAGACTCTTGATGAGAAGAACTTAATAAGTGACTGAAATAATTGGAGGTAGGTGTGTCAGAGACAATAAGATTGGCTCAGGATAGAGCAGGGTTCAGAGCTATTGTACATCGGGTTGCTATGAGTCATGAATCGACAGCACATAACAACATCATCATCTTATCAGGAGACTCATAAAGTCCAGTTGTCTCACTTTTATTATGCTATGATATCCATTCATTATCAATTTCTCCATCAATTTTCAACTAATAGTGTTAATGGCTACTAATCATTCTTTTTTAAAAAAATTTTAATAATTTTAATGAACATTTACAGAGATTTTTGGATTTCCATTCATTCATTGTTGCACTTTTCTCCCTGCCCAGCCATACCCCCTGCCCCCCAGCCCCGACCCCAGTTCACTCCTCTCTTTGAAAAGTAAAAGAAAAATTCTTTCTTTGATATACAATCCCCACACACCCCCCTCCCACCGCTCTAAGTATACTCCACTATGCAACCTTAATTGAGGACTCTTGTGATAACCATAATACCCTATCATACATCGCTTTAAAATTACTCATTCCCTCATCTGTTTCAATGCAGTATATGCAATTTATCCAGTTTTTCTCAGTCTTACCCCAACCCTGATATCAGTCCCATTTTACAGAGGTGGCACCATGCAGTATTTGTCATTCTGCAACTGAGATATTTCACTCAGCATAATGTCCTCCAGGTTCACCCATTTTGAATAATATTGCATGAGTTCCTTGTTTTTCAATGCAGCGTAGTATTTCATTGTGTGAATATACTATAGCGTCTCTATCCATTTGTTTGTTGATGGGCACCTGGGTTGTTTCCAACACCTTGCTATTGTGAACAGAGCTGTGATAAACATGTGTGTGCATATATCTGCTTGAATGTCAGTTATGGTCTCTTTGGGGTATATTCCCAGTAGTGGAATTGCTGGGTCAAATGGTATCTCTATTTGCAAATTTTTGAGAAAGCGTCATACCGCCTTCCACAGTGGTTGCACCATTTCACATTCCCACCAACAGTGAATGAGGGTTCCAGTTTCTCCACAACCTTGCCAGCATTTGTCGCGTGCTGTTCTGTTCAATTTTGATATTCCGACTGGAGTGAGATGATATCTCATAGTTGTTTTGATTTGCAACTCTCTTAGAGCTAGGGATTTTGAACATTTCTTCATGTGCTTGTTGGCCATCTGAATGTCTTCTTTGGTGAAGTGTCTATTCATATCCTGTGCCCATTTTTCAGTTGAATTATTTGCCTTTATTTTGTTGTGGTGCTCAAGTATTTTATAAATTCTAGATATAAGTCCCTTATCTGACATGTCATTACCAAACACTTTTTCCCAGTCTGTGGCTTCCCTTTTCACCCTGTTGGAGAAGTTTTTGGATGTGCATAGGGATTTGATTAAATTAATCAAACATTAATCAAACATTTCTTCATGTGCTTTATCTTGTTGTGGTGCTACTAATCATTCTTGTCTAGGCTAACTAATTCATTTGGAGCTAGAAAATGAAGCTTTTCCAATTTTATCATTTGTTTTTCTACAACAAGTTCTACTGATGAAATTCTATTAAAAGATGAACCATCACTCATCACCCATCCTTCAAACAGTTTTGAGGGAGGGAGGGAGGGAGGGAGGGGAAGGAAGGAAGAATCAAGCTTCAATTGTTTCCCTCTTTTCAAGGATCAGGGTGTTGGTGCCTTACCATCACTACAAACTCATTTTCTTTATGGATACTCACACATTTACTATGTATTTCAATCTATTTTTGCTATTATTCGTGCTAATGTTCAATGTGTCCCATTTATAGTAAGTAGGAGTCCCTTCAAACTTTAATGTACATCAACGAAAACAGTATACTCAGCCTTTTAATTATACATTTTTCAGCATGATTTGAGCAAAAGTTTGCAAGTCAAATTTTTTCATCCAATCATTCCTAAACATTTTGCTCAATAACACTATTTTCAATACTCTTGATGAAATCATGCTTTTCTCACGTTTTCTCTGAAATTCTGATTTCCATGAATCATTCTATTGCTTTCTATGTTCTCTTTCTTTAGTGATGTGTGGATCATCCCTTTATTAGATACTGCCTTTCCCTCACTGGTATTTTTTTACTTTCTAGAGTTAATCCTTTTCATGCTCATTTTCTACCCTACAACATTCTAGCACAAACCAACTAGCCTAAAGCATCTTACTTCTTTTAAGTAGGAAATTATACTAAGTAAAGACTCAATCTGAGTGCTATGGCTATTCACTGCTTCTAGGTTATTTCAATGGACAGGCCTAGAAAATATGCAGTTTTTAGGAAATGAAAAATAAATTAATTCATCATCAATTCAGATTTAAGATTGAAAGTATTTTTTTTTAAATTTGTGCTGGTAATTTTATTTTCTAAATGCTGGAGATCCTAGTTCTTAATAGCATTATAATTAATTATTTGCTTTACATATATGCATAAAGAATCATTTTTCAAACTTAGTAAGAATAATACCAACAAAATGATGAAGATATATTTTTAGTACCAATGTGATTTAGGTCTGTGGTGTTTTTTTTTAAAGATCTTATATAAGTTCCTAAACAGAACTAATTTTATTCAATGGGCACTGGTGGTATAAGTGTGCTACATGTAACATGAAAAAGAACAGACATTCAAATTTACTAGCAGCTCGATAGGAGAAGGAGGGCAGTTTTCTTTCCATGAAGATTTATGTCCTTGGTCATGATGAGCTGGAATCAAGTGGCAGGAGGAGGTGTGGTTTCTGGTTATTCATTCTTATTAAAACTTGTATTAAATAAAAAAATTACTTAAGACATTTACATGGATCCAAAGTTAAAAGTACAAAACAAGGTTCATTCAGAGAGCTCTTCTGTATTTTATTAAATTTTTCTTTTTCCTGTCATTATTTCAATGGAAAATATATTAACAATACCATGCTGCCTTTCTTAAACAAAATATGCTGCGAACTCTGTTTTTATATTGAAACTTAACACTATATCTTGATATTATACCCTAGCACATAATACATTATCCTCATTCTACAAGTGCAATGTACTTCTACAGAAGCATAGTTCACTGAAAGGATAACTTATTTCCCAAACCCAATCTGGGTTGTTTCCAGATGTGTGCTGTCACAAATAGTGTTGCAGTTTGGTTTTTTCCCCCAAGGAAAATTATTTCCCCCTTTAATATTAACAACCAATAAATATAAACCTAATTTCCATATTTCACTTTTTTATTTCTTTTCCTGGTAGACAGTACACTTGAGAATTATACTGGACCAGGCACAGAAAGTAAAATTTCTACCACAGGGATATTTTTTATCTGGAATCCAATATAAATATTTCTATTCAAACATTTCCATGGCTACAGATATTTGGTTGCTTGATTTACATGCACAGAAAGAAACAGTTGTCACAACTATAAAAAGCAGTACTTAACAAGTACTTTAAAATGATTGGAACAGTTTTCCTTTACTATTACAACACTGCTTATTGGTCTGGAGACTTAAGTCGCAGTGCAGGTTGTTTTGATTTTTATCAAAGGCATCACAGCACGCAACATTTCCTTTCATTCCTGCATTTAATTGAGTCCTGTCTAGTGTTGAATTAAGGACCATTTAATCAGATTTAATTTTAGCACTGTAATTAACAAAAAAGTCTCTGTTAAAGGGTAGATTATAGACCATAGTGATTTTCAAACTTCGTTTTATAAAATAGATATCTGGAGACTAAACACTGCACATGCATGCTCGGAGTGAAAGGAACAGACGTGGAGGAGTTGGCTGGAGCACCCATCTTCCTTTCTGGTCCTCAACCCCTTCAAATAAATACAATTTTTTTTAAAAAAAAGGAAAGAAAAGAAATCCCACACTGTGATTTTAAAAAAAAAACCACAAAAACACACTCCCAAACCAACCAGTCTGTTCCACATCTCCCGGGAAGTCCATTTCCAGGAGCTTCTTGACAGTGTTCAGCCAACTGTCTTCTGGGCCAGCCTACAGTTGTGTTCCACCGTGTCCTCGTTGGCCCGCTCACTTATGTGATACACCCGGGTGTTGCAGATCATGAAGAACTTGTTTCATAATGTATTCCATCAGATGCACCTGGAGAGAAACTTCCTAGTGATAATCACAAGGTCTGAAAGTAAAGGAGATCTGGCAGGCTCTGGTGTCCATCATGTGCTTGTTCCACTTGGTAAAATAGTCTGAGATGCCTTCTAGTAAGGACAGACCTTGGTGGTGATGGTTAATTGAGTTATGATGACAGCTACTGGATCAGAGTACTTAGAAAGCTTCTTAGTACTGGATAACTCCACAACTTCTTCAAAAGTATCCACGGGTTACTAAGGCTCAGGGTCACTGAGACAATGAATAATGGGTTCAATGTGATAAAAATCTGCTTCTTTTCAAAGCAGATCAAACTCCTTAAAGTTCAGGGGTAAAATCAACTCTGAAGCTCTTCAAAAGTTGAGGACACATCGGAAAAGAAGTCCACCTCGATCAATGAAGTAATTGTCTTGAGAGTCTTGAGCTGTGGGGAAGTCTCTGCCAAACATGGCTCCAAGCAGAGAATCTGGATTATCTGTCAGTGTGGTGAGAGATGTTGTACACAAGTGTCCATCTACATTTAACGTGACTGGGTCAGTCATCATATAGCCTCAGTCTCCATTATCCATCTGCTCCAACACTGCAACTCCAGGAGCCCAGGTTCCAATGAAGTGAACTTTATAGTGAGTTTCTCTGTTCTTGAAATGTGGGTGTTTTAAAGTGAAATACTTTTTATAGTAACTGGCTCAGCGACATCTAAAGGAGCCTTCTGGTTTAACACTCATGCACAGGCCTATACAAATAGCCAGGTATAGGTAGAGTATGGTCCCAGCATTAAATTATCCTTCCACATACCACTGCAGAAATGGAATTTTTTTTTAGAAATCTATTCTTTCCTCTCTCAACCCTGTGGTCTAGAAGAAAGGAGTGTGCGCAGTGGTGGCGGCCCAAGAACACAAGCACGGGGACAAGCGAGCCTGCACCCACCCTGGCAGCTGTGGCGGAAGGGACGATTGAGCCCGCACCCGAAGTGGCGGCTCCAGCTGCCATGTGGGCAGCGCGGGCCCCACAAGTAGTGTTTTTTATAGTTTTATGTATTTTGGGTTCTGCTATATTTTTGGGATATTACTAGAAATGGGATTGTGGGTCAAAGGATAAATAAATAGATCAATCTGGTAGATATTACCGAATTTCCCTCTTAAAGATATCAACTTAAAAGTTAACATCAATTTTGTATTTCTATCATTAATGGTAGAACACTTAATCACTCAGAATACTTGATCGTGCTTATACAAAACCTATACTTTGACCAAGAAGCAGTCCTCAGAACAGAGCAAGGAAACACTGCCTGGTTCAGAATCAGAAAGGAGTGCATCAGGAATACATCCTGTCCCCATATCTTTTCAATTTGTAGGCAGAACAGATCATTTGGGAAGCAGGGCTAAATGAGAAGGAATGTGGCATCAAGATTGGAGGAAGACTCATTAACAGCCTATGATATGCAGATGACAAAACCTTGCTTGCTGAAATTGAAGAAAACCTGAAGCACTTGCTGCAAAAGGTCAAGGACTGTAGTCTTCAATACAGATCAAAGCTCAACCTCAAGAAGACAAAGATTCTCACCACTGGGCCAATTAACAAACAGTACCATAATAGATGGAGAAGAGATTGAAGTTGTTAGCAATAACAGCTTGCTTGAACCCACAATCAACACTCTTAACACTAGCAGTCAGGAAATCAAAAGATGAATTGCACTGGGAAAATCTGCTGTCAGGGACCTCTCCAGAGTGCTGAAGAGCAGCGATGTCAAGTCTAGATACAAAGGTGTGTCTAATCCAAGCCAGGGTTTTCTCAATTATTTGTTATGCTTCAGACAGTTGGATAACGACTAAGGGTGACAGAATAGATGCCTTGGAGTTGTAGTGCTGGAATAGAGTCTTGAACATACCATGGACTCCCAAGAAAACAAATAGATCTTTCTGTCTTGAAGAGGGCAAAACCAGGTTTCTCCTCGGAGGACAGGATATTGAAGCTCCGCCTCACTTACTTTGGGCATGTGGTCAGGAGAGACCGGTCCTTGGAGAAGGACATCATGCTCAGAAGGGTGGATGGACTGCACAGGAGAGGAAGACCCCAGATGAGAAGGATTGATGCAGTAACTGGGGCAATGTGGGCTGGTGTGTCAGATTTAATAAGACTGGCTCAGGACAGTGAAAGGTTCAGAGCTGATGTACATCACAAGCAACTCAATGGCACATAACAACAATAACATACTATGACAGGTTTTAGAAGCAGGAGTGGCATCCAATTCCTAAATAATATGTCTCTGGAAACTCTATGAACTTTGATAAATGTCCATAGTTGTAGAAGGGCTTCAGGTCTTTTGTTCATAGGGTTGCTATGAGCCATGACAGACTCAAAAGCAATCAACCACCACCACCACCACCACCACCACCACCACCATTAATGAGAATCAAATGACAAACTTATCCCAAACTCCAAATATAGACACAATGCTTACAATATATTGTTCAGTTACTATTTCCCAACCTAATAGGTAAAAAAAAAAAAATAGAATCTCAGTATATTCTGTACATTTTTCTTAGTATGATGGACAGTGAATATCTTTTAGCAGGTTTGAAGGCTATCTGTATTATTTTTTCATTATGAGTTGTCCATCTTCTATAGAAGTTTTTGAGTAAATTAGTCCTTTTCTGAATTTTTCAAGTGTCATATGTATTAGGTATAGCCACCCTTTGTGCTATAACTTCTATTTTGCCCAGTTTGTCATCTTTTCACTTTGTTTTTGATGTTTTTGTGTGGTGTAAATGAAACAAAAATAGAAGTATCAATAATTCTAGAAAGCAATTATTTCATTAACTGCAAAACTCGTAAAGATTTAAAAAATAAAACAGAGGAAGTAATTAATATTAAAACAATCCTCCTTTGGAAATTTTTATTTTCTATATTAGCTTGGAGTGAGTTATGTTTTTCATGTTTTTTTTTTAATTCTTTTTTTTTATTTTATTTTATTATTTGTATGTGTGCATGTACCGTCAAAACAGATCTGACTGGTACAGGAGGAGACTGTCCCTCCTTTCCCGGCAGAGCATCTGGTGGATTCGAACCTTGCTCCTCTGCGATTGCAGTGCAGCTTCTTGCCAGTAGGCCACCAGAGGTCCCCTGTTTTTCATGTTTTAAAAACAATACAAAGCATATGATCTTTTTCATTTCTGTGACCAAACAAAAAATTTTGTTTTTCTTTACTTACAACTTATGTAATCTTGAGTGTCTAATTCATTTTTCTCATTTGTAAAATTGGTGCTGTTATTTCTCTTAAAGGGATCAATAAAATCTAATCTATCTTTAATTATGTCAACATTTTTACGTAAAAAGAAGATGAATTATTAATTAAGTCTGAAGCTTCACATGTAACTACAAAATTGGTATCTTCAAGTCTTTATACTCTTAAGAAAGATAAGTAGTCATTATATTATTACTGCTTCTTACCTGGACCTAGAAACTGGCATCCTCGAGCCCGGACAGCAGCCCACAGGTTGGCAGACAACTGTTGAGGGTTCTGATGCTGTAATATCAGCTCTGTTACTGTTCTTTCTCCAAGTGAACGAGCTGCTCGCATGGCTCTTACACGACCTTCTTCCTCCACCAGTTGACAGTTGACAAGTGTCACCAGTTTCCTCTGCATTGGTCGACTCAGTGCACTCTGGTTCAAACTAGCTACACCTTAAGAAAAAGGGAAACAAAGAGTACTGAACTTCCAATGAACTACTTTTAAGGCACCTTCATTTTTCCAGCAGTGATTATTCTTGTTCTATATATAATTATTCAGTAATAAGAATCCACTTTAATAATTTCAGATCTTTTTGGGTATCCCATTGTTTGGGTTATACACTGCTCTAAAATAACTTTGAAGCCCCCCAAAGCACTTAGATTTATTTTGTTTGTTCTCCATCTTCAGTAAATAATTGAAGGTACATTTAAAGTACAACAAATAAAAATAAAATCTGACATAAACATTGTACGCACTATATTGAGGATACTGCTGAACAGTAAGCATTTAGATGTTATTTTGCTTTAGCAATTCAAGGATTTTTTTTTTCAGGAATTCTTCCAAATTACTAATTTTTCCTCACTCCCTAATCAATTCCACTGATACTAAGAATAAGTATCTATCTTAAAAAAAATTATAGATAGCTCTTCCCCTTCAAGCTTTTCTCTAATTCTTTATTGTAGCAAAAACTTAAAGAGTTGGTATACTCACTATCTCTAGTTGTATTGTGCTAAAATCTATTTCCATCAGAGCCAAAACAATGGTAAGCTTTACTTTGCTAAAATGAATAACCACTTTTAATCCTTTTCTTTCTTGGCCTTTCAACAACAGATATAGCTGATCAATAACATTCAGTATAGCTGATCAACTTTCCTTTAAGTACTTTAGGTGGCTTCCAGAACATCCATTCTATTAGTTTTCTTTATTTTTTTTAAGTCATTTTTGTGGTTTCAACTTTTTAAATCTATATTTCAAGAGAATTCCAAAGTTACAATTGCTCACCCTCATTCCTTAACACAAATCTCAAGATATCAACATCAAAACAAAGATCAGATATCTCAAACCTAACATGACAAAAGTGATCTTCCCACCTTAACCCAATTTACCTGTAACATTAACTGTCTCAGCTGATGGCAACCCATCTTTTCTAGTGTTCATTCTCTGCTCTTTCATGTACAACAAAATAATTTAGTAAACTCTAACCACTTCTAACCATGACCACTGCTGTTTACCTTGTCCTCAAGGTTTTTTAACCTATCCCCTGCTTCTAACACACTTAATTCCCCAAAGTAGTCGATGATCCTATAAAGACATCAGACACATCATGTCACTCCTCTGCTCAAAACTCTACATTGACTCTCAATTTCATCCAAAGGAATAATTCATCCTTAATTGGCCTATAATGGTAAACAGACACCAAATGGTCTATTTCCTCTCATATTATCTCATTTGGTGTAATATTCATAATTTATACTGTTCCAAGTAAACTCTCCTCCTGCTCTCTGATGATCGAAAGCACACACAGGAGACTGTACTGGCTATTCCTTCTTTGGAATACACTCTTTTCTCAGAAACCTAAAAGACATTTCTCCTAATTTCTTTCAAATCATTGCTCAAAAATCATCACCTTAATAATGTATACATTCTATTTAAATTGTACATACCCTTTTACTCTGGCCTAATATTTCTGCCTTTTCCATAGCAAATATTTGATAGACTACATACTTTTGTGCTAGCCTGTGCCTTCCACAGGAAGCAGGCACACTGGCCTGACTGCCAGAGGACCAAGAGACACCATGTGGATCATGATTATTTACAAGCCTGCTTGTTTTTATGGTTTATCCCTTAAAGTTACAACTCTTTAATAGTTGGATGACTTGAAGGAAATTTGCATGTTGCTACTTATTTTATAGCCTAGGTATGGATTTGTGTGCTTGTTTATTATTTGTTCTCATGAGTATAGTACTTGTCTGTCAGTTTGCTGTATAGGAGTGACTTATAGATTGCTGTGATGCTGGAAGCTATGACACTATTACTTCAAATACCAGCAGGGTCACCAAAGGTTGATAGATTTCAGCAGAGAGGAACAACAACTAAGAAGCATTTCTAAAATAATAGGCTTTAAAAAACCCTATGAATAAAGAAGAATACCATTTGATATAGTACTGGAGGTAGAGCTCTCAGATTGGAAGATACTAAAAAATAAAGGGAAACAGCGGCAAATATTCATTAATAACTAGAGTGTGTTAAATATTTAAGTATTACTCTAGGAAAATTTTAAGTTGTCAAAAATAGAATACATAAAAGCAACAGGCATTAGTGACCTGAGATGCACTGGTATGGTCTCTCTTTAAATTAATCATATGATTATTACGCTGGGAGTGAAAACTTGAGAAAGAACTGCTTTGAATCATAGTCAAAAAGACCATTTCAAGATCTACCCATTTCAAGATCTACCCTGCAGTACAATGCTGGGAGTCTATATGCATACAAAAAAAGACCTATATTAATACAACTATGGTTCAAACATACCACTGCCACAACTAAAGCCAAAGATAAGTAAACGTCAGGATTTCTATGAAATTTTGCAGCCTGAAACTGATACAACCAAAATTCATTAATAAAAACTGGTGACTGTAAAGAAAAAAATGAAAACAATAAAAGAGGACTGGTAGGTGGAAAATATGGACTTGGTTGCAAAAATTGAGCCTGGAGATTGTACAATTAACAGTTTATTCACTGCAAACACTTTCATTAAAAACACAAGCAACAGGAGAGCTCTGGTAGCCTAGCGGCAAGAAGCTGCACTGCAATCCCAGAGGTGTGCAGCTCAAATCCACCAGATGCTTTGCTGGAGAGGGAGGGACAGTCTCCTCCTGTACCAGTCAGATCAGATTTGATGGTACACACACACACACACAAAAAAAACCAAACAACAAAAAAACCACACAAGCAACAACTATACACATGGACTTCAACTGACAGATTGCACAGGAGTCAAACTGACTATATCTGGGGGGGGAAAATCGTTTGAGAAGCTCAATTATCAGCAGTCAAAACCAGGCTAGTCCCTGACTACAGAACAGATCATCAACTACTCACATGCAGCTGAAGAAAATAAGTCTGCAAGAACCAAAATACAACATAGAGACTATCCCATCTAAATTTAAAAACTATCTCAAGAACAGGGTTGAGGCACTGAACACTAATGACTAAAAACCTGATGAACTGTAGGATGACATCAAAGATATCATCCAAGAAGAAAGCAAAAGGTCATTAGAAAGACAAGGAAAAATAAAAAACAGAAGTGGAGGTCAGAAGAGAATTTGAGTACTGCACTTAGAATGTTGAAAGGCCAAATAAATGTTTTGACAAAGTGAGGGATGTTGTTGTTGTTATGTGCCATCGAGTCGTTTGCGACTCATAGCGACCCTATGCACAACAGCCCTAAACCCTGCTCTATCCTGCGCCAACCGCACCGCCTCTGACACACCCATCCC